>NC_140195.1:2235374-2377874 GCF_965226575.1 Pagrus pagrus
ACATTTTTAGGAAAAGACTCACAAACTCCTGTCCTTTGTCGTTGGCGAAGAACTCCTGCAGCTTGAGGCTCCAGTCGTGCCGTCGCTTCAGGACGCCGTACTGCAGCAGCGGCTGGCACATGTAGCATCGCCACGGGTCCAGATACCGAGCGTTGTTAGACGCTCCGGGGTCGACCAGGATGTCCAGGCAGTCGACGCAGAAACACCTGGAGGAGGAAGTGAGAGAGGAGGTGAACGGACTGATAGACGCATCAGTGGAGACAGAGGAGTTAATGTAGGAGCTGTTTATTTGTGTGTGTGTGTGTGTGTGTGTGTGTGTGTGTGTGTGTGTGTGTGTGTGTGTGTCGGACCTGCAGCAGTTGGCGTTGCCGCAGAGCAGAACCTCTCGACCTCCGCAGCAGACGGTGCAGTAGGACTGGTAACCGTCGTCATCGTACATGTAGGACATCTCCAGGTAAACATCCTGAACACACACCGAGAAAAAACTTATCGACACGATTCACATCTGGCTTTAGTGAAACCCAGAGGTGACAAGTAACAAAGTACATCTACTTCATTACTGTACTTGAGTACATGTTTCAGGTATCTGTACTGTACCTGAGTATCTCTGTGACTTTCCCTCTCTACACCTGAACACAAACATCTGAACTTTCTCCTCCTCACAGCTTCAAAACAGGCTCGTTACTTTAGTTTGATGCATTTGAGGTGAATTATGGATTATTGTTATTTGGCGTCATCGCACGCCGCCTTCCCAACATCACAAGACTGATGTCGACCTATCAGAGCACATCACGCACGGCAGACGCAGCGAGACGAGACAAAGACGTAAGAAGGACATTTTTTTATCCAATCTTCCAACATTAAAACACGAAACATGTCGATCCAAAAGATTCCTGAAAGCAGAAACATGAACAAAATATTTCTTAACACCCTAAAACTTATTTGATCTACGTACATATTTTAGTTTTTGTGATATCTTCAAAAGTTCATCACACTCACAACTACAAAATACACTTTGCTACTATTTCTCTGACAGCTATCAACCTGCTTCTCTGCTCCCCTCCTGCCACTCACTGGCGCCACCGTGTGATGTCACCATGTTTGCATCACATAGCGTAATGATGTCATCATGTGTGTATAACGTGATATGGCGGGAGACTAAAGTCTGAGCTTCCTGTTGCACAAAGAATGAATGCTCTAACCATTATGGTTTGTATTTCAGAGAGATTCAAACAGGATTATGTAAACAATGATTTCCCGCAGCCCAGTGTTGTTGTTGCTGTACCTTGCATGTTTGGCACAGGCCTCCTTCAAACAGCGGGTGGAAGGTTGCTGCTCTCATCTTTCCACAAGAGAGACAGAAATCTGCCAAAACCAACACGCATCAGTCAACACAGGTGGTAATTATCTAAATCATCTGCGTGAGTCACTCACAAACAAGCAGAAACACACGATGTGAGAGCGACAGTCTTTACCTTCTATACTTCTTTTATTCTTCAGAACTTCATTCACCATTTGTTCTGAGGGGAAAAGAAGGACGGTGTTAATAATGTCGGATGATGTTTACAGGAGTTAACATTTTAGTGAGCAGAAAGATATTTATAGAGATGTAAATGACATGTCCGGGTGGCTCCTGAGCTCTACCTCTGCTGTAGGACTCCTCGGGGGCGGCCTTGCTCTTGCAGAGACTGACTCTGGGCCGCTTGGCGCTGGGGAAATACTCTGGCAGGGACACATCGAGGACCTGGTGGTCCAGAGGGTTACTGTCTGCGGGGGGACACGGAGGATAAACTCAATTTGAGACACTCAAACGTTTGCAGCTTGTTTCTGATGGACAGTTTGCGGCGGTCTGCTCACCGGCGGTGTGCGTAGGTTTGAGTCCCTCCTCTCCTTTGGGCAGGAAGCCATCGTTGGCCCAGTCCAGCATGGGTTTGACCTGGTCGTCTGGATTATCCGACTCGCAGGGAGTGAACGTTTTCTCCGCACGGATGCTGGCCATCTGTGTTCAATACATACATGAAGAGGTGGGACGATCAGTCATCACTTTTTACACCTGAACTTAACACGAGAGTCGAACATCATCCTGACAGCTGTCGTTACAGTCAGAGCATGGAAAACAAAAACTGACTGATCACAGATTTAAATAGTTTAGTTCTCCTGGTGCATCGAGAGGAGAGACGGACAAAAAGGTGAGAAGAAGAAGAAGGTTGTTATCTTAAAAAGACAGACTGAGGGACAGTCAGGATCAACACAGACAGATGGCAGGAAGCAGACCGAGTCAGACAAAACACAGTAGCCACAAGGAGAGAGAGAGAGAGAGAGCAGCAGCATGATGAGGCCTGCAGTCCAACTCACACACTGAAACACACACACACACACACACACACACACACACACACACAAGCAGGAGTCTCCATAAAACACAACTACTAAAACAAACACAGACGAGAATGAAAGATGTCCCAGTGAAAACAAAAACATGGGAGACACCAGAGAGAAAGAATCTTTAAGTGGAAACAGTCGAACCTCAGTATTTTTATTATCTATCCAAAGATTGTTTAAATATCAAAAAATGTCCAAAAAGAAAATTTAAAAAAAAGTCTGCTTCATTTATTCTTTGATTACATATTCATGTTTTAATTTATTTATATATTTTCATATTTCAACTGAAGTTTCTTTTTGTTGGTCGTCAGCAGTTTGTCATGTGTCCTGCAGGATCATAATAATATTAATAATGTGGTTGTTAATCTAATACCGTATTTTATGAAGGCAAAGTTCTCGTGTGACTAGGCTGTAGATTTTGATTTTAAAGGATAAGGTGTAATTTTCAAAAGCTTCCTTACTAACTGCCAAACTTAAAGCAGCTACATGAAACTTTCCTTGTTGTTGATTCTGGCGCCCCCTGTGGACAAAAGCGGAACAAGCAACACCGCCTCCTGGTCAAGCTCCTGATCTGCAGAGATTTTCTTATTTTCTCTCTTTGTTGCTGCTCGGGACGCTTTACCAACCCAACATGTGGCTATTTGACGTCCTGGGAATGAGACTCAACAATCAACTATCTTTGTGGTGCGTTCAGGAACAGCTGGGACAAATCCTACTGACTCTACCTTTAACTTTAATAGTCTTTGAATTATATTAATATGACGTGAGCTTCAGTTAGCTTTGACCACAAATGTCCTTCAGAGGGAGACTTTCTACTCTGATACTCTGAGTACATGTCAGAGCCTGTACTCGATTACTTTTACTGGAGTAAAGTAGTTTAATCAGTACTTCTACTTCTACCAGAGTCTGTTTATTTTACGCATTTCAGTATCTGTACCTCTGCCTGAGTGAAGAATGTGTTTTACCACTCCTGGAAACAGTAAATGTAGGTCAAACAGAGGCGTCAGTATTAAACCGAGACTGTTTCATAACCAGCTAGAAACTCCCTGTAGCCTTTTTAAATACATCAAAGGTTTCATTTATCTCTTCGCCTGATCGTGAAGACAGCCCTGATGTGTGTCTGCATGATTGTACCGCAACAGATTTATTATCGTTGGTGCGGCCACAGATTCACAGTTTTTCTGTCTGTCTCTTCACCTCCATCACGTCTTTGCGATCAGACCGGACGGGAGACAACAGACTCTGTCACCGACACTTGTTTCGGACAGGATGAGATGGAATAGATAGCGAGGAGGAATCCCTTTCAGACACACATCTGTGTTTGTTTAACTTGGCTACTGGAACGCACACAGACACGCACACACAGACACACACACACAGACACACACAGACACACACACACAGACACGCTGTCAGTAAACATGCCTTAATGCACTTCAGTGTGTTCTTGGCAGGGGAACCACACAGTGTTTTTTTACAGAGGACCTCCAATCTGACACACACGCAAACACACACACTGTACACACACACACTGTACACACACACACTGTACATACATACACTCATAACAGTTTGTATTAGCTCATCTTGGTTGATAATATTCATAAACTTAAGCTCTGTTTAACCAGTTAAACTTCTCTGTTTCAAACTTTTTCTCTTTTGGTCCGTTAATAAAATGATGAATATAATGAATTTTTATCAGAAGTTGATTCTAGAAATTTAAAGTTTGTTTTTACTGTTTTCATTTAAGGAGAACGGGTCAATAACTGTGACACCTCCAGTGCTAAAGCTGATGACTTTTCTGCTTTTTCTTCAATAAACACAAAGTTGAGTTGACAAATTCTGACAAATTACCACTCAGGCTCCGTCTGAAATGTTTCAACATGAATCGCCTTTTCAAAAACATACAGTGAAAGTGAAAGGAGACGCCTGCACTGAGGAAGAGGACGAGCAGGGCACATGAAGGCCCTGTCCACACGTACACAGGTATTTCTCAGGGAGAATCTTTGCCTCTGTGCGTTTTTGACTCTTGTACTCACGTAAACAACAGTTAAACGTTTGAATGGTTCCTGAAAACGGATATTCAAAAACCTATTTACATCTGGACGTGCAGAAACTGAGATTTCTGGAAACGATGACGCACATTTTTTGGTCACATTGACTCATGTTGTTATGAGTATTTTGAGTTTGTATGTTGATAGAATCAATGTTTTATTGTTTAATGTCAAATCTAGAAAGACACAAACGGACTTTGATGATAAATCAATGAAAAAGTGACAAAAACAGCTCTTACAATGTTTTGCATATCGCTGTGCGTTAATGTCACAACAATATGTGATTTCAGGCGCGTTGTTACAAAAATACTTGTGTCAGTGTGGATGAGGCCCAACTCTGCCCTGCAAATAAATACAACTGTAATGTGAAGATGAACTGTTTTTTATGCTCTGTAACATCCAAGAGATAAACTTCTTTCTCAGCTAATTCAAAACGCATCTCATCGACACTTACCTCCAGCGCTTGGAAGATAGCTCTGCGGTAGGAGGCCAGCTTGGTGTAGGAGGCCTGGCTGAAGAACTTGGGGAAGGCAGTGATGGAGTCCAGTTTGTCTGCAGAAACCTGGAGAGAAAAAACGTGGCATCAAACAAACATCTACAACCACAGCCGTCCCTCCCTCGGTCTGTTTTCTCTTCCCTCCTCACCTCAGAGAACTTTCCATCTCCAAACCACTGCAGCCACCTCATGCCGTGGCTTGCCTGCCGTTTGCCGGTGGCGCGCCACGTCACCACGATGCCGGGCCACCAGGAGAAGCCCTTGATCTTCCCCCACACCAGCTCGCCGATGCCGAATCCCTTGTTGTCCTGGATGTCAGGAGGGAGATACAGATGTAGAAGGCAAGACAGAGTGAGGATAAGGTCAGGGTTGTGAACTTAATCCTCCTTTACCAACAAAAAACACGTTTCAAGTACAGAAAAACATAAAAGTAGAGTAAAGGTTTGATTAAATGTGAAGGATTCAGGGCAGAAAAGTAGATCAAGTTTCTGGTTTGACATTTTTCTGTCCCTCAAACTGCAGGTGTTAACAGAGGAGAGAAAACTGGACACTTTGGCAGAAATGTCTTCTTGTCTTGCTGATAAAAAAGAAAAGGAGGAAACATCAGTGAATGTCAGAGAGGAAGCACAGAGACACCAGAAAGAGAGAGAAAGATCTGCAATCATATCTGTATTATGCAAAAGCTGAAAACCCCCCTACTCCAGTTATAGTGAAGACAGAGAAGAAGAGACAGAAGAAAAAAAGATGGAAAATGAAAAACAATAGTCTGGAAATATTAGTTTTACGATGCCAGAAACCTTTCTGTGCTGGATGAAGACGTAGAAAAGAGAAGACTAAAGAAAGAAGCTGATATTTTGGGAGAGAGCTGATTTCTACGTGAGTCAAACAACTGTGTGAAAAAAAAAAACGTTTAATTGAATCGTTTCATGACATCCCCAATATTAATGAACGTGCACCCTCAGCATGGAGGGAGGAGGTGATGACTGGATTGTCTTTTTGGGTGACCTTATCCTTTATGTGACGCTGACTTCTGACCTCTCCGTGTAGAGAGAAAAGCGAGAATAAGTCTCCCTGCTTGGATCGATAACATTTCAGATTGAATATCCAGATCTTTGAGGCGACACGATCATAAATTAAAAAGCTGTCTGTCCACCTCGGCATCACTCCACACCTGTCTCAAAGTGCTCCTATTTCCTCATTTGCTCAGCTGCTTCTTTTCCTGCCGCTGTAATCTTCCCTCTCGAGTCTTTATGTGGGCAGAACACTCCGAGAAAACATCCACCGGCCCCGATAATACCACGATCGACTCATTCCTCTTTCTGTCTTTGTTTCTTCTGGAAGTTATGTGTGCCGGTTTATGAGCAGATGGGATTTCTATGCTTGCGAACAAATCCCAGTTGAGCCCCCCTCGGCTCGGGCTACGTGATCCTAAAGAGAGCGAAACCCATTAGGGCTTTGTAATGGAGGAGGACTCCATTAAAGGATGCTACGCTCCGCTGAGTTCAGCCAGGCTCCAGTGAAAACACACACAAAAACACACAACGTACACAAAAACACTCATGTACGGGGAGAGGGGCGTGCACGCAGAGGTAAACACAGACGAGAGGCATGCAGATCTGTATGAGTATGCACACACACACACACACACACACACACACACACACGGGCTGTGCAGACGGGTGGTCGTCATGACCTGAATGAAACTATTGATACAGAGCAAACACAGCCAGACTGTGTGTGTGTGTGTGTGTGTGTGTGTGTGTGTGTGTGTGTGTGTGTGTGGCCACCTGCACTAACACAAGGCCAGGTGGAGGAGGTTGTGTGTAGGGAGTTACCCTCCTCTTCTTTCTATCGCTGCCAAGCCTCCACTTCCTCTTTTTAAAATACTGTTTTTTTCTCTTTCCCTTTGATCGTCTTTAACCCTTCTCCTTCTGCTCATCTCATCACGGCTCAACACTGATTTCATGACGCCTGTAACTTTTGTAGTATATTCTAACAATGCTGCAGCTCAAACATTTATCTTCAGTAGACTCGGATAAGTAACGTGTCTTTACACGATTAGGGCCAAAATATATTTGTGATCTGCTGCTACGTCACGAACCATCCAGACCTCTGAGGTCGTCTGCTTTCAGTCCCTAGAGTCCGAACTAAACACGGAGAAGCAGCGTTGAGTTATTATGCGACACATAAAGCTGCAGGTTCAACTCCAACCTCTTTTAAATCAGCTGGCATCTGTAGGCGTCATAACACTGATACAGATATTTGATTTTAGTAAAATGTAGGTTGTTGTTCAAATTTGAGAGAGAGCAAGTGAGAAACACACTAGTTGCTGATGCAACGTCTAAACTGTGTCATACAAGTGCCAGAAGTGAACAGCGTGAAAACTCAGTGATTTTTTAAGGGAGTCTGGGGCTGAAATATATGAGGTGGCAAGGCAAAGATATCCTGGTACAGATCCCTTACTAACACAAGCTGTAAATGGAAACTGAGTGATAGATTATTTGTTATTGTTTATTGAGGAGAAATCCAAACTGCTGTCCAGGAATATTATCGCTACGTATGAGGATGAACTGTATAAAGTTTAAAGTGACGGTTCAACGGAATAAACTGCATTTTAAAACACGTTCAGCACCTTCACTCGTCCTGTTTTTCTTTTTTCTTGCAATTCTTTGAAAATCTTCCAAGTCGTCTCTCCGCCCCGATGAGTGGAAGTTATCTCATCTCTCACCTCCATCCTTCGTCCTCTGGCTATATAATGTGTACAGACATTCCCGCATTACAACATTCAGACCTGGATACGGGCCCATCAGGCCCTCATCCGGAACAAGAACTTTACGATTAACACATGTTGGACATGCCGATATTATTTATGTTTTGGGGGCACTCATTCATACAGAAAATGCGTCCCAGTTGGGGTTTTTTCACCGCAGATTGCGAAACAAAGTGTGTAAAGCTGAGCGCACAAAAAGAAAAAAGCCCTTTCTGGACTTTTTAACATCATGAGCAGGATTTTGGATGTGCACAAATATCAAAATCAACAAGCTTTACAAGTAGTTCGGGTCGACAGAATGAAAGAGGGAGGTTGTGTCCGTTTGTGTGGAAATATTGAATTATTCATTTTCATCAGCCATGCAAAGCAGCCTGGTAGGAATATCCTTTTTACTGCATGAATATTTTGTGCATGTTAACGTAGTGGATGTCTCTCTCAAACACACACACACACACACACACACACACACACACACTTCCTCTCACTTCTTACATTGTACTCTGGCTGGATTTCGGAGCTGGACGAGGTGCTGCTGCTCTGGGCCGAGTCCTTGGAGTCTTGTTCCATCAGCTCCAGACGGGGGGACTCGGGGACACCGCCGGCCACCCGAGGACCACCACCACACTGAGAGAGAGAGAAAGAGAGGTTTATGAGACTATTTTGAATATTTGCGTCGGAGGAAGAGAGAGAACGACGTGTACACTTCAAGTTATTTATAACTGAACTGAGGTCAGAGGAAACGGGCAACTCAACACCGATAATTAAGTTGCATTTCCATTCACTCAGCTGTCATTATCCGCCCTCATACCAGTGTTAAGTGTGTTTTCAGAAGCACTCTTTACCTGAGAACAGGCTGCAATAAAAATATACTCAAGGGCACACAGAGTAAACACACACCACCCACATCACCTCCAGCATAAACCTCTGGAGCGTCTTCGGAGGCGGTTTGAAGGACTTTCTGTCCCCGCTCTGAACTCGTCCGAGGTCAGTCCGTTAATTTAGGGCTAAAAGAAGATGTTCATGTTTATATCCAGCTGTTTTTTTGTTATCAAATGTAATTACATACAGTCAAAAATCAGAATTGAATGAAAACAGATTTTAAATATAAAGGAAAGTATCAAAAAAGTTCTTCAGCGTTTGTTTGTTTGTTTGTCAGCAGGATTACACAGAAACTGCTCAACAGATTTCCACAAAACAAGAAATTAAACTAAGACAAAAAAACCCAATAAAGAAAAGTTGAATTCAAGACAGTTTATTTGTTTTTACGACCACATTTTCACACTTTTCGGACGCCAAAAACCCTCTCGCTGCTCACTTCACAGCAGCATGTGGGGAGAGAGAAAAAAAAAACGAAGCTGAACCGACTGAACTGTCTTGTCATGATTTTCCACTGCATTGCAAAACTACAGCGAGTCAGGAGGGTCAAAAGAGCATGCAGCTATGTTTTCTGTTTATCCTGGCGTGTGCTGACAGGCAGCAGGTAGAGAGCACTCTGAGAAGCCTCGGTGAAGAGATCCAAACAAGGAGGAAACAGTTTGAGCAGCCAGACGGAAAAACGTCTTTTAATTATTTACGTTTTCAGGAGAATTAACTTCTTATTGACTTCTCTGCATGGGGTAAAAAATACCCGATGTGTGTGTCTGTTTGTGTGTGTGTTTACCAGTGACGCGCTGTGCTCCTGTTTGCGGTTCTGTCTGCGAGGTTTGGTGTTTGAGTGCGGCGTCAGACCGGCCTGGAAGATGGTTCTGGGTCGAGGTGTCTGTCTCAAACTCAGCTGAGGCGCTCCTGAAGTCTTGTCCTGGAGTCACAAACATACACAGATTATTTTATTTACTTACACACTCACATTAAACCCTGAAGTGTGTGTTTACGTGTGTGTTCGTACCTCGCTGTAGGAGTCCCAGGTAGTCTCTTCCTCCACGGACTTCTTCCTGTTTCTCTTCCTGTTCCCCCTCGTACACTCGTTGTCATCTGGGAGGAGAGAGAGCAGCGGGTCAGCAGAAGGTGAGACAGATGGCAGAAAAGAAACTCAATATTTTCCAGGAGATAAAGTTCAGACGGACAGAAGAAGGACGGTCACTTCTTCTCTGGTGTGTTGTCTCTGCGATGCAGCACACTGGATCGTGTTTTTGGCCCAGACGCAGTCAGATTTAATAATTACCAAATGACCTGCTCTGCTACGGCTTTGGAAATTATGGATTTATAGAAACATACATTTTTGGAAGTTGGAAGGAAGGAAATTGAGCGACTGTGGATAAAAAGGGCTACAATATTAATCTCATGATGTTTTTTAGGCTTTTCAAAATAAAAAGTGCTGCACATCAAAACTGCGTCTCTGTCTCAGTAACCAATCACTGCACACTTTACCTTGAGGGGAGGCAGCGTCTCCGTTCTGCTTGGGGCTGAAGGGGGAGGGCGGTTCCGCCGCCGTCAGCGGGCTGTTCTCATTGGTCAGCTCCACGCCGCTGTCGTTCTCTGATAGGCCCTCGGCTGGAGGCGTGTCTCCGTTAACAGGCGCCTGAGGATAGAGAGAGAGAGAGAGAGAGCAACGTCAGGGAAAGTGATTGATAAACTTTAGACCGATACGAGGCCTGATGACCAGATTGTTCAAGTTATTGATTGACGGATGTGAAGAGGAGGAAGAAGGACGACAGATATGAAAGATGGCAAAAGAGTAAAAGTGAGACCAGCTGGATATCGTTCTTTTCTGTATTAATTATTTTCTGTTTTGGCATTTTTATTTATTTATAATCTTTCCTCGGTTCTGTCTTTCTTTGTTTCCCCTGTTCATTTTCTGCTTGAGGATGTTGGATGACTCATAACTGGAGACACATTCAGGTGTAGGTGGACATTTATGCAAATGAGTGCATATTTAATTAGATAGGCTAATCTGTAATACAAAAAAAGTTGTGGAATTTTTACAATACATATCTCAAAATAATTTATATTTACATATACCAAACTTCCCCGTTTTATTCCTAGATATATTATGCATGAAATATATCACAGCCGGGTTTGTTCATATATCATTCACAGCCTGACTGACAGTATTTCACGATTTATGTGTGAATAAAAAGAGATATCCTGTCAAAAGTTCAGCAATTTGAAGATTTCTGTTCTGGAAATGTGAGCAAATATGTGCATTTTTAATTAAATAATGACTCATTTACATATTCGTCACATAAAATATCAGAAAAGTTGCAATACAAAAAATAATTGTCTTTATTTAAGTAATCAACTGGGGAAGTTTCCTGGAGTTATCTGTTAGCTCACCTGTCGTGTCTCCTGGATTTCGTCCTAACTCAGACTCGACTAAGACAAACAGGAAGTGTTGCCAGTGACAACACACCTCCACGCAGCCCTCACGTGGCAGCCCACCCAGACCTGAGGACGAGGACGGCCTGTTTGAGGCGCTGGCTGCACATTCAGTACCCGACAGTGTGATGACATCACTCCCCAAAGCCTCGGATAAAGTCTGTCAGGCTGCTCATTGTGCATCACAACCATTGTCTTCATGGTGGTAACCAGCATAGCCTCTGGCTGCGCAGGTATAATGCCTGCTATTAAATTGTCACCAGATATTTCTGTAATTCTATAATCACAAACTATTAGCACCACGCTGAGCTGTGAGGAACCTGTTGAATCACAGCTCAGTGCCGCACGTCCAAAATATTTTAACCCCCTACAGCACAACAGATCTTAACGTTGCCAGGAGCTTTTGACGGCTTTCCAACTGGGTCACCTGCCTCCAAAAAAACCTCCTGGAAAATGTTCAAAATCTGACATCTGACGCGAAGCATGCTGTTCAAGCTGCGTCTCGCAAGTGAAGCGGGACTCAGATCTCAGACACTATGATGTCAAGACTTGGGAAATCTAACACAAGAGCACATTCAAGGGAAAGACACCTACCTGGTTAAAATACTTCTAGCGGCGTCAAAGAAAAGGTATCGCAAGGAAATGGTGTAAAGAGGCAACAGTTTGCATGCTATGAAAAATGGGAAATGTGGTCTGTCTATAAAACTCATCAGAGACTGAAGAGACTGGACTATAAAAAGGAGAATAAGTGGATTATTGTTAACAGACACCGAGCTTCGTATTCTGTATTCTGCTTTGTTGTACTTTCAAGAAAATAGAGAACACTATTGTGACCAAACAAAAAAAGCCCGTTTATAAGAATAACCACTTTAAACCTAAAGCTCCAGGGCCTGAATAACTTCCACACCATGACGCCAAACCCTCCTTTACCTCGGGGCACAGAAAAGGAAGGTGTGAAGGCTACCGAATCAAACACGAGCACTCCAAATGTATCAATGTATTCAAACACATTAACATGTCAGGGACCGTCAGGCACGCCCGCATGTCCAACAGCATCTGACTCAACACAAACAGTATAGAAAATCCTACAAGAACAGCACAGCGATGATAAATCTGCTCACAGTGAGTCATGTGTTTAGACTGCACGGCTCAGCCTGCCAGAGGGATCAGCGAGGTGAAGCGCAGGCGTTTCTCTACCCATCACTTCATCGCACACGTCATCGCAGGTGAGGGAGCGACGCCACGTGAGACCTGCCGGTGCATTTCTGTTGCAACTCAGCTCAGCTGCTCTGTTCGGACTTGAACGTCCATCGTTCCACTTCAAGTCCTGATTCCACCTAATCCCCCCCGCTGCCCGCTCAGATTAGAGGCAGAGCGAATACAAAAGATGTACAGATGATGTTCTCACTGGTAACACCTCGAGAGATTTACATGTGTGTACAGGTGTGTGCTTGTGACGTACTGTATGTATCTGTGTGTGTGCGTGCAAGAGACAAAAAGAAAACCAGGGATGCACAGGACCAGTAATAAAACCATGGACGTATTAAGGACAATCTGGATCCAGTGTCCGAGGCAGGCCCCGTTAAATCTTATGAAAGCTGCTCAATGGTGCATGAAACCAAAATAGTTTGATGTCACGCGTATAAAAACCCCCAGACCTTCTACATCGTGGGAATAAAATGATTTGTCCGTGCAGCTCTTAAAGGCTTTTTTCGAATGTGACTGGACCAATCGAGTCATTTGAGAGGGGATGTGACACTTTGACACAGTGGCCAAACTGTGTCATCACAATCTCATGTGATGCACGCTGGTGTAAAAAGACTCTTTCCCATAAGTTTACACTGTGAAAGAAGCTTGTAAAACGCTGAAGAAAATGTGTTTTTCAGCTTCACATCCCCAAAGAAATGACTTGGTTCGGTCATTTGAAGAGCTGAAGTTAGCCGTTTGAAAGCAGAAGTTTCTATTTCTAACTGTTGTTCAAACTACATTGCTTTGTTTTAATATATCAAAATGTTCACAAGTTAAATAAACGAGATAAAACATGCAACTAAGAGAGTTTTCTAAAAATGCAACTAAGATGGCAGTTCACCCATGTTTCCAGTTTTTGTGTTAAACTGTAGGTTGAGCGGACCGGGACAACCGGATTGTTGATCACGTCTCCGTCTCGTACACGACGAGTCTTTTTATTCTACAAATAATTTGGGGCAAAAGACACAAAAGATGGAACAAAGCAGAGAGAGCGAGCAGCTGTGCAGCACATGGAAATTGTGAGATTGTGCTGACTTTTTAAGGCAAATCACAGCAACGCATATCTGAGGCTGTTTGTGATTTTTAAGCGTCGTAAAACAGGGAATGCGTGCGGTGTGTGTGTGTGTGTGTGTGTGTGTGTGTGTGTGTGAGTGTCTTTGTGATGCCAGATTTCCACTGTAATAAATGAACTCGCTGAACTTGCGTATAAAGAGTGTGCGCTCAAGATGGCTGAGAGCGAGAGCTGCCGACGGGGCTGAGGCTGAGAGAGAGCGAGGTCAGCGGGGTCACCAGACACGCTGGGGACAATAATCCAGAGGCCGTGGATGTTTTTAAAATTGTGACAGCGGTCTTTAAGACAAGTGACCTGATTTTAACCTGTTACACAAACCGTGTATTTGCTTTTTGACAACTAACAAACATTTTTGACGCTAATTAAATTTGCACATCAGCCCAGGCAATTTATCATTTGGGCTTTTCTGACCGATACACCACAGCTCAAACTCAACAACTGGAGAAATAGCACTACAGGTAAGAGAGACAATATGTATTGTTGGTTTTGGGGTTGACTGTCCCTTTACTACTTTCAAAATACAGATGATTTTATTCTCCAGAGTCAATTAATCTGTTTTTAAACTGTTATTTCCTCAAATTTCATATTTTCAGTCCAATTAAAAAAAAAAAATGCAAGAAAAAATGTGAATCCTTCTGTTTGAAAAGCTGGTACCAGAAACCATTCGGCTGTTTTTGTATAATTGACAATTAATCAATGACCAAAAATGTTTTTAAATAATTTTCTGTTGCCTGATCATCATCTCATCTCTTAAAACAATTACCTTTGAAAGTAGAAACATGCAACCTATGATCCATCTGCAAATTCAGATGAAATTCTGCAGATTTCGTTCTTAATTCGAAATATTTCCTTCAATTTTTTAGGGAACAGACATAAAAACTATGCTGCTTTGTGAAAGCTTCTTTGGACACACGAGGAATCAAACCAGCAACCTCTCAGCTACTACACACTTCCCCCACGGGCAAAACAAACCCTGACTGCTAAACCAAAGTGTGTCTTCTTGTCATATTTCAGGATCGGAGGACGGACAGCAGGAGAGGCTGGAGACAGATTTAACGTGACGAGGCTCTGAGTGAGGTGGTGCTGGAGGTGAACGGAGCTGAGGACTGACTCCAGTGATCAGGAGTGATGAGAGAGAGATGAGAGAGGAACAGCTGCTGCAGATGTTTATATTGTGTTACAACTACTGTGTACAGACGAGTGTGTTCGGCTGCAGCAGTCTGTGGAATAACACCGGCTTGAATGAAAACAGGGCTGAAACTGTAACGTTTGTTTAGTTTAGCGTGTGATTTTCCCGTCAATCAAATATTCAGATGCCAAAGAAGTTATTTGTAGAAAAGTTAAGCGAACCCCGGTGAAAATCAGAGCAGCGTGTGTTGTTTTACACTCACTCAATCATTCTCAGTGAGGATGTTAGTCGGTCTAAAGAAGCCGGACTTGTGTCTCTTAATAAGCTCTTAAATTTGAAACAGAAGCGCTGCATCTCCTCTCGAAAAATGAAATTCGACAAGTAAGTTTCCGAGGACATGACCTCCACGTCCTCTCTGATACTTAACGGTCCCGAAAGAGGGATCGCAGCTGGAGGAAATCTGAACCTCCTGCAGCACAGCTGTACTTTATTGGCCTCGGCTGCCACAGCACGCTCCTATTACTCTAAGTAACACATTAAAACGTAACATGTGACAGACACACTGACCTTCAGGCTCATTTCAGTTACTTCCTGTTTCTCTCTCATGTAGTTACGCACCTGGCAGCGGTCCAGGAAAAACCACCAAACCACCAGTAAAAGGCTTCTGATATGAACTCCGCCGGGGTTTTCCCTGCTGGTGTCTGCACTACGGCGGCTGCATGCAAACAGTCCAAAGGTCGGCACAAAAAAAATTATGCTTTTGCAGGAACGATGTGGGACAAGAAACACGGAGGATTTAGAGATTAGGGGCTGCATCTTACGATTATGTTCACCGTCGTTTTATCTCCATCCTTCTCCAACACTTTAGATCCAAGACAACAAAAGATAAACTGTAATAGACTGCAGAAATATTGTTACAATAATGTCATAAATAACTGCTCAAAATCTGGCTAACAGCTATATTTCGAGTTGATTTTAGTTGTCTGTCAGTGACTTTCATTAGTTTTGTTTTAAGGCATGACCCCTTGATTGACAGGGAAATCTGACAGATTACACTCAAGTGAACAAGTTTACTACTCAGCTACAGAAAGACAGCCAAACCACTCATCTGACATAATCCAAGCCTCCAGAAAAACCCAGAGAGCCCACCCTCGACGCGCGCTCGAGCTTGTGCACCCAGTTGCAAGTGAAGCTCCAGAAATGATTTGTGGACTATGAAACTTCACCTGACTTTCCATCAGCATGGAGGAGGAGATGATGACTGGATTTTCTTTTTCTGTTTTTCAATTTTTTTAGCAAAACATTCACTGGGTCTACCACCTAAAATGTGAATATTTTGTTGTTTTCTCATCTTGATATGCAACTTAATATTTTGGGGTGAACTTTTCCTTTAAACAAGACAATCAAGGTGTCAATATGTCGGACAAAGGGTCAAGTTTCTGTGCAGCACAGTTTGTTTTCTTTGTTCAGGAGAAGAAAGCCGCTGCCGTTCATTCAGCATCAGAAACAAGACATTTCTGTCGGCTGATGAAACTTGTTTGCTTGGTTGTTTCATCACGTCTGTTGCTGGATGTCAGAGGCTGCGTACGCAACAAACTTTGCAGCAAACAATATAAAAAATTCTTCCAGTAGAAGGTCTATGCTTTTCAAAATGATTACGAGAGACGCAGAAGCAGACGTAAAAGATTTATGACTCTAAATGACGCTGTGTTGTGCTGGACGTGCCGGCCTCAGAGGCACGAATCACAGTTTGTAGAACCAGTCGGAACCAGTTCTGGTGGGATATTATAAAAAACATGGAAAACAATAAAACTTTGCAGCTTTTATGAGATGTGCACTGCAACAACAACCGTATCAAGTGAGAAGACGTGACAAACCACAGGTCGCATTATCTGAGGAAACATCGACTGACTGTGTTTTTTGGCTGTGAATCTGAATCTCTGGCAAACTAGTCAGACGGCAAAATAACCCTCGAACCAGCTCGAATTACCTCTGAAGAGTAAACTTAGTTAAAGGTCCCAAAAAAATCTCAAACTCCTTCCAAACTTTTGTCAAATCTGGATGCACTTCCAGATGCTAACAAAATCAGTGGACCAGCAAAAATACGAGACTAGTATAAAAGTTAATCTCCATTAATCCAGACAGGAAACAGTTTTATATGTACGGCAGCGGCCTGCAGGAAGCACGAGGGAGGTCACACACATTCACACCTGGGGGCTGAACATTACGACAGCTGTGTGTGTGTGTGTGTGTGTGTGTGTGTGTGTGTGTGTGTGTGTGTGTGTGGAAGGACGCAGGCGGCGGCGTTTCTGAACCTGATTTGCATCTTCAGGTTTTTACTTGACCCATAACTCAGCGTCTCCTGAGCTGTCCTAACAGACAGACAAAAAAGACGAGAAAACACCTGAGGGCATTTCCATCTGTCTCCACCTCACATAATCTCTGCTAATCTCATGCTACCTTCCTCCTTTCACTACTCAACACTGAGCCAGAAAAAGGCTGGAAATGGGACATTTCTCAACAAAAGTGCACATCGGAGGCTGTTTGTTACCCTTATTAACTTTCTTTCTTTTTATGGGGTTGTTGTGTACCAGACTGTTACTTCCTAACGTCCCTGCTGGTTGCCTTGCTGACATGTAACCCCCCCGTAAACCAGCAAAGTGTTGATTTTACACTAAAGTCTTAACGTCAGCTTAAACAAACAATATCAGACATGTTGGTGAGCTTTAGAGGTGCTAAAAGGTGGATTTTGTTGCCTTCGAGGAGAATCAGGCGAGCTGTCTCCCCATGCTAAGTTAAGCTAACCGGCTGCTGGCTGCAGCGCCGTGTTTACCCTCTACAGACAAGAGACTAGATTTAATCTTCTAATCTAATAAAGGCTTCCCTGAAATACTACGTCGCAGTTCATGTGGAAGAAGTCCAACAACAAAACAACAACAAAATGACCAAATAGATGTTGTGAAAGCAGCTTATTATGGCCTGTGTTTACATTTATTGTGAGGCAGTGACCTCTAGTGGCCATAGCAATGTGACATGAACAAGTCTGCGTGAGGAGAAAAGAAGACCGCTGTTGCACGTGAAACCAAAAGTCACCAATGAGTTATTGTAATCTAGTTTCCCCAAAAACTAACCAAGCAGTTTTCTGACCTGACCAAACAGCGAGCGCACGAGGAATATCTGTCAGAAGTACGCTGCAAACGATATGTTGTTCTGAGAGTCGCTGCAATCAACCTCTTCAGTTATTGAAGTACGAGGAACAGCGAGTTTTCCGTCTACAAGTCAAAGAACTGTCAAAACTTTGTCTCACATGAGGCTTTATTTGCTCCAACACGACTGAACAAACTAAGGATACAAAAAAAGGAGGAGAAAATCACAGGAGCTGCCTTTTTGTTTTGAAGGTAAAATCTGTTGCAACATAAATTATAGATGAAGCACTGTGGTGATAAAGAGATGCTCCCGTCTCCGTCACGTTTAAATCTTTACTCCTCTCTCTTTTTCTTTCTCTCTGCGTCCAAACAAAACGAGACGAGGTCGTCTGTTGTAAACGGTGAGGGAATAAACTCCTGTACGTCGGCGAGAAAAGGAGCAGAAGACGAGGCTCTGCTGCCACAAACCTCTTGGAAAGTAAAAGCAGAAGACAAAACAGAAACCTGCCGAAGAATAAGTTCAGTTTGTTTTATACTTCGTCTCCTGCGTCCTCCTCCTTTCTCGGTGGTTGCCAGCATGAGAGCGCCAGTTAAACTCTTCCAAAGTGATTTGTGAAATGTTTCATTCTAGTTTGAGACGTGAATGGAAAATGATGATGTCGGCCAGGTAGCTGTGTAGACTATTATCGTTATTATCCTTCATTAACCTGCCTTCCTGGATATGCATCACTCCTCCTCCTCGTCCTCCTCCTCCTCCTCGTCCTCCTCCCTGCTGCTGGCAGTCATGCCCAATGAAGCATTAAAGTAGCACAAATGATCCTCCTCTCCACTCTGTCTGCCCTTTTGCTCTCCTTTATAGTACAAATACTGCAACTACTACCACTACAACTACTTTTAACACCACCGCCTCCGAGTCAAGTGTGTTTAACATGCGTCCATCTTCCATCCGTGAGGTAAAGCGGTGTGTGAAGCCTCGCACCGACGTCACACACTCACATTCCTCCCTGAGCGGCAGCGTGCCCCGCGGCGCTCTGACGGCGCTGTCAAAACATCTTAGCAAAGCCGAAATGATTAGCAACGCAGGTCTACGGCTAACATTTGAACAGGACCGCTCCAAAAAAAAAACGCCCGGGTGCAGCAAATCATCACCTGAAAGCTCAGAGAGTGTTACCAAAGAGCTGCGAGTTAAAAAAACAAAACACCCACGACTCCTGCCTCCGGTCATTTCGGCCGTGATGCTGCAAGTCTCAACTCAAAGCGAGGTCACGAAGTTTACAGAGGGGAATGAAGCCGAGTGTGTAAAGTTGCCTTGCTTGAGATTCTTTACAGTTGTTTAATTTAAAGATGCACAAAGTTAACTTTTCTTCCTTTTTCCCCCCTCAGTGAAATTACTGCAGTCACATCCTCGGACTCCCATGAAGCCAGTGTTGTGTAGAAGTTTGTTTCTCTGTCAGTTTGTGTTTCCTTCAACCTTAAATGTAACCTGTTGAATATTTGGCTTCCTGTAGCCTAAAAACAGGGATGATGTTATTATCAGATATCCAGATTCGTTCTGCTTCAGCTTTGTCTTAAAATAATCTGATTTAAAAAAAGGGTATTTGCACAACTACTGTACAACAAAGTGTGTTTGGGGAGGCACAGGGACAGCAGAGTTCATGTTAAGCTACAGTATAAAGTTTTATTTTCTTTAATTTACCCGCAGACAGTCTGCTGACGCCGTCGTTCACATTCAGGCTTGAGAGTTTGTTCTCGTTCTGCCCTCGGGCTGCTGCTCGAGCTAAGAATGTGTCCTCTGTGACTCCAGACTCGGGCCTAAATTTATGTCTGACCCCAAAAACCACTCCAGAGGCTGAACACCTTCCCACGAGTCCAAAGCTCAGTAAAGCCCAACAATTTTCTAAAACACAGCTTTTTCGATTGGCAGAAAACCAAACGGAGGCTCAGCCCAAACACACCACCGCCGGGTTTCTTTCTTTAAATGTCACGCTGCTCTTCTGAGTCATCTTTGATCAAACAGGATTAAAGGTATTGAAGTGTTCAGGTGTATGGCAGTGGAGTAATACGCTATAACATGTTATCAACTGTTACATCTGGGAGGGCTGCAGTTTAGCCATAACAGCTGGTTCTGGTTTAAATCCAGTGCTGAGGTGGTTTAATACCTGATTTGTTTCCTGTGATGAACACAGCAGAGTACAAACTCTCGTGTATCAGTGTTGTTTTGAATCTAAGTCTCAAAGTTGAGCTTAAGCTCTTTAAAAGATCAACTTCTACTTTCAGCCTGTAGGTACAAAGTTAATTTTAACTTTAGGGACTTTATATAATTTGTCTATGATTGAGAAAACAAGCGTCCACAGCTTTTGATCATATCACCTGATCACTCTCAGTAGATGTGTTTGAACAGTGTTTGCTTTAATCTTTCAAAGTAAACAGATTTCACAGCGTAATGTCTGCAGGAAATGACAACATCCACGTATAGCAAAACTCGCATTCACTGTTTTCCTGGAAAAATGGAAGACAAAATACGGCACAGAGGAAGCGAGTCTGCCGAGACAGGAAGTTTTGTTTTCCCCGGTCGTTGTCCACAAATTACCATGGAAAAAACTATGCTGCACTAGAAGAAGAAGACAGTGAACGGACGGACATTCAGTGGATGGAGAGCGCTCCGGTGTTGTGTCAAAGTCTGTTCCCCGGCTGATATGTGCTTCCTCTAAACACCAGGACACGAGACACTTCAAAACCAGCAATCTTTTTACAAACTGCTGCTAAAGCACCAGTAATACCAGAGAGAGGAGACAAACCACTTAAAGCATTTCGAAGATAAACGTCCGTAGCACCAGAAAGCTCCCCTAAAGCAATTTGTGTGCTTTATCACAGCCGAGCAGGGAAACATATCAGACAATCGTGTTGTTGCGCTGACGTGAGCGCACAGATGAGACTCACAACAGGTTCAACCGATGTGGTGCAGCTGTAGACAAACTTCTTATCGAAGTATGAAACATTAGATATTAAACTGGAAATGTTGAAATGAGCTGGCGGCGTCACGTCACGGCACTAAGTAAAGTGAAAGTATATCCTGTGGGGAGAAAGCATCTGAATTTTCTTATTTTGGGGCAAAGTTATAGAAGTTTTTAAGCTGTTTTCATCAGATTTATCGGGCGATTACAGTTTTTATGTCCCGGTGAACACTGAAAGTTAAGTCCTGGCTCCGGTCTTGGGTCTTTTTTTCCCTGAGCACTTTGAGGAAGTTAAAGTTTGATGTTCAAGTGACGTGATCAAAAAGCTCAGTTACTTTGAACTCTGTGAACTTTGATTCTCAATATTTATAAGAAGTTTAAGAATTTTCAGCTTTCTGTTGTAATCCACGCGTTCCTTGATCTCCTGTATGCTGGTACCGTCACACTTGACTCGCCGGACTGACAGCCTGCTTATGAAAACCATCTGCGCTGCTCACCCAGGAAGTGTTCTGGATAAAAATCACCCACCAGATCGTGTCACCTCACGTGCAAACTTCAGGATGCGATGTGAAGAGCGATAAGTAACGGCCCGCCTGGCGTCACGCTGCCTAAACTTGAAGCGAATACCTCCAGACTCCATCATGTCATCATGTCACACGTGACGAGACGGTTTGCATGGAGACGAACGGTAAACAGAAGAGAGAGGATTAACGTGGTGATGGTGAGAAGAAAAACTAAGACAAATGGAGAGAATGAGAGGCCGAATGAGCGACGGAGAGAAAAAGAGGAGAAGAGAACGAATGACAGACGAAGAGAGAGAGAGAAAGCAGATGGTGGAGGGAAGGAAGGAAGTGTCCCTCTCAGACGGAGTGATATATGAGACCGAGAAAGAGGAAGAAGTGGCAACGGACGACAGGAGCCCCATTAACGGTGTGTGTGTGTGTGTGTGTGTGTGTGTGTGTGTGTGTCTGCACGTAATGAAAGTGTGACAGTGAAAGTGTGTGTTGGTACATGTGAAACAAAGTGTGTGTACAGGTTGAGAAAGTTTCTGCAGTGTGCTAATCAGGAAATATGTGTGTGTGTGTGTGTGTGTGTGTGTGTGTGTGTGTGTGTGTCCTCTCTGTGAATACTTGAAGTGAACCCATTGGAGGAGAACATAAAGACGCCAGTGTGCCGCTGCTCTAATGTCCTCCATCCTTCCATGAATCCTAATTTTCTCGCCTCCTTCCTCCCTCTCTCCTTCGCTGCCTCCATCCTCCATCCTCTCTTTCTACCCCGCATTCCCCATTTCCTCTTTGTGTAGATGCAGCTGTGTGTGTGTGTGTGTGTGTGTGTGTGTGTGTGTGGCACATGCATACACCCTCACAGCCAACATGCATTCTCAATTAGACTCATATAACATGCTGGCACTCTTGTCCGGGCATCTGCCCTGGCATTGACACACACACTCTTTGAAACCACAGCTGGCAGAGAAGAGTTACGGGGAGTGGTTGTGTGTGTGTGTGTGTGTGTGTGTGTGTGTGTGTGTTTGTGTGTGTGCGCGTGTGCGTGTGCATGAGAGGGCTGTGGTTTTTTTGTAAATGTTTTCACTTCGACTTTCATTATTTCCAAAGTCACAAAGGAAAAGAGCGCACTGTGACCTCTCCTGCCTGTTGTGAAACCTGTGTGTGTGTGTGTGTGTGTGTGTGACTCACGGTGGCGGCCATGTTGTTGCTCTCCTCCATGATCGCAGCGGAGTATTTGTTGGAAGGCATCGCTGTCGCAGTCGACTGGTCCAGTGTCTGTCCTGACTCCTTTTCAAACCTGACGAGACAAAAACCAGAAAAGAAAACAAGTTTACTTCCGATGTCACTGGTGCGCCTGTAAAAATCAGTTGTGGTTGTGGTTTAACAACACAGTCAACATCAGTTTTCACAATACTTTGCATTTTTTTAGACTCAACATTCAATAGATTCATCGTGAAAGTAATCGTCAGTTGCAGCCCTGGATAACGGCACGTCAAGTCAAACAAAGTTATGTGAGGAGACATCCAACATGAACATGATTGTTTTATTGCTGTTTGTTTTTGTTTTAATTTATTCTACTGTTGTGTCTTTGTATTTGGGTTTGATTCAGACTTTGAGCGCCAACCTCCCAGAAAAGACCTGGAAAACTGAAAAAGAGTTCAGTATAAGCAGCGTCAGCATCAACCACCAATTACTGAAGGTCAGTAGAGTCATTATCGACTGATCTGCCAAATCGTTTTAGTCTATGATGTCTCAGATGTTACAATTGTGAAAAATACTCATCATATTTCCTAGATCACAAAGTGACGTCTTCAAATTGGTTCTGATGTCGGACCAACAGCCCAAAGACTTTTTCTTTTACTTTTTAGGAAAACGTTGACATTTTGTCTGAAAGGATGAATTAATTAAGTTTGTTAGATCGACTAATTGTTGGTCTTTAACACATCAGAACATCTTTAACCGCCATCTTTTGCTTCTTTCCTTCAGACGTGACCAAATTTCACAGACACTAAGCTAACTAACTTTCATCTTTGTGATGAATAATCAGTTTGCGCATCAGAAACACGTCTTTGCTCAGAGAAAAGGACGAAAGCGGGAAGTAGAGAGAAGTAGGAGCAGAGCTTACATGCCCATACAAACCTGAGGTAAACAGATACACAGGCCTGTCAGTGTGTGTGTGTGTGTGTGTGTGTGTGTGTGTTAAGAGTTACTTAATAGGTGAACGTGTATGTGTTACTACATGTATTATGTATGCAATTCTTCAGCATTTTGTGTGTCTACATTCTTCGGAGACACCATGCTGCTGCAGATGAATGCATATTTCATTGTTGTGTGTGTGTGTGTGTGTGTGTGTGTGTGTGTGTGTGTGTGTGTGTGTGTGTGTGTGTGTTTAGGTTTAAATTTCAGGGAGGTGACGGGTCAACAGCTTTGTCAAACAAGCCTGTACAGAGAGGCCTGCAGACCTCAGGTAGACCTGTGTCAGTCTTAGTTTCACTCACATTAATCTGCCTGGAGACACGAAAACAAACTGATAATAACACGGAGAGAAACACACTGAAAACGATCTGAGTCAGCAGAAAAATGTGTATGCTATATAATTAATTCAATCTGAAACCACAGTTCTGCATCAGGGCGTCATTTAATCACAGCTCTCACTGTGTAGGAGAAGTCATTGTTACACTCGTGTGGGAGCGACGCTGTAAATAACCCCAACACGTTCGCTCCTTAATGTGTGTAAACCAGATGGATCGACTGTAAGAAACACTTAAATAAAGTCCGATACAACGTCACAAACTACGCTGTATGAATGTAACTAGAACATTTTACATAGGAGCTTTAGTTTGGATGAAATAAACTGCTACGACTTCCTACAATAAGTGTTCAGCTAATAGAAGTCTGCAGACACAGTTATTAGTTCTGTTGTTGTTTCCGACAGGAAGTTATTGTACAGAACTTATTGTGCCGGACAGGTTCTGATTCTACATCTTCTAGTTGGGAGACAGTAAAAGTGACGTTCATCACAATGTTCCCTGCCCTTCGCTGTATAACAGAAATAATGCGGAAACAATTAATCGGCAAACACGGCGGCATAAAATGAGAATATTTGCTGCTCTACTGTTTAACACCATTGTAAACTGTGTATATTTGGATTTGGGGCTGTTGGTCGGAGCCATCTGTTGGATGTTGACATATTTTTCACTCATTTTCCAAACTAAATGATTAAAGCTACAACAAGGAACTTTATTGTTTCTTTTCCCCCTCGGACAACGATGGAAAAACAAAGTAAATGTTGTCTCAGTGCCGTACACACACACAAAGACTCCTCAATCCAGTCCGGCATAAAACACACTTTCAATTTTATGACTTATTCAACCCAGATAATCCAATCTGGTGACAGGCTTTAAGAATAACTACAACAACTTTATAGAAATAACTAATCTTCTGCTGATGGTTTACTTTTGTAGATTGTGCAGAGGCTTCAGTATTAAACTGAGACTGTTTTGTAACCAGTTAAAAGTTCCTTTTAGTGCGTTTAATCAAAAAAGGAATCCAAAGATTAATCACTGATACAAATTTAATGGTTATGAGCAAAATTCTTAGCATTCAGCATTACGAAATCCACCGAGTGCCCTCTTTCCTCACTCAAGAGGCTTTAAAAGATGCTTGGTGAGCTGCCAAACTGGTTGTTAGATTAGATGAACTCAGCAGACACCAGAATCACGAAACACTGGCACAGTTTCCAAAATAAACTGATAAACTCGCTCATTAAACCGGCTGGATGTCACGTAAATACTGTAGCTGCTCTGTTTACATTGTATTGAGTGGTGAAGACACATTTAGAGGTTTTTAATATATTTCTGTTTAAAGTTGAACTCAACAGAAGAAGATAGCAAAAGAAAACCAGCCCCCTAAATCAAAGGAGTGAATAAAGTACATGCAGTGTGTAAATGCAAAATCCCCCAAAGAACCACAAGAGCGCGAGTTTTACAGGTCGGGGACTCTGGATTTTACCCCTCGTTTAGTACAGTCCAACTACAAAGGGAACCTTCATCGCCAGTATGGAGGAGGGGGAATGATTAAAGAGTGACACACGACTCTCTTAACATACAAACGGCAGGTGAGTATTGTATGAATATAGACTTGAATGAATAGAAACCTTAAATTTGATAGTTAATTTAAACAAGAAGACTTGTAAGGAAAATGGGTCCCACAAGGTGAGTATGCAAACACATTCAGTGCACACAACACGAGTCTCACACACACACACACACACACACACACACACACACACACACACACACACACACACACACACACACACACACAGGCTTGATGCTCTGTGTGTGCAGAGGCAGGTGAACTCCTGACTGACATCAGTACATCTGAATCAGTGAGGGACTCTCCCTCCACCAGGCTACAGACAGGTGAACGAGTTCACCACTCAAACAGGAAGTTGACTCCCCACGCCTTCAACCTTTCACCTACACACGACGAGCAGCCCCCAAAAAACGTCCCTGCTAACTTTCTATTTCTGATGAACGCTTTGAATTACGACACGTGGAGCTGAGGCGAGAGCCAGAGGACATCTCAACCGCCCTCACGTTGTGTTATTTGTTGAAAGCAGTGGTTGAAGCACACGCATATATACTCAAGTGCACAATTTTAAAGTTACTTAACTACAGTATTTCCATCTTCTGCTACCTTTTTTAATCTCCACACCAGCACATTTTGCAGGTAATCACTGTACTGCTCTACACAAACCAGGCGATCACTGTGTGGGCATCCAATCAAGGCATTGCTCATAACGGGGATCTCTGCAGAAAACATTGCTCAGTCTTTACGAACAGAGCGAGAGGTGGAGGCGAGAATGAATTAGAAGGACTGAGGAAGGATGGAGGGCAGAGAGTGAGGGGCCCAGGAAAAGGGGGACATGGAGGACAAGGGGAAGGGGGGCTTCACATCAAAGTTGTGTCTGGTGGCTGGAGATTAGGGACCGCATTGCAAGAGGGGATTGTTCACTCCCCAAAGGGTATGAACATGAATGTGTGTGTGTGTGTGTGTGTTGGGGGGGGGTCAGCTCCTCAGGGTCTCTCTCTGGGGGCTGCATTCCTCGTCTGTCATGTACTTTATGGCCCCTTCCAGCTCCGATCGAGGCCCTACACTTTATACACTGTCTACTTTGTTGCCTATTGTACAGACGAGAAGGAACACGGGCTCGTACGGTAAATCACCCACTCAGCAGCCTGGACCCACAGCAACTCTCAGCGCGACTGTCAGGACGATAAAGATTAAATTACTTGTAATAGAATAATGTGTATTTTTGTTTTTCCCCACCAAACAAACAAAACGTGAACTTCACTGTGATCTCAAATCTGGGAAAGAAACTCTCGTTGTCAGGCGATGTCGATGCACTGAAGCTTGTTTTAACACCATGAAATCGTGACATTTAGTTTTGCAGCTAAAATAAATACTCAAGTGATAAATTAGTGAGAGAATAAGAGTTAGAGAGTCAGTTTTACTAATGAGAGGCAGGCCGACGACTCCAGCTCCACACGGTGACGAAAACAGATTGTACATTTGGCACAAACAGCATTGTTATCATCAGGATTTGGTATCGGGGATTGTGCTGCAACTAACTGATCATTTTCACTGTTGATTAATCTCTCCAATAATTTCTCAACTGACTGATGAGTTGTTTGATCTATAAAATGTCAGAAAATGGTGAGAAATGTCAATCAGAGTTCCTTCAAAGCTGGCGATCACATCCTCACAGGCCGTGTTTTATCCACAACCTAAAGATATTCAGTTAACTGTCGTAGACGAGGAAAGAAAACAAAATATTCACATGTAAGAAGCTGGAATCAGAGAGTTTGGACTATCAAAAAAGCGGGGGATTTATCTAATAGTTGAAAACTGATCCGACGAATCGTTGCAGCTTGTTTGGATCGACGGAGAGAACATTTCCATTTGATAGGGATCAGGTTTGGATTTGATTCCAGTGACAGTGGTGAGGGACAGTTTATCAGTTAGCATTTGTGCATTTTCGGTTCCCCTGTCTCAGAGTCAACGACGCTTTGAATGAGTTTTTTCAGCTATAATGCCTGAAACAAGGCCTGTGGTTAACACGAGGTTCATTTTTTGTTTTGCAACATAAAATACGTCACTAAATACCCCACATGTGTAAAACATGTGGCTTAATGTGACTACAGAGGTTGTTAGTTGCTGGCACATAGCATCGGTGACAGTGAAGTCATGCGATCGTGATGCAGTTGGACTAAAATAAGCTTTTTACTTCCACGATTTCATTTGCGCGTCGTACATCTTAAAAGCGGTGTTGGTCTGTGGAGATTATCTTGCCGAAAAAGCCTGAAAACGCTAATTTTCTGCAGTTGTCCAAAACCTAACTCAAACATCCCATCAGCTTTCTGTTGAAGGAACCAGGGCGATGCTCACTTCCGGGTTGGCCTCCAAAAATACCTCATCTCTGCCGCTCAACATCCCACAACAGTTTCCCAACAGAAGAGCAGACATACAGCCGACCACATGTCCCACAGGCTTGCTCGCAGGCACTCATCATGCACCAGGCTCCCATTTAAACTGCTGTTATAGTCAGCATCCAGTTCGTGGACCCTCAGCAGCAGCTATGACATTAATTGCGTCTTAAATTCCTTCATCACGAGCATTTAACGACCACTACAGACTGTAAATGTCCGGCCTCGTTTCTCCTCACGCTCGGCGATAAATTCGCCTACAGACAGTATTACTGTCAGCTGAGAGGAGCCTAAAGGTTCGCGTGGTTCAAGATGATTGAACTTCTTCCAAAAAGATCTTGGCATTGCACATTATTTTGACATGTGAGCAATTAGGAGATTACAGTGTGAAAAAAAAGTCTGGCTATAAAACATAAAGAGTTCAAACTGAGTGCGGTGAATCACACCAGACACTGTTCATCACCCTCTGGACAAAAACCTAATCGGTGATAAGCTTCAGCCTTTTTCTATCGACTCTGAACAGGAGACATAAAATCAAGACAACAACTAGAAATGCCATCACAACTGAAGTCCCATGAAAACCTTACAGACTTATTGGGTCATGCAGAGGGGGGAGGGGTCTGTGTATTATCCAACCACCTGAATGATGTCAACATTCCTGTGAATTAACGCTCCTTCACTGTACTTCACTCCCAGGTGACTCCTCCCCTTCACCGTCCACCGCATGGCTCCTCTACTGAACTCTCTCAAGATGATTGACAACTTTTCATTTGTTGTGTTTGATCTATTTGTTTGTCTGATGTCCTGCCCATAACGGCTTTTTTAAATTAAAAATAAAGAACAAGGTGTCATAGTGATGGGATCCTTGGAGGAAGTTCAGCCGGTGAAGCCCCACACCGCCAGCAGCAGCAGCGACATGTTCAAGCCCTGGAGCGCGTTCAAAACCAGGAAACCAACGGTGGGCAATTAAAAAACTAAATGCAATGCAGAGAAATCATGCAGCCAAACCAGATCCAACCTCACAACCTGCAGCAGCGTTTTTAAAAAAAATCCCTGTTAACCAGTATCAGCACTAAAGGCGCAGTTACGAGCTGACTGAGCCACAAACATCTGCACCAGGAGCAACGTTGAGTCCAAAGTTGTCACAGAAAAGGATGAAAAACTTTGAATTCAGAGATGCAGCTGGACAATAATCTCACATCTGCGATCATCTCGTCTCAGATTACTGTAGGAACGCGATGATAACGCCTGTATAACCTCGACACGACACGATGTGGACGTCTGCACGATGACGAGTCTGATTATTTGAGATTTCTCTGTCAACACATCTACATGCAGCTCGGTGTGTCGTGCACATGGGCACAAACACACGCAAAACACACAACGAAGCAACACACTTAACAAGTGCACGATGAAATGAATTAAAAGCACCAGAAACAAAAAAGTCTGCGTCCGCAACAGAAATGCAACTAATGTGACTTTTGTAAAAACATGAAACATGTGCGTAAAAGTTTCTCTGTGCAGCTTTTTAATTACTCAACCAGGCAATAAATCGCGCACACACACACACACACACACACACACACACACAGAAAAAAGAAAAAACCGCCCTCCCCCGGGAAAAACTTACATAACCATCCACGCTTGTTGCACTCATCCACGGCAGGAAAGTGAGATGAAGGTTGAGTTGATGCCTGAAGAGTCAAGTTTGAGGAGAAATGGAGCGAAAAGAGGTGAAAAAGTGAGACGTGGAGGTGAAGCAGGGATCAGGTCCGTCTAGTCCTCTGGCAGGAGGTGTTCACTCTGTCGGAGCATGCTGCTGCAGATCTCTCTCTCTCTCTCTCTCTCTCTCTCTCTCTCTCTCTCCTGTGTGACTCAACCTCTCTCTCTCTCTCTCTCTCTTTCTCTCTCGCGTGCTCTCTGCGTGTGTGTCCCGCTGTACACTGCGTGAACCTGGCTGCGGGTCGGCCCCTTCTATAGTCCTCCCCCGCGGGGGCAGATGGGAGCAGATTGGTCGCTCAGGACCATCGAGGCTTTCCCAGGTGAGAAAGTCAACTCCCATTTTTCTGCCTGTGGAGGTTAAAAATGTGAGCAGGAACTACTTTCTTCACCACCAGCACCCCCCCCCCCCTCCACCTTATCTCTCTCTCTCACACACCTTTCAGTCTGAGTAAACCTCGCTTCACCATGTTTCCTTAGAAAAGCACAGACTTTCCCTTTTTGTCTGGGGGAGGTGAAACGCACTGTAGCTGAACAGAGACTACAGGAGCCGACCTGTTGACACAACCGTGTACTTGTTTCTGTGTACACCTGGACATCCCGGAGTACTGCAGTATAAACTGTACAATGCAATTGTCTGTCAAAGGGAAGAAAAAGTAGAAAGTTAGTTAAAAGTTGAACACGATCAGTGATGGAAAGTTGAACAAGAAGATTTGAAGTATTGTATTTAAAGAAATAAGTCACCCCACAATTACAATCCAGTCATCATCTCCTCCCCTCGTGCTGATGGAGAGTCAGGTGAAGTTTTGTAGTCCACAAAACATTTCTAGAGCTTCACAGCAAAACAGCTGTTGCAGCATTCTGCTGAACGACAACTAATTGTTTTAAAATGGAAAAAACAACCAAAAAAATTAGAAAAAAAGCTCAAAAATGACATTAAAGCTTTGCCGAATTAGCTGCAAGTACCTCCTGTTTGCACCGTACTCATGTGTATACAGACAGCCATCACTGAGTTACTTTGATACTGAAGAAAACTTAAAAACATGATGTTTCTAAGGCAAGTTCTGCACATGAGAGGAGTGGCTTTGTTGAGGATGTTAGTGACTCAAAACTTTCCGTTGAATCCACTTACACTCTGACACAGAGTGACACAGATCTGATCTCAGGATCAGAGCAAACTAACAACTCATCAGAAACATCACAGTCAAAAACTGAACGGAGATATTAAAGTCATATTAACTCAGCATCTATAGTGAAGATTTCAACTTAGTAAAGGGTGAAAATAACATCTTTTCAAATCAGTTATGGATCTCAGTGTTTCTGGAGAGTTGTTTTTTGGTTGTTTTTACATTTTAAATCAAGTCTCCAGCTGCTTCAGTTGTTTAGCAGAAAGCTGCAACTGTGTTTTGTTGTGAAGCTCCAGAAATGTTTGGTGGAAAACTTCTCCTGACTTTCAGTCAGCGTGGCGGGAGGAGATGATGACTGGATTTACATTTTTGGAGTGAGCTGTTCCTTTAAGAACAATTTTAAGGCATTTTATACTTCTACTCCACTGCGTCTAGAGGCAAATATGGTGACTTGTGACATCACTGTAACTATATGGTTATAGTTATATAGATAAGTGATAGTTAAGCTTTTAATGATGCATTGTTATAAATTCAGTGGTGATCATTAAGTAAGTGATGAAGCAGCACTGAGAGGTGAAGAAGTACTGATATTATTGTTTATAAATGAATGACCATCATTTAAAAGTGCTTTTATTCTGAAAATGGTTGTTTTTTATGCTGAAGGACTCATTTGAATCATTTTGTGAAACATTTTTGATCAAATAAACGTTTGAGTGAAATAAACAAGATCTAATAATCTTATACTGACGGTTTTGATTGATTGTTTATCATCTAAATCACATTTTTATGATAAAACATCTGTATGTCTGCCTTCATCTCCAGCAGCAGCAGCAGCAGCACACTCTGGACGCATGCGCATTGAAGAACCCGGAAGTGGCCTGCAGCGCGGAGCAGAGCAGCTCTGACGGCTCCTTCAGAGAAACTGCTGATCAGAAAGATGCAGCTTCACTTCACTAAAGATGTTTTACCGGATTCTGTCAGCACCGACTTTCAGAACCTCAACAAATTCAACGAGCAGGTAACTGGACCAGGATTTTACCTCGACTCCGGGTTTGTTATTCAGACGGCTAATCGAAAAAAAAAAGCATCGGTGTAGCTAATTGAGCTGCTTGTCGGAGCTCGACAGGTTCATTTAGCTTTAACTCCGCTCCGAGCTTATGTTGGAGGAGCTGTCACAGTTTCCGAGGCTATAAAGTTGAGTTAAAGGATGCGTGGTCGTGAAAATGCGGGATTGAGCTGATTTTACAGAGCTGTCCGTGAACACACCAGTGGACAGTGACAGTCATGTGACAGCAGCTGGATGTGTGACTGTGCACCATGTTTACATGAGGTCATTAAACACAGCACACAGTCTGAATGTGTACTGTGAGTTATTATGTAGCAAACAATAAATACTGTAAATAAATGGGACCTATAGGGTCAGAATTTGAGGATGCCGGCTTTGGAAACACTGATCATTTTATAGACCAAACAACTAATCGATTAATCAAGAAAAAACATAAAGAAACAACACTGATACGTCACCTTTACATCTATTTTTCATGACCAAGATACAGACTGAGCAGGACGTTTTTCAGTTTAAAAAATAGCCAATTTATCAGTCTAGCTCTATTGACTAAAATATAATCCTGACATTCACTTATAATCCCAAAATGAAAATAGAAATGAAATGAGGACGCTGAAATCACACTGTGGTTGCTGTGATTTGTGAAGGGTGCATTTAAAAATCATTAAAATCATGTGAATATATTCTGTAGGTGTAAAAATGTTGAGACTTTAACTAGAAAAGTGTGTTGAAACAGATTTTTACATCATGATTTTCGAGCCTGACCGATGTATCGTTTGAACAGCCATAAATATATTAGTCTCGGTGTGTAATGCAGAAAAAGGTGCTTGGCGTAACTTCTAATGATTGAATTCCCAGTAAAGTTTCTGTTTCAGTGGACCGCTATGAATAATCCTGCCTCTGTTACTTTGTCACAAGTATGTTATGATCCCAGTTTGAGGAATCATGACAAAGATGTGTGTATTTCAGCTGATTTATCGTTATTAGAATATTTTACTCCCTAATAACAGCGGCGCCCTCAAAAGTGTGGAACTGGACGGCCTCTAGATTTTATCCCTCGTTTTGCAGAGGACGTAAACAAACACGCTCAGTGACCAATTATAATGTTTAGCCTTTAGAAAGAAGAAGCTAGCTGAAGGAGTATTTGACTACATAAACAGTTTCTATAAAATGTTGATTTTTATGAATTAGTAACTCAAGCAGCTTCATCAGATGAAGTCATAGATACAAAACACAACTTACTTGTGAGTACATTGTGTTTAAAAAACAGACAAAAGAAAACCTCAGTTTTGTAAAATATCAACATGCTGTAATGGACGAAGTTTCTATGAGTTTTTCTTGATTTAAAAATCAGATCAGAGTTTATTTTCCTCCAACAAACCGAACACAGATGAACATTTCCTCAGACTTTAACCAAGACTTTCTTTTTTTTTCTTCTTCACTTTTTGCAGCAATTTCTTCGTCTGACTGATATTTTGTTCCAGTTCTTGCTGGAGCCTAAAGAGGTGAACACACACACACACACACACACACACACACACACACACACACACACAATTTAGATGTTAATGGGACTTTGGACTCAGTGATTAGCCTTGATAACTGAACCGAGGTAAAACATTGCCTGTCCTATTGTGTGTGTGTGCAAATGAATGCATGCATTTGTGTGTGTGTGTGTGTGTGTGTGTGTGTGTGTGTGTGTAGACGGAGAGGTTCATGCAGCAGCTCAGTGAGTTTGCAGGGGAACATGGGATGAGTGCCGGTCCTCTGAGGAACCTGATGAAGAGCGTCCTGCTGGTGCCACAGGGTGGGAAACACACACACACACACACACACACACACACACACACACACACACCGAACAGTTAATTCATTCACCCTCAGGTTCATTGTTGTAGGTGGAGACAGCACAGGTGTGTTATTGAGTCCTCAAACGCATAAGTCTTAAATGAATATTTCAACATTTAGGAAAATACAAATTCACATTTGCTTTTCTGTTATAAGTCTGATGAAAAGATCAATATGTATGCTAAATATTTAGCTTATATTTGTTTAGCTTAGCACAAAGACTGGATGCAGACAGAAACATTTTTATAGCTTGTTGAGCTCAAGTACTGTACCTGCAGTTTGATGTAATAAAACCTTAAAGCTTTAAAAGTGCTGGTGAGCCGTTGCTTAACTTGTGGACAGAGCAATGCTAGCTGTTCCCCCTGCCCCCAGTCTTAATGCTAAGCTAAGCTAACTGGCTGCTGGCTGCTGGCTGTAGCTTCATATTTAGTCTAAAAAACATGTGATCTTCACATCAAACTCTCAGCGAAGTGCATGTCCCAACATGCAGACCTATTATTTTATTTCTACAAACCTGTTTTCCAGCTCCTGTTGGTTTTTAAGCATAATTGTCTCACTTTGAGGTGGATGTAGATCGGTGGAGATTATGAGATCCAGAAAAAAACAAAAACCTCACGTTTTGTCTCTGAAGGAGCCAAAATGTTGTTTGATATCACTGGAACATTTTCTGCTCTCAAGGCCTCGACACCATTCGACATAACACTCACCACTGGTTTTGAGTTTTCCCACGTGGCTCAACTCGACTCCTCCTGAAAGTTCGGCTATAAAGTGACAGAAAAGCTTCAGCTGCAGGAAGGTTTTTCCGCGTCAGTGACAGCGATACCTCTCTTTTCTCCTCAGGAGCCCTGAAGAAAAACCTGACAGCCGAGCAGATCAAAGAAGACCTTGTCACGTTAGGTACGCAGCCGAATCAGTCACCATGCACTCGGTTATTAACAGGGTTGAGTATAGCTGCTGGATAATGTCCTCTTATAAAGACCTGTCGGGTTGAAAAGGTGGCGCCTGATTCCCACGAGCAGCGTTTCTATTCCTTATTATTGTGATGGTTTAACACATGAAACCAAACCTGTTCCATCTGTTCATTCTTCAGGACTGAACGAAGACAAGGCAGCTCACTTTTCGCAGCAGGTAACGCTCCATAAATCACCGATATTACATGTTACATGCTACACTACTTGTTCACGGCCATTAGAAGACGTCATATAAGAAGCTATGGGGCCTTCAGGCACCCTCATTGATTAAAAAATTCAGTCATTAACATTTGGAAAATTGTCCTTGATCCAACAGACGTGTGGGTGAAAAATCCCAAATCCATAATTTTCCTCTCACCTGTCGTGCTACTCATCCATCTAGACCTTTAACACAAGCCTCTCGTCCATGAGTAGACGCACGCTTTCCTCTGTGTGATGATAAAGAAAGAAAATAGTTCCTACACGAAACTGCTCATAACAAGGTCTGTGGGTTATCTTTGAGTAAGCGACATTGTTGTTAAGTCTTTAAATGAACTTTCTTGATGCTTTGAGCCTCTTAAGCTGCTTAACAAATAGTTTTTTCTATCTCCAAAACTCTGAAACTCACAACAAAACAGTCTAGATGGATAAATAACACGACAGGTTAGAGGAACAATATGTGTTGTTGGTTTTGGGGTGAACTGTCCCTTTTTTTAAAAGTCACATAAGAACCCTTCTTTATTACACCAGGTGTTATTTTATGTGCAGTCTGTGACATTTCTACCTGTGTTTGGCAGTGGGGCGAGCACTACGCAGCGCTGTCCAGACTCGCTGTCAGACAGACTCTGATGGTGAACCAGCTGGTCGACATGGAGTGGAAGTTTGGAGGTAAGACGAAGCAAAACGAGACACGTGCTCTACAAAACCATAGTCTTGTTCTGATCACAGAAGGAGGAGGGCTGCAGTTGTGTCTCCTCTCACTCTTACTCTTCATATTCATGAACACAGAGGCTGTAGCCTAACACAGTCGTTAGCATGGCGTCTGTCCTTTAATGCTTTGTTTTGGCTTCATTTAAACACCTCTGATGTGTCTCTATCAGGCCTCATCGTTTATTCATACAGCCTAATGACTTCTTCAGACTCGCAGATAAAAGAAATGCTAACACACTGGGCAGGAGAATGATTAGCATTATGTTAAGCTAGTGGTGAGCTGATTTTCATACTGGAGTGGACAGGGAGTGTCTGTAAGAGCTGCACTCATACATGGACTCTGTTTGAATGTACAGTCAGTGACATGCTAATCACCCTCAGACAGGCGTACAGGCTGTGTCTCTGCATGTCCGCATGTCTGGGACTCAAGTGGACCGTCTCAGACAAACACACTGTCTCAATTTTACTTTTTTTATTTAGTATTTTTTTTTTTTTTTTACAAATATCTTACAGTGAAAATATCAGTGACACATTTAAATCTAAAACGGTCTTTTGTTCTCATTTGATTCATGATTGTTGTGTTTTCTGACCTCCACAGTGACGGTCGGCACCAGTGAAGTACAGAAAGTGGGAAACATCTTTCTGCAGGTATGAAAGCTCACATGTACACACACACACACACACACACTGGTCTTTGTTCAGTCGTGTTGAACTCAAACTTTGTCCTCCTGCAGTTGAAGCTGGTGGTCAGAAAGGGGAATTCCACAGAAAACGTCTACATGGGTGAGTGACTGTGTGCCGTTAGTGACACAAACAGTGTGGAAATTATTTAATTACGTTCACGTAATTTATTGTATGTGGTAAGGACCTCCTCCAACGGCTTCTCTTATACTGGAAGTCACGTGTCCGGAGAGTTATATACTCGGAGCAGGAGATATGAAGCGCACCTGAAGTTGTTCAAATATCTGAAACAAACCAAACACTTCTTTTTTCTTACATTAAGCCAAACTGCTGCTGAGTCGCTGAACACAAGCAACAAAGATATTAATAATCAGCAGGACTGCACAGATTGTGCAGAGATATTCCAGTCTGACCGACCGACATGGAGCCTGTGATTTACTTTCTCTTTCTTCATTCTGACATTCGGCTGCTGCTGCTGCTCTCGTACACCAAGAGCAGAATTACATTATGCAGATGAGATCAACATGAGGAGTTGTTTCTGTGCTAAAACTGCACAAATCCCAAAAGTGATGCCTGTTAACTGTTCATGATGTCTTCATTCATTCAACCTTTACTTAAATCTCGAAAAGTCATTAAGGACAAGCCCTCATTTTCAATGATGGTCGAGAGCACAAATAAAAAACAGAATAGGTGCAAAAATGTGATAACAAACAGAAACAACGAACACAATCGCAGAGCGAGTAAACAGAATAAGAAGCAATATGACAGAATACAAATAAAACAGAAAAATGTGCTGAGAATGATTAGAAACTGCAAACAAACATGACAAAACACAAACAAAACTGGCAGACGACCATACAGAACAGCACGTAGTTAAAAACAGTTGCATTCAAATGCTGAGTAGTTTGAAATCAAAGTCTTAAACTGACCTGAAGGTAAAACAAGTTTAAATGTACGTTGTGAAATGTTCCCAGTGTACGGAGCACTGAAACCGAAAGCAGTTCTCCCAAATGTAATGTTTACCCGCAGAGCGTCGAGCATTATACGATCACTAGAGCGTGTTGAACAGTGGCTCTGTGACCAGTTTAATAAAGAGCTGATATATGGAGGCATGTTGCCCTTCAAGGCTTTAAAAAGAAAAATATTTACACAAAAAAACCAATAAAGTTTATCAGTTTGAACAATAAATACCTTGTGTTCGAGTTGTCCAAACTTATTTGAAATCAGGGTTGTAAATCTGGAGCATCAGAGCAGGAGGTTGTGATCTTTATCCATCTGTTCACCGTGTTGTTAACTCATTCCTTCTGTTTATGCTCTTATTTTTCCCCCCAAACTCATGAAACATGATAGACCACAGGTTAAACCACTGTTGTTTATTCCAAAGTGTCAAAGAGAATCATAAAACTGACATTTTATTTCTTCTTGCGTTGTGTACTAGAGTAATAACGAGTTGATCTCAGTCTGTTTATCTGCTGACTGTTTCCTGTTTTCTTTCCTCATCTCATCCAGAGTTGACGCTCCCTCAGTTTTACAACTTCCTGCACGAGATGGAGAGAGCTAAGGCCAGCATGGAGTGTTTCAGCTGAGTGTGTGTGTGTGTGTGTGTGTGTGTGTGTGTGTGTGTGTGTGTGTGTGTGTGTGTGTGTGTGTGTGTGTGTGTGTGTGTGTGTGTGTGTGAATGTAAGAGAGAGAGAGTGTGTGTGTGTGTGTGTGTGTGTGTGTGTTCATGTCAGGCTGTAGCTGCAGGGCAGTGTGTGGTATGTGTTACATCAGTCTGAGTCTGTGTGTGGCACTGACGGCCTCCCAGTGACTGAAGCTCGACACAAGATACATTTTATTTACTGCCAGACGTTTATACCGAAATCTACCAATAAAAAAATGAATGAAAAGAAAACAGACGCAGTCGGTGTCTTCTTTCAACTCTGATTTATGTGGGAATAAAGCCACTCTCATGTGACGGAAAGAAAAGTGTTGTTTTGAGAAGCAGGTCTGACAGCTTTAAGTCATTAAGATGAAACTTAATTGAGCCTTGCGGAGACATTTCGATCCAAAACAAACTGCAGCGAGAGTTCGCCTCACCCACACCTGTTTGATCAAGTTCAGTCCAGTTGTTTCTTTGCATCAATAATAAAGTGGTGACTTGAAACGACACCGCACACACACGATGGAGCTTGTTGACCTTTTCCACCTGCAAACACCCTGTTAATGTTAAAGTAAGTTCGTGAACAAAACAACACTGTTAATTAGCAGCAATAGCGGATCAAATGATTCACAATGAAAAGCTTTAATTGCGATAAATAGCGCAAACAGATACTTCTGAACCTCGAGGCAGAGTTCAGAGAGAGCAGTGTGTCGTACGTGTGGCTGCGAGTCCTCATCAAACATTTCTATTCTTTTATAAAATACAGTGTCTGTTACTGTAAAGTGGTTCCAGCTGTCTGTCTGACTCAGGGATGTGCTCAAGTTGCTCAATTTCATGGCAGTCCACCCACTAGTTTGCAAGATACAGTATCACTTCTTATCGTAAAAGCTTTTATTGTGCAACATTTTTATGTTGCTTTGTACAAAAGTGTCTGCTAGATGAATAAATATTAAAAAAGTGTGTGACATTGGGGTTTATTAAGACTACAGATGTAAATTATTTGCTTAAAATCCTGCTAAATAAGACCTGCTACTGGGCGGTTTTGACTTGTGCTGTTAACTTGTAATATTGACTGAAGATCGGACAACTTTGCCTGTTAGATCCTGTTCATCCCACCACAGCTCAACAACACTGTTAACTGCAGCCTCTGAAATGAACATACAGCTAGCTAACTATCAAACATTATATTGAAGAGAGGATTTACTGCACAACTCAAACTGCCGACAGTGTTAATTTTGTTCTACCATAATTTGCGCTTCTGAACAGGAACAATAAAAAAAATAAAAAAATCGAAGGAGAAATCTATTTTCTTAAGTGTCTTTTCTTCCATTTCACAGATGCAAAACCTCTGTACAGTCATTTAATAAATAAAGAAAAAACAATTTAACTATTTTTTGCCTATGGGGCACTGAAACTCCCAAATCATAAATAAATAAATAAATAAATGGCTCAATAAGAAGTAAATATGTCATTAAATGCAACATAATAATACTTAAAATAAACAAAGCTGTTATAAATAAATGAAATAAAATGATATTTCTGTTTTATTTACCTCCGTCTTTTATTTACTTTCTCATTTTATTATCCATTTAATTTATTAATTTATCCATTTTTAAGAGATCCATGCACCATCTGCAAGTAAAGGACTCCTCACCCAGTAAGAGCTCTGTTCAATTGTGTTAAATGTTAAACTAGAAAAAAATAAGAAACAGTTATGAATTTAATTGACAAGTAATCAGATACAACTTATAATCAGAGGTTGGAGTGAAGCGATAACTCGATAAGAAAACATCAGCTGGTCATGAGTCACCACGCTGCAGGCTGGAGCTGCATTGCCACGAAAGGAAACAGGCGCACGGCTGCTCGCTGTAGCAACTCCAGTGTTGCACGGGACTCACAGGAAGTACCCAGACACACACACATTCATGAAGTTTGGTGTGTGTAAAGAGAGAGAGAGAGAGAGAGAGAGAGAGAGGGGAAAAGGATGACTGGAAAAAAGAGTATAAAAGAGGGAGCGATAGAGAGAACGGGGGTTGTTCCTCCTCGCTTCTTCCTCAGATCAACATATGAGTACGTGAGCAGCCTGCCATCTGAAAAAAAAGGACTTCAAGAGATTCTCAGCTGACAGTAAGAGGAACAGAGCATATTAAAGATGAACCATTTTCCAACCGACTGTGGATTATCATTTTTTTTTTGAGTAGAGGAAACATTCGAGGAGCCACCTGTCGACCAGATCCAGAGCAAGAGAGGCCCAACCTGTTGAGCTCAAGACGACACAAAGGAGAGAAAAAGGCTTTGGAAATAATCAACGTGCGCTGTACGACTGAGAAGATGGCAAGAGACGTGAGATGGACGACAGGCCTATACCCCAGAGGTCAAACAGACAAGCTACGATCCTCCAGAGTTATGGCTCGACAGATTAGATGAAACAAAAACCACTAGAAGTGAAGGCTACGATTGGAGAGTAGGCCAATATTCTGATGATGCCAACATACTCCTCATTAGCAGCCCACAAAGAGTTGACCAGCAGATTCAGAACATCTTATCTGGCTGTCACTCATGATGTTATGTTAAGAAGAATGAAGAAAGCTGCCTACGAGTTTGCACGTCAGACAGAAGAAGAAATGCAGAGAGATATCTCAGATGATCCTGATGATGAAGTCCCTCAGCAGACACAGCAACAACCAGCCCTCAAAACCGGCCCAGATCACCAACAAGGACCAACACAAGAAGAAACATTGGTACAAGTCAGTGGACAACCCAGTTATGACTGAACTGAAAGTGCAAGAAAGCGACTTCTCCCCAGCTGGGAAAGAGATGTTAAAGCAGATTATCTCAAAAGCAAATGTTGCTCGTTTCAAGAATGATTGTGGAGATTTAGGACCCAAGTCCACCATCAAAGGAGGAGTACGCCAGTACTCATTGAAACCAGGAGCTGTCAAAGAGAAGGACATAATGGTAAAAGAGCTGAGTACCGTAGGAATCATCAGGAAAGAGCCCAAACCCATCACCAACAGCCCGGTCCAGGCTGTGAAGAAATCTGAATCAGAAGGAGGAGTATGGAGACTCGTGATGAACTTCAAAGCACTCAACCAACGAACATTTAAAGTCTTGCCTTAATTTGGCAAATGGATTTTTTCCCCCTAAGAATATCATTCACCCACAAAGGCAAGGTGTATGTATAGCAAAGATTGCCACAGGGTCTCAAAAATGTCTTTCAATCCGCGATGATGGACATCTTGGATGGACTAGGAGCAACCATCTACACCGGCAACGTATCCATTGCTGATGACACAGAGGAGGAACATCTGGAGAGGCTGCAGAAAGTGATAGAGAGGATCACGGCAGCAGGACTGAAACTCAACCTTAAGAAGTGCCAGTTTGGACAATTCCAGGTAAACTTTTTGTCTCTACAGACCTGGGACTCTCAGAGGTTTACCCGGAGAAGGTAAAACAAATCAGTCTGCCAGCTTCAAAGGATGACCTGCAAAAGATCTTGGGACTTTGCAAATACGTGAGAGATCACGACCCCAGCTACCAGAAGCATGCCAGACCGCTGTATGCATGTCTCAGTAAGAAGAAAGATGAGAACAAGAACAAGAACTGGGTATGGACAGAAACAAGAGTAACCTGGAAATATTAAAAGAAGCCATTCAAGCAGCCATAAGGTCAGAACCGAGGAGCCTTAGCACCAGACTGGTGGCAGAAGTCAGCTGCGAGGATGAAGATGTGCTGAGAGAAAGCAACAAAGAAGGGGGAACTGTGACCTTATGGAGCTACACATTGTCATCGATGGAGAAGAAGTATCCACCTGGCCAAATACTGGTGCGCCTTGAAGGAGACGACACAAGGCCAGGGGATCAAGGCCATCACCAAGAGTCAAGTACACAGGCACCTTAGAGAGGAGACAGTGGATCGTACCAAAGCAACGAAAACGAGATGGGGAAGATGGGAAGACAACCTGCTAGACCCCGATCTCGAGATCGGTCCAGCCCAACCTTCTGGCAAGAAGCCGCAGAAACAGCTGAACGTGGAACATCACAAAGCCGAGAAGGGAAGGAGCTCACTCAAGAGAAAACAATAAAGCAATAAACTTTTAAACTGCATTTAAAGTGGAAGTTGTGGACATTGGCTTTATGTTCTTTGATGGAAGCAAATGGTTAGATGATCGTGTTTTGAATATCTTAAAGGTTCTTATAGGTTACTGTAGCCAACTAAATTAACAGACCCTTGGGTAAAGCTGCTAAATCTTAGCCTAGCATCCAACTCCACAGATCATTAAGAGGAGAGCTGCCATTAACGGACGTGGCCGGTGATAGTACCTGACTCTGGTTATTCAGTCAGTAGCTGCTGTAGACCAGAGGACCCAGGTAGGCGTCCGGAAGAAGGCAGTTAGAAGTTGAGTGTGATAAAATACACTCAACAGATGAAATAGATATGGGAACTAACATAAAAGTGAATAAATACAGAAGCAAAGTAAAATAGAAATATAATTTTACGTCACGTATAATAAATCAATTAATGCCATATTAACTTATTTATCAAGCCATTCATTATTTCTTAATATTTATAATTTTGGCAGTTTTAGGCTTCCATATTCAACAACACAACATTTTCATAAGATAAGACAGAAAGACATTAGATAATAGAAACGCGAGACGAAATCAAAACAGACATGCTAATATTCTGATGTTGTGCAGGTTCAAATATTTAGCATGTTCACCATCTTCTTTTAGCATTAGTTTGCTTGAATATGCTAATTATCTTTAGCGCTTTTGTATTACAGAACCAGCAACAATACCATACTGTATTGACTATATATGATAGCCTATATCAGTACATGCATTAAATGTAAACAGATTTATGTTAATAATATCGTGTATATTATGTAATTTTCAACAGGTTAAGCAGACAAGACTTCATTCTGGAGTTTAACTGTCTCTCACAAGATACCGCATGTTTCTTCTAACAGCCTGAGGCTGCACATCTTAACCGTGATATTGTTTTTTTTGTGTGTGTGATGTCTCCGTCTCTCTTTCAAATCGTCCCAACCCTCTTCAGGTTTGTCCTCAAATGTGCACTTTATCAGCATCATGAGCATGATCAGACTTATAACTCTTCCCTGTGGCGTACCATTCTCAGCGACTGTAACCCCACTCTTCTCTTCTCCAACGGCTCGTCCCCTCAGGAAATCCTGCCATATATAACTTTCACAACCAACACTGTGTATTATGACACATCCTTCCCTCTAATCGTGTTTAATATCCAGACAGACTGATGAATGTGTTTCAATTTTTAAAAAAAAAGTGCTAAAGAAACATGGCAGCCATGGAATCAGTCTGAACACGCCCCATCTGCAATCGTCTCTACATTTAATACTCCTCCACTATTTCGCTCTGCAACGCTGCACTTTCACTTGCCAGAAATATGTGCAAATGACAAATGTATATGTCAGAAAGAACTCAGGTTTCCCGACTTTCTCTGGTCGAAACAACATTAATCATCTCTTGTCAGAAGGTGTGACATGCTCACATACTTTTAACAGTATGTTTATTGGCTTTTGTTCATTTTGAATGAACAGGATGAACATTCAAACTCATGATATACAATCAGTTAGTCCAACTTTGAAATTAAGGACTTGTTTATAAACTGGAAAAAAAATCATAAAATGGCTCCATACAGCTCTTCCGTTTTTTTTGGTTGTTACCTCATCGTGATCCGATGCAACAGCAGTTCCTCTGAGTCACTTTAAGTACCAAAAGTAGAAGTAAAAGTAAATTAAACATAAATCTACATGTGTGTAAATATTAGCCTGTACTATACTATTTTTCTGATTATTTGAATCATGTCTTTTTTTATCTGAATTTAATTTATTTTTAATATTTAATGCGCTCATTTGGCCTTGATGCAGCAATCAGAAAAGTAACTAGTAACTAAAGTTATCAAATTAATGTTGTAAAGAAAAAAGTAAGATATTTGTACCTCAAAACTACTGTTCTTAAGTAGACTACAGTGCTTGAGGAAATGTACGTAGTTACACTCGATCACTGCTTATAACATGAAGCGTTTTACATCTTAACAAGAAGAATTGTATATTGTTATAACAAGAGAAGAATGTATTTTGTATTGTAAAGAAATCTTTTTGTAAAAACAAAATGTCTTTTTCTGGTGAAGCGGCGATGTGAATCTATATTCTGTACTGAGGATGAATAAAATTGTAATTTTATTATTATATTTACATTACGGTTAAATGGATCCTGGTTCTAATAAGAAACGAACAAAACGAAGCCTTCACTTCCTGCAGATGTCCATGTTTTTGTGTCTGTGGTAGCCTGAACATTCACACTCATTTCCTCATCCGGCCATAAACGAACAAAGCATTATGTCGCCTTCCTGAAACGTGTCCCGAACTTCTCCACAATGCAAAGTTATAGTAAACACAACAATCCTGTTTCAAAGTCTTACACAAGGGGAACAAAAGTAAGAACAACACATTCATTGTAGTTTTTCTCTGATGATGCCTCAGTTGTCTGATTAAGCTTTAGAAGAGAATAGCACCTTTAAAATCAACTTACAGATGAAGCATATATTTTGGAAACAGCTGCAAATGTTCACAAATCTATCAATTTGTTATCAGCAAGTGTGTCTAACTTCTACATCTGTCTGCCAAGAGTCAACAGGCCTGGAGCTTCTGGGATCACTCTGCTTGTTTTTCATTTTATATGATAACTGAGATCACAGAGACGCGACTCTCCTCCGCCTCCAGGTCTCTTCAACTTCATACATTTTTCATCCTCAGTCGCTCTTTATCTCTGCTCATGTCTGCTTGGAGCTGTACTTTTCTGTAGACAGACCATCAGTGAGGCATAACTCATTCAGATTGGCTTTGCATCCTGTACTGACTTTGTCCAACCACGTACTGAGCAAAATATCCCCCTTCTCAAAAATGCCTTTCTCATTTTTACATTTTTTTTTCTTAGCACTCGAAACGAAAGTAACTAAACTCCTGGTTCCTCTCCAACTGCCCTCTCTCAGGGATTCCCCTCTGCTTCATCTCATTCTCATCTTTACCTTCACATTCTTTCACTTTCTTCTCTAGTTCATCTCCTCCTCCTCCTCCTCCTCCTCCTCATCGTGTGACCTGGCGTGTCGCTACATGTCTCATCCACAAAGGAAAACTGTAGAGATCTCCTGTGCTTCTCTCAATTGTCTTTTTTCAGTCATTGTATTTCAGTTTATTGGCATAAAACAGAAATAATCAAACATACATCTTTATACCTATCTGTGACTGAAGGGGCCAAAGCTTGTACATTTGTCTTTCTCTCGAGTGCCACTGATGTAATATTCCTGTGAAACATAATAACTTGAAGACAACTCAGAGCATTAAGGAGCGGGTCACTGGTTCAAAACCCTGGATGGTAAAGGAAAGAGACATCATACTTCTTTGTTTACACTTCTTTGTCGTTGTGAAGTGATGAAGGAATATCCTCCAATGTGACATTACAGACTTAGTATGTGTTTAAAGGAGACCTAGGCTGCATCCGAATATCCGAACTTTACTGTTCTTGCAGATGTGCAGTGCTGAGTGTGGTCCAAACCAACAGTTCATTGCAATATGGGCCTGACATTGTACAAACTTGTTATGAATGACAGTACGGACTCCTACGGATTTGGATGTAGCCCTCTCCTTCAGTGTGTTTTATATATATATATATATATATATATATATATATATATATATATATATGTTCTTGTGCATGTAAAAGACCATCAGAATCAGAATCAGAATCAGAATTGCTTTTATTGCCAAGTAAGTTTACACATACGAGAAATGTGCTGTGGTCTGTAGGTGAGAACAACAAACAATACTAAAAATACTTAAAACACATAATAAAACTATAAAAATATAAATACAGTGTGACCGATTGAAGTCCTCACCAACAGAAGCTCCTCTCTCCCACAGAAAACACTGCTCCTGAAACGCCTCGTCAGTGGTCCCGCCTTCAATTCCGTGACTTTATGACATCACACCACGTCACCATGTCACACATTTTGCATAATTTATGCCTAGCGACTCGTTTGACATGTAAGAATTGATTCAGCACAGCTGCTCTGTTGTTGTTAGCGGTGCTCGCTCAGGCGTGTGTGAATGGACCAATCAGAGCAGACTGGGTGTTCAGGAGGAGGAGCCTTAAAGAGACAGGAGCTAAAACAGAGGGGGGACACAGAGCTGCAGCACTGGACAGTATGAGGAAATAGATTTTGAGCATTAGGGCATGTGAACCTGTTCTAGTAGCAACCCAAAATAAAATTATAAACCTGAAAATGAGCAGAATACGTCTTATTTGATGAGTTTTTCCAAGGAAGGAGAGCGGAGGAAGAACGTACTCTCTCGGCGGCCATCTACTGCTTCAGAGGGTGACTTTGCTTACTTCCTTATGAGGCCATGCAGCTGCGTCCGGTAGCTGGTGGCACGATGTCCTGATGGTCAACTGATGTTCCTCCTCTTCTTTGAACACTCGCTGTGACATCAGTGCAATACAAATGGCAGAGCTCTTATACATTTCTTAATCACTGTTAGGACTAGGACTAATGTCCTTTTTACCTGCAGATTGTGTATAGCAGGAGTGTAGAGATCTCAACTTTTCTGACAGTCACACTCTGCTAATAGCTAACTTCCTGTACTGCTAATAGCTTTCTTTTCTTTTCTTTGTGTGCTCCTGACAGCTGGACATTTGAGGAAATCTCTGTCCACTTTCTCTCATCGGAGTTGAGAAGGGTAATTTTTAAATGATAAGCCCACCCCTCACCTGCAGCCTCATTTGTGTATTTTTGTCCTCAAGTCCATATGGATGCTGTGTGTCTGTGTTTTCCCAGTGGGGAATAACCACGGGCTTTTAGGGGAAAGGACTGTGTGTGTGTGTGTGTGTGTGTGTGTGTGTGTGTGTGTGTTTTACCGTTGGACCTACAGAGGGAAGAGGAAGTTTATGGGAACTAACTCTCACAGTAGCTCACAGCTGTCACTTCACTTCTCATTGTGCCCTCAAGCTGAGAACACACAGGATGTACATTACAAGTTGTGAATGTGCACTATGTGTGTGTGTGTGTGTGTGTGTGTGTGTGTGTGTTCTCATGCCCAGCACAGTTACTATAATCTAGTAAGTACTATTTCTTTCACCTGACGTAGAGAGAGGCTGTGACGAGTTGACTTTTTTAAGGTTTTGTTTAAAAATGATGATGCTTGTGTGTCTATCTGTGTGTGTGTGTGTGTCTGTCTCTCTCTGTATGTGTATGTGTGTGTGTGTGTGTGTGTGTGTGCTCAGTCCAGGTGCAGGAAGACAAAACTCAGAGACTGACGAGAAAGACAGAGTGCTGTATTTATCAGAGTTTACACCTCTGAGGTCAAGGGACTACATTTTTGCCCCACGGTAAACAGAGGACTGTGCCTGGGCATGTTTTACAAGCTGAAGTAAAGCAGGAGCAGTGTTAGCGTCAGTATTAGCTGAAGAATTAGGATTCACAAGAGCACAAATATCCCTTTAAAACAGCTTGTTGAACAGCCCTAATTGTCTCTTAATCCTTTCTCCCCCCCCCCCCCCCCTCCTGAGACTGGATGTCCAGTCCAGCCACCGCCTGAATCTCTACTGGCCCAAGTTATTCGTACCATCATAAAGTTTATTGAGGCAGTTTGGCTGCGCTCCCTGCAGGTAAACGTGTCCACCTCTCTCCAGGGGAAGACCGAGGGGTTTCACCCGGCTGGTCGGAGAGGAAACCTGCCTCTCTGCAGGTCAAAAACAAGGAAACAAAATTGTAATTTTAAGTCTTGAGTGTGGGGACAGGGTGGGACCTGAGGGCAGCTGCTGAGACCGGCCCTGGAGGAAGCAGCAGCAGCTTTACTATGACATACGTAAAGCACAGGTTTAATATTTCATGCCATTTTAAAGTGGTAATCTTATTGCAGGTAAATCTGTAATCTCTCTTGTAATCTCCAAGTAAATATTTGAATGAACATTACTTTAAAGTTTGAATCGAGCATCTTTTCTCTGTACCCTCTCTGTATTTACTCTTTTTGAATTTGTAAATCCAAACACATCGTTTTAAAAAATGTGTTGGTCTGTTACTAATATAAATATCATCTTTTAGTTAAAATGCAGCTTTCTGAGGAAGCCTTCATAGTAGAGACCTCTCTGCCACAGCATACCGAGATGTTGAGATGTGTCATGGTTAAGGTTTTCAGTTTAGATGTTTACTGTTTTATTTTGTAGAATTCATCTTGTGTCTTGTTGTTGCTTTCCACTTCCTGTCTTTGTCCTTTTCCCACCACTTTTCTCTGCACAATCTTCTTCCCCTCGCTCTGTTTGCCTCCTGCTGTCGTTCGTCTGCGTTTCCTCCTCATGTTTTCCAGGTTTTGGTTTCTCTTTTAGCTGCCTTCTTGTTGTCAGCCTTGTTTGTTGATTTACATTTTGATTTTTAGGATTCCAGCTTTGTAAATAGCTGTGTCTGCATGTGGGTCAAACCCTGACAAGATGTTTTCTTGAGATGTAAATCACCTAAACAGTGTTTGCTTGATTTCCAATTCAATATTTGTGCAAAGACTCTCAAATGCTTCCTTTTCTCGACATATTGCTTCTAATCCACGGCTCATCCTCAATCAGGTCGGCCGTAAAAAGTCTAAAAGTTTTCATGTTATCTGTGTATCTAAAGGTCTCTTTCCCACAGCTTGAAACCAGAGGAACAAGACTCTAATCTTTAACAGGATCACAAGTCAAATCCCTGGAGCTCGATCACTAACAATGAGGGCAGAGTGCACAGCGAGGTTTAGATTCAGCTCTTTAACTGCAGATGAACCAGACGCTTTGACTGTAATGTCATCAAAAATGTGTTTTTTAGATCAAGCACCAAATACTGGAGCTGCTTCATTAGCGCTGAATAACAGACGGAGAATACATGGATGGATGCTGTTAAATATTTGTCTCTCATCCACAGTTTTCACACTAATATTAGCACAACATTGAAGCATGGTACATGTCATGTTTTATAATCATCAGACGAATCACCAGACTGAACACTTAAAAGTTCCTCGTAGGCACTTTAACAGTAACATTAATAATGAGTACAAACAAAACATGCATCCAGTGAAAAACAGTGAAAACACAGAAGCTGTAAACAAGAAAAAGGCTCAAAACCTGCCTGGTGACTTACAGTTCAAAAATGACACTTTCCCAACGAGGAACCTGGTTGGACAAGCCCTGACCAATCGCGTAGCTTAGAAGAGCATCGGCCATCCTGTGGACCAATCAGCTCAAAGCACCTCTTATTGCGCACTGCGCAGTTAGTTTATGAAAAGAAAAGAATGAAAGTAAGTAAACTGTAATTTATATCAGTATAATAGTCAGTTAGCCTCAACATGTTGGCGTTAGCTTCTCTATAAACTCACAAAATATTAGCTACATTGAATAAATACCATCATTTTAAACTATGTTAGCTAAGCTAGCGTTAGCTTAAAAAACATTACGTTAGCCAACGCCACCTACATGTTAAGCTCATAAGTGTTAGCACAACATTAGCTAAATGCTAATGCCTGCCACTGCTGGTAAAAATAAACCACACTGTTTATATTTCTATTATCATGGGATTGATTTAATCTCTGTGAAAAGATAGTTTTAGCATTTAAAACTTGAATTTGATGCTAAACGTATTTATTAACGTTCCTGTTAAATACAGTGTCAGACCTGAGCAATGAATGGAAAGCTAGGTTGAATATTTTAAATCCCCAGTCGCATTAATTTTTTAGTTGATGGAATTTGTCTTAAAACTTTTATTTGTGTGTAAACTTTGAAAATGTTTGACACTTATTCATTTTAACTTTTGACTTCCTCCATGTTCATGTCCTTTATTCTCATTTTATCTTTTATAAAGCACTTTGTAACATTGTTAACAAAATGTCTTCTTCTTCTTCTTCTTCTTCTTATTATTATTATTATTATTAAATGTCCAACTTGTCTTATAGGAAGACCAGCCCTTCCCCAACCTGGCAAATGGTAAAAATGAATGGATGACTGCCGCCCCTGAGCAGATATTCTACACAAGTGGCAATTGTGGCACAAACATTTCTGGTATGTATGTAACTACATAATGTACATTTTCCTTTATTCTCCATTGTGAAACTATCGGATGTAACCTGTGGCACGATGGGGAAGAATGGACTGACGGTCAAACCTTTATTTAAGCCTCTGAAATCATTGAGGTTTCCCTCATTTGCAATGATGTCGAGATGCACAGAAAGTCGGGTAAAAACATTTAAAGAGAACAATACTCAGTGAAAACAGCTGCACGCTGAGGTGAAATGTTTTAAGATCATCGCCTTGGATCATCCAGGGGAAATGTTTTGTAGATAATGCTGTGCTTGGTGCACACAATCTAAAAGCAGATTTTCCAAGTTCAGAAGAGACCTGATGCATAAGATAGTTAGTAGAGTGAGTTTGATATGGTCCTGTGGTCCAGTCCAGCATTGATTTGGGTCTCTAATACGTCTCTGAGCCCCTGAGGACCACAATACAACGGTGAGTGTCATGAGGATCTCCAGTAATGACTTGAGGGCGTTGTGATAAACTGAATCTAAAGATTTGAGGGTAGAAGCAGCAGTGTGTCTGTAGATCATATCCTCATAATCTGGAGCTGAGTTCAATGATAAGATAACAATAAATGATTTCTATTTTGTTGACACAGATGCGCAGATTAATGCCATTTACCAGTAAAAAAGCATCTATATTTTATCTTGGGAATATGAGGCAGGCTGAGGTAGTGTGAAGCACCTGTTTTAGAGCGACCTCTGCTGAACAGGAGAGGAACTACACCTGCTCGTACAGAGTCAGAGGGAGGAAATGTCGGGTTCATGGAGGTTGTGGAAGTACAGTATGTGGTGTGTGTCTGTACATGTGTGTTTTATTGATAAGTGAGGCTTTGTCTCGACTCATGCAGTTGTTCCTCATGTGGATTTACTGAGAAAGTGGTTTCTCTCTCTCTACCGATGGTAATTAATGTCTTCCTGCCTCAAACTGTGAGAAAACTGCCTCTCTGAAGGACCGAGGGGCCACCCAGCTGTTGTCCAGGCCAGACAGAGAACTCGTTATCTCAGCCCGACACACTCCAGTGCCGCCTCGGCCCTGGAGGAAGGGGCTCCGACCTCAAGTATTTGTGGATAAAGATGCACAGAAATAGAGAGAGTTTAACGGCTTCGCACAAAAGTTAGAGATGTACTGATACCGTTTTTTCCTTCCGGATAGCAATACCAGAACTTTGTGTTGTACAGATCTGATACCAGTGTGTTAAGAAAAAACTGCTTACCCTTGAAGTTACTGGCTGTTTATGGTGGCTACTTGTGCAGTAAAAATCTGTCATGTTGCAAACAGGTGTACGGGATAAAATCTGTTATAAACGCTAAAATAGGTGTGATGTGGTCACAGTTTAAAGTCTAGCGGCAGCATTCTTGGTGAGTCGGAGGGAATGGACGGACTTTTGAGAGAGACATGTATACAGGGAGTTGCAGTAGGCAAGGTGAGATTAAATAAATGCATGGAAAACCTTCTCCAGATCAGTAAATGACAGAAACCATTAGAAACTATAGACAGATAGATAGATTACTTTATTAATCCACATGGGAAATTTTACTGTAGCAGTAGCAATTCACATTAAATTAACCCAACTCACAATAACACAAGAAGATAAAAAACAGACAAAAGAAAGAAACAATATTTACAAATATAGAATACAATTTTAATATAAATCTAAAATGTGCAAAATATGAGCATTCAGGTGTGGTTGCCTGATCAGCAGGTCGAGGATGTGAGGTGTTGGTGCAGCATCCTGCTCTCCACGACCACCTCGAGGGGCTCCAGAGCAGTCCCCAGTACAGAGCCAGCCTTCTTAATGACTTTGTTAAGTCTCTTGGTGTTGCTGGCCCTGATGCTGCTCCCCCAACAGATAGCGGCAAAGAAAATTGCACTGGCAACAACAATTTATAATTTTCTTTGCAGCCATCTGTTGGGGGAGCAGCATCAGGGCCAGCAGCACCAAGAGACTTAACAAAAGGTGTGGTTCATAAAAGCCAAAAAAAAACAAGAGTTTTGTTTGCGCAGCTTTGTATTTTGCATTGGTGAAGTGTTGACATGATTCACTGTGACGAGTTGCAGAGATGACGTCTCACTCTCTGTTTTTCTCTTTATAACGTAACTCCAGAGTAGAGTCTCTCTCTCTCTCTCTCTGTTATACACCTAAGTGATCCTTAATGCACCTGCACCTGTGCAAACTGTATCTTCATTTATTACTGCCAGTGATATTTATATACTGTACGTACTGTACATAGACCTACTTACACCCTATTTATTTATATACTGTACATACTCTGCACTTTACTGCTTTTTGCACTTCTGGTTAGACGCTAACTGCATTTCGTTGTCTCTGTACTTGTACTGTGCACAGTGACAATAAAGTTGAATCTAATCTAATCTAATCTAATCTAATCTAAACCAGCAGCATTGTGTTGCATTCAGGCGGGTGGAACATGGAGTGTTGTTGAGGCACTTGTTCTGACAGCTTCTCCTTCATCAACCGCTGCTCGGTTTGTTCCACTCTGCTCTGAACAAAAGCTTCTTGAATATACAGTATATAGATGTTTTTCAGATCAGGGATGTTAATGATTAATCGATAAATCGCTGTTAAGAATTTAAAATGTTTTAACCGACAATCAGAGATGGGCACAAATAAATCTAGTAAATATATTCTATACAAATGGATATTATGGCATTTGAACCATTTAGTAGTATCAGTGTAGGTTGGATTTTGTTGGGCCAACAATGAGCGTTTGGTGTCAGCTTTTTACTCGCCAGCGTTCACACTTCAGAACTTTCCTTCTCTAGTTACTTTGTGTTGTTATGTTTATCAGTCAGGTGACTCTGTGTTCTAACTCTTAATGTAGCCAACTGTGATCTCACATCGAACACAGATCATGTCCATCATATGTCATATATTGTTAATGATTAACTGATAATTAATTGTTAAGGCATCCGACTATCGATTAAAGAAATTGCATCCCTATTCCAGATGTGTTGTTAAGTGGAAAGAGGAAAATTCTGATGTTCAGCATCCAGAGTGTGAATGTATCCTGAGCTCCGTCACACCCCTCCCTTTCCCCCCAAACACACACACACACACACACACACACACACACACACACACACACACACACACACACGGCAGCCCATAATTTCACCCCTTCAGAGGTACCTATCTAATCCCCCCTCTCCATTTTGTTGCTGGGCTCCTGTTACTTAGCTACCAGTTGCCACGGTTGCTTAGGCCGATGGGGTTACCTTGGCAACCATACCCATCCCATTGCGTGGCGATCCAGCCACGGTGGGCCTGTCCCAACGATACACACACACACACACACACTCACAGACACAGAGGCATAGACACACACAAACGCACAACGTTATCCCAAGGCAGCCCCCTCCCCCCCTCCTGTGCCCCATGCCTCCTCAACACACACACACACACACACACACACACACACACGCACACACACACACACACACACACACACACACACACACACTCCCACCCCCACTCAGTACACAGCAGCAGCTCCTGGTGGGGAGGTAGGGGGTTGAGCCTTTACACAAAGGTACACACTCACACAGACACACACACACACACACACACCTGTTAACAGCTCTGTTGTTTTTTGACCACAAAGCCTTACCTTCACCTGTGGAGTGTGTGTGTGTGTGTGTGTGTGTGTGTGTGTGCGTGCGTGTGTGTGTGAGGGATTAATACCTCATTAATAATCAAACCTATCTCTAACCCACCCACGACGCTTGTTTTAATCCGTGCCCCCCCTCCGTCTTCGTCCCTCCTCCTCTCCAGTTCTTCCGCTCCCAGATTCTGGTTTTTCCCTTGTTAAAAAAAAAACCAGTTAATTGTGACTTGGAGCAATCAGCCGCCGCAGACACACCGCTGTGATTCAGCATGATGTGTGTGTGTGTGTGTGTGTGTTTAATACCTTCAGAGTGGGTGATAATGTATTCACAGACAACCCGCTAACACAAACACTGACACTCTTTCAGTCAGCGCCTCATACTGTTTTATACAAACTCAGAATGAATAATCAGAAAATGGCCTGTTCACTTTCATTTGAATGTAAACACTCGCTCCTCCTCCCGTCTGCTGGAGCTAAACACACAGGGATTAGACAATGATGTCATTACATATTCATTCAAGCGTTGATCCTCTTTTAAAGAATATCTTTATTCTGCTCAGAAGCTTAGAGGAGCGAGAACCAAAGGAATATGTTACACATGATTTGAACTTAATCGGGCAAAATCGCAAGTGAAATTAATGAAACTCAACACAGAGTAAGATCAGAGGAGGCTCAACAGGTTTTCAATAGAGACACGTTAGGCCTCGGACCACTAGAGGGTACTGTTGATTAATGAGACACATTCAGATATAACAGCAGGGACACTGGAACAAAGACTTTCTGATAAATGTCACAAAACTCACAGAGGAAGGGAAACACATGACCCGTACATTAAACATTGTGTACAGGTAAATTCAAGTTTTGAGTCATTTACAAAAGCCAAATATGAGTTTAAAATGAAGAAAACACTGTTTTTGCCTTTCACAGTTTTGCTTCTGAAGAGTCACTGCAGCAGCATCAGCTGCGTTTAATGACACGAGATGTGAAATAAAATACAAAACAATGAATAATATGTTATTAATGATTAAATAGAATAAAATTACATGTAACAATAACAGGTCAAGCTGTTTGAAGTCGTATAAAGAAACAATATCATCAGATAAAAGTCTGATTTTTATTATGATGTTATACATTAGTTATGTACACTATTACTCTTACTATTTCTTGCCTTTCTTGTCTTTATTTATAAAACGTTAACTGTCCTGCAGTAAGTTTGCCACTGAAAGTTTAATTACGACAAAATGTTTGATAAAATGTGTATGAAATAAGAGAAGCAGGTGACACCTGGAGAATGGTCTCGTTCTATGGGAATATACGAGGGCTGAGCTAACAATTATTGATTAATCTGCTGATCATTTCTCAGTTAATTGATTACTTGGTTGGTTAAAATGTCTCAAAGCTCAAGGTGACTTGTGACTGTCCCAAATCACCAGTTACATCTTCATCATTGAGGTCATATTTAAATCTGATGTACTTGAAGAGGACTGAACTTCACTGTTGATTTTAGTGAATGTGTTGAATGTTTTCAACCAAAAGTCGTACATATTGCACCTTTAACCACATAAATGAATTCACACATGACACGACAGTGTTAAATGCATCATAAAAGGTTGACATAGCAGAACAGTTGTATTGGATTGCACTAGACTGAACATGTGTGCCTAAAAAAGTGTTCAGCGTGTAGTTGCTGATTTCTGCAGACGGGCTAATTGATTAATTTAATTGTTTCAGCTCCTTAATATTCCAAACACTCAATGCATGCAGGTGAAGGCAAACAAAAACATCTCCAAACACAACAGGAAATAGCATTTATTATCTTGGTCCTGTTATTATATGTTGTTGAGTGAAAACAGAAGCGATCATTAAAGTTATTTCCATCATTTTTAGACAGTTTTAAATGTGTATTGTCGACTTCATGGTTCAACTTTGAGCTGTCATGTCCAGTTTTTTGGTATCACCTAAATTATCACACCCATATCAAGAAGTCTGCATGAATAAGTATGAACTGGATTTAATTTGAAATCCCGTCTCATTTTCTGACTTCATTGATTTTTTTTTTAGTCTCTTCTAAAGCTGTAAAGCTGAAAATAATAATGCAGCGATGTCCATTGATTTCTTTGGATTTGTAGGTAAAGGGACAGGGATGAACAATGAACAAATCTTAATAAATGTATTTTTTCTCTTTAGAGTAACAGCACAGTGTACAGTACATATGATAATTCAGTTGTGTGTGTGTTTGTAGGCCTTCTGCATGTTGTGTGTGTGTTGACAGCAGGCAGGGAATCGTTGCAGGTCACGCTTCACCAGCACGCTGCATTCATGAACACAAAGCAGTCTCGATAGGGTGAATAAACATGCTTTACATACGGCGGCTCAGTAATGTGTGTGTGGGAGGGTGTGTTTACTGTATATTATGCATGGGCATCTTTATGTGTTTGTGAGGGTATTTGTGAGAAGTGTGTGCACTCAAACATGACAGAATCACAGAGCTCAGTTTTTAATGCTGAACTGTGGTGAAAACTTGCTCTGACAGGGATTTAGGAGGTAAATGTGTCAGAGTGTGTGTCTCTGGTTAAATGCTTGTGTATTTGTTGGCTTGTACTTGTGGCATGTTGACAGCAGGCGGGTCACACTTCAACAGGAAGCTGCGCTCGTGGACGCAAAACAGTCTCGGCAGGGTGATTAAACCTGCTTTACATACAGCAGTTCATTACTGCCCGACTGCGTGTGTGCGTGAGGGTGTATGTGTGTAACCGACAAAGAGCAATATTAATGTATGCTGGATGTGTGTACGACTGTGTGTGTGTGTGTGTGTGTGTGCAGTAGTTTGAGCTGTCCGTGTTATTAGCTCAGGAGAAATGTGTGTGTGTATGTTTGCTCTGCAGCACAGCTGTAATCATGCGATGCATATAGAGCGATGCCTCTTTGACTTTTGTATAAGGGACCACTTGCAGTCTCTGATACAAAGCTGCATTCTGTTACACAGTTATATGTCTTAAAACCCTCTCAGATGAACAACAGCACTGCGGGGAACAATGCAACACCGACATTCATCTGAGAGGGAAACGTTTCTTTTGACTGTAGGACGTGCTGGGAATGAATACTGAGACTTTATGTTACAGGTGAGTGTGTCTCAGACGTCTGTAGCTAACAAGTATTTTCATCTGCCGACTATCTTCTTGATGAACTGATCAGCTGATTGGTCTATAAAATGTGAAATAGTGAAAAATGTCCATTCAAGTTTCTGAAACTCCAAGGGAATGTCTTTAAAGGAACAGTTAACCCAAAAATGAAAATCCAGTCATTATCTCCTCACCTCCTCAGTGAAGTTTCGTGGTCCACAAAACATTTCTGCAAGCTTCGCTGTAAAACAGAGTTGCAGGATTCTCCTAAACAACTGAAGTAGGTGGAGACTTGTTTTAAAACGGAAAAAAAAACAACAGAAAAAAACTTAAAATGGCTCCATACGGCTCGTCAGGTGTAATCCAAGTCTCCAGAAGCTCAGAGATCCCAAACTGATTTTAAAGAGGATGTTATTCACACCCTGGGAGACGGTCTGCACGCTAACGCTAAGCTGAGCAGCTACTGTGAAGATTTAGGCCAATCGGGACGGCTGTAGGTCCAGAGGTCGAGCGGGTCGAGAGGGTCGTCCAATGGGTGAATGTGACAAGTGTTGGAGAGTCCTTTGAGTCCATTTACTTTACAAAAGGTTGTAATAACATCTTTGAGCATGTCAAAAGCAAACCTGATTATCAGCCCAACTGGATATTATAAGCTGATGTAATATTTATGAATTTGGAACAATCATAACTCTCAGAGTTTAACATCGCAGGATGTCTGTGATCAATAAACTGAAACAGTAACAGTAACTTTAGCTAGCTTCCTGGTTAAAGGCTAAACCTGTCCATGTGTCAGCGGTTCGCTTCTCTGCGTCTGTTTGATCCGTACGGCTCTTACTGATTCTTGAGTTTAACTCACAGTCATGATAGAAAGATGCGGCGATGACTTAATCACAGATATTTAAGCCATGATACATTTGGAGATGCAGCTCAGTATCTGAACTGCTCTTTTTGTGAACAGATTGCATGTTTACTGTATTCACCATCGTTCATAAGAGGGAAAACCCCAAAGTACGATGTGAAAAATAAACAAAACATTTCTCCTCTTCAGTCCTCAGTGGCCGACTCCTTTCTGGGGATTTGAGGTTTTCATTTGAGGGCTGTTAAAGATGTGTGGGCTGTGCAGGCAAACTAAATGTGTGTAGTCTAAGCTGTGGACCACATAAAGACACAACTGCACATCTACAGAGCTTATCTGAACACAACCAGATGGCTGTGGTTTGTCTGAGGAAAGAAGCCGATGATGTTTTTATGTAGAGGAAAGAGACGCAGGACTGAACAAATGAGAAGCAGCGAGAATCGTACCAGCATACTGGGGTGGTATACAGTTTATATCTGTGGTTAATGAAGGTCACATGACCGTGTTAGAGGCGTGATAATGAGCACAAAAACAAAAGCTTGCATGTTGAGGAAGTACTGATAATATCAAAAGGAAACATCGAAACCTATCGCAGAAGATTAAAACTTCATCAACATCATATTTTCAAACATTGTTTACGAGTTGGAATGAAAAGTTGATCCATCAGTTTGATGATTGGCAGAAAAACGACTGCAACAAATTTGATAAAGTCATATTTTAATTTTATTTATTTGATACATTATTAATTTTTTCATTTCTGAGGGTGTTCTGGTTGGTTTAAATGAACGTCTGCTATCTCTGTAGGAGCCACATTCCTCATTTCAGAATACAGTGAAGATGATATCTTTATTGCCCCATTAGATATTCAGTTTATTGTTTATTGTTATATTTTGTCATGGAAATCCAATATGGAGTCCATGTTTCCCCTTCACCTCTCCTGTATTAAACATGGTTGTTCGAGCTCAGGCAGAATATAAAGCATTCATTTGTTTTACAACAGTATGGATGTATACAATCAGACAGGGATATTTAGTTACATGTTGTTTGTACTCTGTCGCGACAGCATTTCTTTGTTGGCTTTTGTTTTTAACAGTAGCTGCAGGTCGAAACTGAAATAATTCAGTGCAAAAAAATAAAAATGAATAAACAAAAAGTCAAAGTACATCGTTAGTCGGCTAAAAATTTAAATAGAATAGTACTGAATTGTTTGTTTATCAGCTTGTTTTTGTTTGTTTCTAGTTAAAGCAAACTATCGAGGCTGTTGTACAGAACACACAGTTTACTTTAAAAAAAATATTGTTTATTTTACAGAAATACATCTGTCGTCATCTCCTTCTCCTTTGTTTGGACCCCGTTGGGAGCGTGTCTGACTGCATTCATCACACCTGGAGCCTCAAGGCAAGCTTGGTCCATCAGATCGCCTTTTCAGTCTCAGTGAGGGATCTTTGTGTTGTCTCTGCTTCAACACTGTTGTTTGTCTCTTGCAACCTTTTTGTCACCGCTGTACAAAACATGCCTTCAATGTTATTCTTATATTTCTCGCCTAAAAACATCTGTTAATATTTCAGTAGCGCTGATCTTTGAACGCGAACAGCACATGGGTCAAGCTCTCTAGATTCCAGTTTATTGTTTGAACGTTATGGTCAATTAGGAGGCTGTAGTTTGTTCTGTTTTCTCACACGTTTTAGTATTAATATTTAATATGTTTATAATGTGCAGTAATTGTCTGTATATATTAAAAATATTCAATCACTTTTCTGGCTGAGTGGTTGAGTGCAATTTCATTAAATAATTAACACCAGCTCATCATCTTGCTGTTCGTTGAAGTGTGTCACGTTAATTAAATTGCATTAATCTCTTTTACAGTTTGCGTCTCTGGTATATTAGCGACCTTCTTAACCCCCCCGCCCTCTTTCAACAGAGACCATCCTGAAAACATGCAAATCAAACGGAGCGCTGGGTCAACCTGCCTCATCACACAGCTGCAGGTATGAGTATTTTCTCCGTGTGTGTCACTGATATTTGCTTCCCTGAGACATGCTGTTCTTAACTGTTTTGCTCAAGAGCTCCGACGTGAGTGTAGACTGTGCTGGGAATTGAACCTGTGACTGATCTGACAATTACCACATTTCTGTTGAAGAGGTCGGTGTGTTTACCTGCAAAACTACAGCTCAGAAATGACTGGAAAAAGACATTCCCAGCGCTAACTTACAAATCGGACAAACTGATTATCAAAATCAAATTTTACCATCAAGTTTTGGTGTCAGATTCACAAACAAATAACAATAATAACAAATTCAGTTTTTCATTTTCCAATTTTGGATTCTCAATTGAATACGGAAATAAGGAATGACGCATGGATTTAGAAGGTTTTTATTTGTTTATTTAAGTTAATTGATAACATTGTTTATTTATAGAATTCAAGACATGATACTTTATATCAGGGGTGATAAACTCTGCCCCTGATGTTTATCACATTGAACTAAACTTTATTAATATTGACAGGTCTGAGAACAACAAATGAAATATAAAAAACAGGAACTACGAACTCGAAAATTTCATAGAAGAAAACAGAAAACATTCAAGATAAAAAACGCTCCCAAAAAATATCACATCATAAAAGACATCAGTTATATGACGTCATGATGCAAATATCAGTGAATTAAAAAGTAAATCATGAAAAGCATATCAGGATATACACTGTACTATATACATCCAGCAGCCATTGATTATTGATTGAGGTAATACTGCTGACGTTAGATTAAAAGGTGATGAATAACACTTCAATACAAACAGAAATTGCAATTGTCGGATTAAATTTGTAAACGATGTTTTAAATACAGAATTTACAGAATGTTTGTGTTGCTGGTGTCATTTTTATAATCTGATATTTACCCTAAAGTTTTGATATATTGATTTTTTTTTGTTACCAGTTACATATAAAAGAAATGTAAACACAGATAAACTCCACCCTTTTAATTATTAAAAGTATCAAAGTAATTTGTCTTGCCTGGAGGAACATGTGATTGGTGCTGACTGGCAGCAGTGTGTCTGATACTGAAGAGCAGTTCTCTGTAACATGGAGGGATCAGAGGACGGGTCAGATCCTCAGCATGATGATGCCACAGATCGCATCCTATTTACTCACAGTGACCTTTGACCTCTATCGTCAGACTATCAAAGCCTGCCCACAGGCCAGGGACGGCAGGACCCCTCAGTATTTCTGTGTCTTTGTGTGTGTATGCGTGTGAGAGTGTGACTATCTTGATGTGTGTGCAATCTTTGTACATGTTTGGGTTCACAGTGTCTGTGTGAGGATGCATCGAACATGAACTTTCATCTAATTTGATGTCACTAAGAAGGATACAGCTTCTTTAAATATGCACACACACACACACACACACACTGAATTACGATATTTAATTCAGCCTGCATAATTTGAACATTTGAGGTCACTGTGATAATAGTAAAATGTAAAAATTGAATTATAGTCACAGTACAGTTCGACACTGCAGATTTTTTTTGTGCTTCCCAGTGGAAGATAAATGTTAAGACAGAAAGAGATATTCAAATATGTTCACATGTATTATTTACTAAGACATAAAGACTTAAACCCCCAAATTAAATATTTATTTGAGGAAAAAAATGGCTACTGCTCATACAGAATGACAAGTGTCCTCTGAATGATAACCCTGAAATAACTGAGCTGGCAAATAAAACAACTCGCTGTCTGGAACATTTTCTCATCATGAATTAATAATAACAGGAGTGAGGAAATGAGCAGTTTGTATTTTATCAAACACAGCACATGAAATCACACAAAATGTTCCCCTCGAAAGCACTTCAGTTGTTTTTTTTTTTACATCGTAGTAAGTTTTATAATGATGAATTTAACTGTGTCCTGCAGTAACATCAACTATCTTTAATGCTAAATAATTAATTAATTGATTAATGGACTTAACAACTAATCAGTAACTATTTTGATGATCGATAAAGTAGTTTTAAAGCTAAAGTAAAAAAAAATGTGCCTCATCAATAATCCGACCATATCGTCTGACAGTGAAAGCAGCTTTTGACAATGTATATTGACATTTGGGTCATGTTTTTATATCTTTCCACCACAGTTCAATTATACTTTATTAAAAGACCAAGATAGAAACCTACATACATTTCATCAGACATGTTGTTAATGCACCGTGACATCAAGAACATCAACACCAGAAAATCTGACAATTACCACATTTCTGTTGAAGAGGTCGGTGTGTTTACCTGCAAAACTACAGCTCAGAAATGACTGGACACAAAAAGACATTCCCAGAGAGCTAACTTACAAATCGGACAAACTGAATATCAAAATCAAGTTTTGGTGTCAGATTCATAGACAAATATGTGAAAGGCCAATATCAACTGATATGAAAACTTTGGTGTTATAGGACACAGTGCAGAAAATAATGCTTTGGGTGATTTATAATTATTACATTTTGAGTGATGTGTACTGTTTTAGGTCACAGATATCATTTCGAAGTGTTTGTTAGCCAGATTTGAAGGATCACTGCAAAAGAAATTGTCTATATCAGCCAATATCAATCGATACCAGAATTTTTTACTGCGTCATATCGGAAGTGACATTGGCCACACAATAACTGCGTATCGGTCGGGTTATTATATTATTGTAATTATGTCCAAACTGTCCTTGTGTCATTTGTACTTGATTAATTAGACAACAGGACTCTGAATGTATCGCAGTGTTTAACTCAGCGGGACAAAACTAAACGCAGGTCGAGGACAGCGTCGGACTCTTTCTGTCATTTCTACATTGTACGGGCGTCTTTATGACTTCGATTTAGATTTAGGATTAGCTCAAGTTTAGATAGGATTAGAATTAGGATGAGGTTCAGGTTTTGTTGGGGTCAGAGGATACAGAGGGACTGACAGTCTGAAGACATCACGTCTGCAGCTTCGTTCACTGTGAGGAATGTTTCAGTTATTTCTCTCATTCATCTTGGAAATTCCTGTGCATGTGTGTGTGTGTGTGTGTGTTTGCACATCTCTGTGTGTCTTTGTGCAGATTAGTCGCACAATCTTCTGACTCCTTTTGTGTGTGTAGATGTGTATGTGTTGTGTGGATTTCTACGTGGCAGCCCTCATGTGTTTGCATGCTCATACATTCATGTTTGTTCATATATCTGCATACATTACTGTGTGTGTGTGTGTGTGTGTGTGTGCGTGTGTGTGTGTGTGCGTGTGTCTTGATCTGTTGCTGTGTTTGTGTGCGACTGCATATCTGCATGTGTGTGCCTTTGTGTGTTTCTGTACTCTTGTGTGTGTGTGTGTGTGTGTGTGTGTGTCCCAGCCAGGAGTCAGCAGCAGACCTCGTCCTCGACGCCCACTCACACTCCCTCCAGCTGACTGGCACCATGGCAACCGAGAGATCCAGCCAGCCGAGCAGGCGAGGCAGCCAGGGCCCTGTGTGTGTGTGTGTGTGTGTGTGTGTGTGTGTGTGCACTCGTGTCCATATCTGTGTGTAAAGGTGGGTCTCACTGGTTTGTCTCTTCAGTTCTTGTTGGTGTGTTTTGTGTGCGCACTGGGAGCATTTACATACATGTGTATAAAACCTCCTGCATTCTCAGGCCTGCTGTACGTGTGGTAGCTCATGCATACATACATACATATGTTTGTGAATGAGAGAGCAAATATGCATTTGTGTGTATGGTGATTGTTCATTTAAGCATGCAGTCGTGTTGCTGCGATGCTTTCAGTGTGTGTGTGTGTGTGTGTGTGTGTGTGTGTACTGGGTTGCTGTTTGGCCGTTGCTGCGTTAGAATGAAGAGGTTTTTTTTATCCATGGATGCTGCAGAAAAGGGATCAGGGCTCTTAACTACAGTCATCTCTGTATGGGCACCGGACAGCACAACTCTCTCTGGTTTAAAGGCCTGATGTTTAACCATTAAAGGTCAGTTTGACTCTGTCGTCCGGGTCCTCGACGATCCGCCTCCCAGAAAATCCAGACAGCAGGAAAATAAATCAAGCACATCAACATCTTAAACTCTAAATTTAAAAGGAATAATTTGACATTTTGGGTAAATATTCTCACTTGCTTTCTGCACAAAGTTAAGTCCGATGGCCGCATCATGTTTTGTCTTACCCCCGGGTTTTTCAGCTTTAGTTCCTAATGAGGAGAGAGTTTCTGTGGCAGCATGTGTCCGCCTCCAGAAACAGAGCTGCACCCAGCGTCTTTCTTTTTCTGTCTTGTTTGTGAAGCCGCAACTAGTTGAGGATCTCTGAACTTTTTAGAGAGGAGCTGTGGTTGTCACCGTCGCTCTGCAGCTAGATATCTGGTACCAGAGCTCAGTATATTAGCAAAACACAAAAAGCTGCAAGATGATTTAAGGTGAAACACTAACAGTAGTCAGAAAGATCAGTAACAGTAATCTGACAGTGGGTCTGAAACTTTAGGTCCATTAATTGATTGTCGATTAAGAGAAAAGTAAACACCAGCTATTTTGTTTCTCTGTTATACATTTTTGTGAACATTAACTGTTGCATTGACAACCTGAGCAATTTGAAGACGCCATCTTGGACTCTGGGAAATTGTGAGAGGCTGGTCACCAAAAGGATTTAAATGTTTTTTAAAGATGTATTTCAAACTGATTACAGTTGGTAAAAGTTGGAGGGTAGGAACAGGGAACGGTGGGGACCTAAATAAGGTTGCTGGTTTGAATCCCAACGTAAGGGTGAGAAAGGGGAGCATTGAAAACGTAAGTTCCTCTTCAGTGAAGTAGAGGAAAAGACCTTGAGTCAGGCACTGATCTTAATGGCCGACAGAAGAGGCCAGTGCCTTCACTCTTCATCCGTGTTTGGGACGGTTCCCCGCCCTGTGCAGGGCCTCAGCAAACTGACAGAGGAGATTTCAACACTTCAAGAGTGTGCGTGAGTCAAACAGCAGAAGAGAAAGAGGAAGAGGACAGTTTCACAGAGAAGGAAATCCAAGAGGCCCAACCCAGGACGGCCTCGGAAACAAAACCTGCCCAGAGCGGATAAAAACTGGATGGACAGAAAATAAATGACTCAGTTTTTTTCCCCCCGTATTTAAGCGTGACAGTGTGTATTACACAGACTCTACGACCTACAACCACACATGAAGCCAAACGTTGTGTGAAACCGAAGAGTCAAAAGTCGACCTGTGCGATCTCAGACGAGTCACGAGCAGAGCCGGAGCTGGAGGGTTAGCCACCTGAATCCACCTTCATTCAATGGAAATGTTTCAGTATTTCCCTTTATAGCTGTCCAACCTAGTCAGTTACAAACTCAACTCAACTTAATTTATAAACTGAAGCGCCTTTCATACAAACATGCAGCCCAAAAGGCGTCACATAGCAAAGCTGAAACAACACACACCAAAGTAAACAATAGATAAACACTATGCAGGACTAAAAATTACAATAATAACACAATGAAATTTTTTAAATACATTTAGGACATTTAGGGCAAAATCAATTAAAGAAAGTCAGTAAAAATGTCCAATGATTAAAACTTGAAGACTAAGGCCACAAAATGACTCCAAATTAAAAGCTGTTATTTTGATAATCAGTGTATTTTGAAGATTTTTGAAGGATGAACGCCGTTGCACAGGATGATATTTGTCTCGGGACTGAAACTCATTAACTTCTTAAATAGTTGTAGTTTGTCTAATTGCCCTCAAACAGCAGTTGGTTTCCCACCAGCTGCCCTCGTCGGGCAAACGTTGGCCTCCTGGACAACGGCACAGAGAGAAGAAAAAGGGGGAGCGGGAGGAGAAACGAGTGTTTTGAAACACACTTTCACTTCCCATGCTGGAAGGTTATTTTCATCCTCTTGATCGAGTTTCTCTTTTTTTGTTTTTTCTCTCTCCATCGGCTTATTCCTACGGGGAAAGCCAGGGACCTTCAGATAAGACGCACAGACACAAACATAACGGCCCAGTTTGGACTCGACTCAACTTCAGTTGTCTTTGAAAAACATGCACACAGACACAGCTCCATTTTCTCTCAACGCTATCTCAGCAAATATCTGTCGAATTTATCCTGATGTGTGTTAGAAAGTGTAAGAATAAAATAAATTACTAATTTGTGAGTATAATATGTAGCATTTCCACATATATTTTGTTTAGTTGTGTACTTTACATTATCTCCCAGGTCCCATTGAGGGATAAGACCTCTTTTTCCAGGGAGTCCTGGTCAAAAATAACTCCAACAATGTTCAAACCCAGACAAATCCATGATTTTATTCAAGGTTATGGGTTGTTTCATTCAGTCGGTATAACTTAAGGGAAAGAGCAATTAGTTAAGTTGGCGAATGAGACCAAAAATATCATCTAAACATTAGAGACATCCGGATTGGAAACGTTTACTCAAAGTAGCTGTTTAGGGTGAAGTTGCTGCGTCAGCTTACAGCACGAATGTTTCTCAAAGTTTTTAACGTGATCGACAAATCAACACAGATGGTTTCCTCCAGTTCGTGTTGTTGGTTTAGTTATAAGCTGCATTGCCAAGAGATGGGACTCTCGTGGGACGGGGTGCAGATAGCTGCCGAAGACTGTGACAGGTGCAGCTTTGTGCCACAGAAGAGGCAAACTGCCAGTCAAACAGCGATGAGGCTGAAGGACGCTGAGGCTCTGATGGCTTCTTGTTTGGATCTTGTGTTGAGGAAAACAAGAGTTTGAACCGTTGGAGAGATGTTGATTTAACTCCACAGTTATTATAGAGGCAGCTTGTGTTCTTCTACTAAATACATTATACCGGTGTTCATGTTATTGTGTCCACTCCCTGTATATGGCCAAAGTTCTCTGTTCTCTTTGTCTCTCTATAGCACTTCTCTGGAGACCATCAGGGACTTTTGTAGCTGCTCAGAGTGTGTGTGTGTGTGTGTGTGTGTGTGTGTATGTGTGTGTGTGTGTGTGTCTGTGTGTGTGTGTTGACGCCACATGTTCTCCAAGGAGCCCCTATAACAGCCCTCATACAGCAACTCACCTATAAACACAGCCACAACGTATGGGACTAGCTAAAAACAAAGAGTCCCAACGCACCTTAAAAGTACTAACACACACACACACACACACACACACACACACACACACACAGTACTGCAAGTTACACACTGTATTTAGTATTTAAAATAAACACGTTTCCTTTGTTCTGACTTGCAGTATATTACAGTATAACTCCAAATTCAGAGCTGATCTTGGATATTTCACTTTTGTGGACATTTTCTTTTTAAAATAATAAATGTGTGTGTATTGTAGGCCAGCAGGAATGAAAGGGAAAACATTTAATAATTTGTGCACAGGGAAAATCGATTCCATACTTTCATAATAAAACCAACCGACCAAACAGTTTTATGTAAAAAGCAGGAGTCAGTGTGCTGAATTCAAATCCGGGTCAGTATTTTCAAACATTTCTCAGTTTGTGAAAGGATGGCTTGAGTCCAGAACTCAACGTAATGTTCTCTACACTGGGATGGCTAGTATTTTATCTCTTTTTAAATTTGTGTCCTCAACCTTAAAGTCACCTTCTAACTATGTATTTATAGTTTGTTAAAAAGGGCGATTCTGGGAACATGGCAGAGTTTAGACGATCCAGTGAAGGCTGGAGCGGAAAGGGGCAGAGTTAAAGTATAAAAGTAGTGAGTCTATTTTCCTTTAAAACGTTATTTTGATTGTGAGTCAATAATTTTAAAATGTTTGTCCGGTCCAAATGATCGTTTTGTTTATCTCTGTGTAAGAATTCTAACAAAGTCAGTATGACGCTGTTGGTATCTGTGGTATCAGCGATCTACCGAGTCGTGGTAGTTGCCAGTTTGTGGTGAAAAAAAGTAAAAATGGCTGATTTCTACAGTACGTCCCCAGCACACTATACAACTGTACAACGACGGCGGTGTAGTGATGTGACTGCAGTGGAAGGGGGAGGTGGAATGACACATTCAGTGGATGAATATTATCAATAATTAACTGGCAGTTATCAGATTTTGATTAGTGAATCTTTACAATATAAAAAGCTTTATATGTCTGCGTCTGCCAGTGGGCCGTCACAATAAGAGTTGGCTTTCTAATATGTTAGTTTCACTACAGGAGACATCAGCAATAGTTCGAGATCCAGCTGCACAGCTATAGTAATTTTGCCAAGTGAAGACTTGGATATTAGAGGTTCGGCTTCACTCTGTGCTCTCAATAACTTCTGTTTTCACACAGTCATATCTGTTGCTGCAGATGCTGATTGAGCAACGATGAGAATCAGTCTGAAGCTGGCCGTGATATTCGCTCTGATAAGCGGAGACAAACAGAACTGACGGTTTCAGGTGGTTGTCACTGTGTGTTGTTGTGACGCTGATTCACTGCGCTGTTTGTCATTTCGACACGGCGAGCTCGCCGGCGTCTGGCTGGTCTCCGTGTGCTTGAACTGTCAGTATAGATAGATATAACGAAGGTGACATGATGTTTCTGTTTGATACAGAATCATGTTTCACACACAGCAGGTTAGGACATTGTTTTCCATCAGGCCGCAGATCATACAGGTAGATGCATGCTGTGTTCACTTCACAGTGGATGTTTGAAGCCTGAGGATTCATTCACTCCTTGGATTATCCCATTTCCTGTATTGGGAAGTCGTTCTCCTGTCTTTGGTGTGTTCACGAGCTTTTAAGTCGTGATGTGGGAACAACATGGACGCTACAAAGAAGATGGTTGTATTTTATCTCTTAGAGCGTTTAGACGACATGTTGCTAGCTGGATACAAAGGGTACATCAGGTTTGTTGCTGCACCAGTACATTCCCTAAAAACACTGATATATAGCTTTACCTGGCTTGTTGTCAGGGTTAATGATGATAAATAACTTTTCTAAATAATCAAAGTCACTATGTGGACAACAGCTAACTAACTAACTGTTACAACCTATATCACAGATGACATGAGCACAACAAATGTAAATGTAACACGTGAATTAATAAAAAGTGTCTAACCATCAACCAAACATTTACTTTTGTCCGCCATGTTTATGCAAATATGTCAAAGTCAGCGAGTTGTGCGCCAAAGTTTCCACCGAGATTCTGAGTTGTTGTTTCACCTTGAAGGCTCGTTCACATGAATCTACTCCTAAGACTTAAGTTTACTTTGAAGTCAGACTTGCTAAAGACCCCAACCATTTCCTGTTGCAAGACAGGAAGCAACCCCAAACAGCAAAACTGTTGTGGCCCAGATCTGGCTCACACGAGACCGGCACTGTTTGCCGGATCTGAGCCACAAGCAGGCCATAGCATGACCAGATGTCAGCCAAGAGCAAACTGATTAAACCCAAACTGGCCCAAATCTAGGCCACAGATTCCACTCTGGTGTGCTGGATCAGGCCCAGACTTGTCATTACTGTAAGGTAAATGTTTGTGAAGGCACCTCGTCTCTGGGGGGGTGCGTCCTGAAACCTCCTTTCTCTTTGTCTCACTGGTGTAACAGCTGTTTTATTTTACTTGAGATGACAGGGATTGCTGGTTAATAGTGTTGTCAGCCAGTATAAAGCTCATCGATCACCCATTTTTGTGTGTGAAAGAATAAGATCCTGGTAGCTCAGCTGGTAGAGCGCTCATCGCACATACAGAGTCTGCAGCGGTCCAGGGTTCGAGTCCAACCTGCAGCCCTTTGTTGAGTGTCATCCCATTTCCTGTCCTATCAAAATAAAGCCATAAAGAATGAGATCCCCAAAGCATACAGTCTCAACGTGCAGCAGACGTAATTTTATCATCGTACTTCATTCAACCTCCACAACATAAAATCGTCTTTCTGCTGATCCAACAACCACCAGCTCTGGTCTGGTCACAATAAACCCTTAATTCACTGCTTTAGCTCTGATAATATTCTGGCTCTGTGTACAGTTTCCTCCTCTCTCAGTTTTCTTCACAAATAATGTGGAAAAACACAGAAGTTACCCTTTAATGCCGTGATCACGGGGTGGTGGGACTCGGGGGAAGTTATGGTCGAACATCTGCACAGTTTTGAGAGCTGATTTTTCTTGTTGCTGTGAAAATCATATTACCCTCATACAAAATAACATGCAGAGGCAATATGAGTGACAGTGTTGTTGTGGAGACATCGTAGGAAGAATGAAACAAAACATCTGTTCTTGTTATGCAGACACGTCAGTAAAATGTGCTTAGATCTGCAGAACAGAAAGAGAGTTAGTCATAAGTTGCATTTTAAGTGAAGATATTTAAAGAATGGCACTTTAAAAAAAAAACACCACACTCACTTTCCAGGATGTAACTGTGAATTCACAGGAGAATAAACTTCTTTCCATAAATAAGTGCGAGGCCGAACAGACCTGGGCTGCGCCTCGGCTGGGCTGCCAGGGGGAACATGATGTAAACTGTCAGACAGAGTGCTGTTCCTCTTTAAGGCGGCTGTGTCGGGGGGGAGTGTTTTCAGCAGTCTGGTTTAGTGCCAGCTTCCTTATTTTGATGTGTGTACTGTTGCTGTTTCTACAGCAGGTTGCTGGCCTGCTCACACCTCGTCTCGCTTCCGTGATTTCAGGGTTGCGTCTGACTGTCGGATGGAGGCTCGGTGACGGTTGGAGACCTCAGCTGGGAAATAGATCCTCAAAAAAGAAATTCTTTAATTTGATCATCTATTCTAATGTAGGACTTGTTGATTCATTTATTTTTTTTGCTAAAACACAAGCACAGAGTGATTGAGAAAGATCAGATAAGATACCAAAGAAGCTAAATAAAAACCTCAGCCTCACTTCTTGCCGTCTGTAGCAATAGCTGCATGACATGTTTTCCTGATCCATTTCTCATTTGGATTTGTTGTGTTTTATTTCAAATGATAAAATATAAATGTACAAAAGGCAGGAAGCTAATAAAATGCTGCCATGTACTGTATAGTATATCTCTGGGTTGAGCAGGAAGTGCAAATATTAGAAGTCTTGATTCCTCTTGTGGCCTCAGCGGCTAAGAACCATGAACTCACAGCGCTTCAAGGCACTTTGAGATAAAACCTCCCATTAAATGTCTTCATTAGTGAAAATTTCTAATGTGTTAATCAATAAAATAAAATCTGATATCACCATATAGGCTGCAGAGGGCTGGCCCTGATTGGTTCTGTTTTATTGTGTTAAAGGAATAAAAGGCAAAGGAAGGTTTATTTGTAGAGCGTCTTTCAGCAGCACTTTAAATAAGACGTTAGATTGTAAAAGACAGAAAAGACTGGAAAGAAAAAGGCAGAAGTGGCAAAAGTCAACACATTCTTTACTCGAGTAGAAAGTTCAGATACTTGTGTAAGAGTAGAAGTACTGATTCAACTTGTTTACTCCAGTAAAAGTAATCGAGTACAGGCTCTGACATGTACTCAGAGTATCAGAGTAAAAAGTCTCCCTCTGAAGGACATTTGTGGTCAAAGCTAACTGAAGCTCACGTCATATTAATATAATTCAAAGACTATTAAAGTTAAAGGAAGGGTCAGTAGGATTTGTCCCAGCTGTTCCTGAACGCACCACAAAGATAGTTGATTGTTGAGTCTCATTCCCAGGACGTCAAATAGCCACATGTTGGGTTGGTAAAGCGTCCCGAGCAGCAACAAAGAGAGAAAATAAGAAACTCTCTGCAGATACGAGACACTAACACGCCTTTTCTCCCCATTCAGCCTCCCTCTCTGTCTGTTCACGTCTTTTACGTCTTTGTTTCGTCTCGCTGCATCTGCCGTGCGTGATGTGCTCTGAAAAATAATCTATAATTCCCCTGAAATGCATCAAACTAAAGTAACGAGCCTGTTTTGAAAATGTGAGGAGGAGAAAGTTCAGATATTTGTGTTCAGATGTAGAGAAGTAAAGTACAGATACCTGAAAAAGTACGATAACGAAGTACTTGTTCTTAGTTACTTCCCACCTCTGATCCCAGGACCCAAGGTTTCCCTGCAGAACATGTTATTGTAACAAGATTATCCATGTTATTCACTTCACCTCTTGGTCCTTTTAAAGGACATATATGTAGGAAAAGTTGATTTTTGAGTCTTAGTCCCAAACTCTCTGATGAAAATCTGATGCTTTAGGATGGCGGTCGACCCGTCCTACAATCCCAGAGCGTCATTATTTGAGGAGTTGGGAATGAGACTCAATAATCAACTTTTCTTTCACATAGGTCCTTTAATGTTGAGGCTGATTTGGTGATTTCCAATCAGTTTTCCAAAATGAGAGCGGGCTGATTGTGAAATGATTGCAGAGACTGACTGTTTCTGTTGTTTGGCACCAGTCAGACTATTGTCACACTTAACTTAACTTGTTTCTTATTAATCAGCTTCTGTGTTGCAACAGCTTCAGGACACGTGAGCACATTTTAATCAACTACATATCTGGATGAAGTGGATCAATCATCCTGATCAGTTGGTGTGAACAGCTAAATATTCTGCAGACCAATCATTTTATATAGGAAACTTGTTTTTTTTTTTAGCTATAAGAAGCAGATCTTTGGACATGCTGTGGCTCACCCTCACTTCAGTCTTTGTTACACCCCTTTCAACATCCACGGGACCGTCTGCAGCAGCGCGCGGCGCGTTTTGGTCAATTTTTGGACACTTCCTGCTTTCTGAGCTCGAGCTGCAGCGTGCGTGTCCCGTCGACTGAGCCCGAGGTTAACAGGCTGCTGTTGTCGCAGGCAGCAGTGTTGTTTTGTGTGTATTTAGGGATCACAGCTGCTGTATCGCGATATTGTAGTAGGCTCCGATCATGAGCGCTGTGCCCACCGTTCACACGAGCAGGGAGGAAATGAGGCGTCGCGCTGCGCTTTGAGGTGCCAGAGGAAGAAAAGACACGCAGGATTCAAACAGGTGTCCGGTTGTCTCCCATCAGCCTGAGCCCCGGAGGAGGAAGACGAGAGAGGAAGAAGACGAGGAGGAAGGGGATGATCTGAATATTTACCAAGAATCAATCCGCTAATTTCAGGACGTGTCGTTGTGTTTCTGTAAACCATGCGCTCCCTCGGCTCAGCGGTGATGGAGACCCGACAGCAGCACCGGGAGGAACCCGTGTTTTAAAGCCCGAAAACAGCTTGTTTGTGAAGATAAAGAGGTTGGAGAGAGAGAAAGCCGTGCCAGCTCCGTCTCAAGAGGAGGAAGAGGAGGTGATAGAGGAGGGGAGGCGGTGACCGACATCCCCCACGGGACAGGCCGAGCGACCCACGCTTCTAACAGGTGTGTCTGAGGAGGGCTCCAGTCTGCACCGCCCGCCCCGGCCGGTCTGCCTCCCTCCCGGTCCCTGCACCCTCAGCCTCATTGTTCGTGGTGACATTTACACCCACACAGGAGGCTGCTCTGGAGTTAAACTGGACCGTTTTGGCATCTCGGTGAGCGCTTATTCTTTTTCTTCTTCGCAGCTCTCCATTGGTGCGTAATAGCAGCGAGGAGGAAGGACGTCAGGACCCGAGCGGCTCGTTTTGACACGTTGATTCAGTGAACCGACGGGACTTTGTTGTGTGGGTCGTTTCTTTCTGCAGGAATGGAGAATTTTAGCGGGTTCGACTGATCCCACCAGAGCTTCAGGGGGGACATTTGAAGGTTTGGTTTGTTTTTCTCACCAGATTTGGACAGCTCGCCCCCTGGTGAAGAGGCAGGAAGACACCGTTTTATCCGGAGTTTAAACAAAAGTGCGTTTTTATCATGACAACCAGAAAAGCCAGCAGTGTGTCGGACACGGTGACTACCTCCACCTCCTCCTCCACCACCACCACCAACCACCAGACCCAGCCGAGGAGCCGGAGTCCCAGCAGCTACAGCAGCGGGGTGCCTGCGTCCGACGCGGCGGGCGGAGGGGCGGAGATGTTCGGCGAATTTCAGGACTGGTGCCTGCGGACGTACGGGGACTCCGGCAAGACCAAGACCGTGACCCGGCGCAAATACAACAAGATCCTCCAGACCCTCCTGCAGGGGGACGAGGAGAACAGCCACGGGGTGTTCCTGCACGAGAAGGGCAACAACCACATCAACGCCAAATTCAAATTCTGGGTCAAGTCCAAAGGTTTCCAGGTCGGGACGCTGCAGGACGCCAAGAACGGCTCGTCGGACAGGCCGGTGCTGTATGTCCCCATCAAGGCGACGGTTAGTCCATCTTCCTCTTTATCTCTGTGTCCTGTGTGCAGGATGCGTGCGGGTCCATCCCTGTAAGGTTACCCTTATTTGCGTAAAGAAATAAGGTGTGTGTGTATGTGTGTGTGTGTGTGTATGTGTGTGTGGCCCGAAGCTGTACAACATAACTTTCCCTGGCTCAGCGCCATGACCACAGCAGACACCTGTTCCAGCACAGAGCTGAGGGTGTTTGAACTGTTCACGTCACCACTGACTGACTGACTGACTGACTGACTGATAACATAAAAACAGTGTGATCAGTTTAATTGATAATGTATTGAAAGACACAGTGACAGGTGTGTGACACACTTCACCCACGTTATTGTGTTTGTGATGAGATGAAACCCAGAGAAGGAAACAAGTGTTGACATTTAGCAGGCTGCCACCGCTCGCTCTATAAATATCTATTGACTAGAAATGATGCTTCTGTTATGACAATACGGATGGAAATGACAGTTAGGAGGCAGCCGGGCTCGATGCTGCCGGGTATCACAACCTGAATTTGTTTACTATCTTTTAAAATGATTAATTCATGATGTTTTCCAGCAGAATTCAACACTGAATGTGAAAACACGAGGCAGAAATTCAGTTTATCTGTCTTTTCTTTGTACTGTTGTCTTCATTTGGAGTTAAAACGTGTCCAAATGACCCCGATTTCACATATTCAGCGTAAATAAATACAGAAAACAGCAAAATGTTCACTGAGAATGTATTTACTTTTGTTTTCCTCTAACCTCTGCCGAACATCTTCTTTGTAAGACCGACGTTGAATGTTAAAACACGAGCCACAGCATAAAGTTCAGACGTGTTGGCCCCTGTGATCTCATCTTTACGACCTGACGTGTGAGTGAACATTAGATTATCTGAGTCGGGTTGTGAGAGGCCGATTACAGCAGATCCTCTCGTATTTAACTGAAGTGAAAGTTGCTTCAGGTGCTTCCTCGTCTGTTTACTGTGACTGTGTGTTAAACTCTAGATGTATGTCAACACTCAAAACACGCTCACAGGCAGGAATAGAGGGCACATGACCGCAGAGAGTGTAGTCACATATGTGTGTATACGGTGTACTAAAAATAAATCCAGCGCTCTCTATACTTAAATCTTCTGCTCGTATGATATTTTGATGATTAGCTTTGTTTCTCAGTTGCGGTGCAGCTGTTGACTGGATCTAATTTGAGAATAATGTGTGATGTTGAGTTTTTGTTGTGCTCTGCGGGTGAGAAAATCTGAAGAAAGGCTCTCGTGGACTAAGAAAGTGTAAAAAGAGGAGGAGACGGGAAGCGTTCAGGTCAACGCAGTTGTGTTTGCATTCACGTGCTGAAGACGTAAATCAACCTCCATGTCCTGAAGGAGCTCATTTCAACCAACAGGTGTCAGGTGTGATGATTAGTCTGTCAAACTTCCACCATGAAGTAATGATATGGTTTATATTGTTGTTTCCACATGTGAGGAAGTTTCCTTGCTGTCAGATTTGTCTTAAAGTTGATAAAGTTGATCACCAGTGTTAGTGATCGAGCCTATTTGTAAACAATGTGTCCAGAAAAGACGCAGCTAGGGCTGAATGATGTGGGGGGAATCTAATTAAGCTCAATATTCACCGTGTATCACTGGTTTCAGCTGGCATTTTGCCGTACACTGTTTTTCCTAAGTGCTGGTACCAGTTTGCGGTGTTGCCTCAGGTCTTGCATTGTACATTTTTTATTGGACGTCTGTCTCTTCGAAGCAGAAATACTTCCTTATCACTGAATTGCCGCCTTTCTTTGTTCCCAAATCGTTCAAGGTTGCTGCTGGATCAGTGGACGCCATTTCTCCACCACAAATCCAAAGTTGTACTTGGGTTTCAGGTGTTGTTGTTGGCAGGCGTATACGCAGTCGACTCGGGCCACGTCTGATTGGTGGGGGTGTTTAAACGTGGGTCGGACGCGCATCCTGCAGCAAAATTAAACGCAGCCTCGGCGTGTTGCTTATCACGTTGTTTCAAATTTGGATTTAAAATCGATGAATCATTCAGCCGTAGATGACACCATTAAAAACTAGCTGCAATTTTAATCTCATAATCAAACAGTTGTTTATTTGAATGTAAAGCACTTTATGGTATCTTTACCTCTGCCAAGGATTGTATGATTTCACCTGTGTCTGTTTGTTGGTTTGTTGGTTTGTTGTTTTGAGGGATGGATCCAGGATTTTTCTCTTTCTAGGGCGTGTTTTTATATTTTCACTAACGAAATTTCTGACTTCAATACAATACCTTGAAAAATATCAATATTCGTTACCACGGGGCAAAATTAACATCACATTGGGGGCATAACATTTCAGATTTTTATTAATTGATAAATATAACGAGGCTTCTGAACTGTGTGTTAATAACAACAGCATCTAAGTGAATTATTTCTGGAGGAGCGACTAAAGATGATGCTTCTGTTATGACAGTACAGATGGAAATGACAGTTATAAGTCAGCCAGTGCTGCCTGGTATCACAACCTGAATTTATTCTTTATCTTTTAAATGATTAAGTGATGATTTTCCAGTAGTAACTATCAGTAACGTAGTGTCTTTTTTTTTACTGTTGTCCTCAGAGGTGGGACTATGTGGGAGTATCGATACTGCAAAAGTTTTGAAACCATTTCAAACATTTAGTATTGATATGTATTGATATTTTGAGACCTTCGACAACACTAGGAGTGGATTTAGATGTATTTTCGTAGAGGGAAGTCTTTTTCAGCTGCCATATTGTTAACATGTAGACATAGAAACCTGCAACTACCACCGATCTGAAGCTGAGATAAGCTTTCAGAGCAGTTTCAACGTATCTTTCATAGTTTTAGTGTCGTTGTTGTGACTGGTTGTTGTTGTTGTTGTTGTTGTGACTGGTTGTTGGTCCAGAGGCACAGAACATGAACTGAGGAGGATGCATGATCGTTTGGACACATCACTTTGGGCTCCATGAAGTTGTATAGACATTTTTTTTTTTTTTTTTACCATATTCTGATATTGTATAGATGGAATAATTAATTGAAATGAAAAATGATTGTAATAATCAGGTTAATTAATGGTGAAAATAACCGTTCCTTGCTGTAGTAGAAGAAAAGAGTTTACAGTCCTTGTTGTCCACGTCTGTCAGTCATCACCCACCATTTTTTTAAATAATCAATTCCTTCTCCTTCACATAATTAAGCATCAATGATCAATACTGATTAGTGGTTGGTGTGTTAATTGATATCAAGGTTCAGGCAAAGTGGAGTTCTCACAGACTTCAGGGATCTTGCCGGCCCGACAGCTCTGATCATCGTACCTGTTGCTCACTGTGTTGGACTCAGTCGATCCACATATATAAATGTTCTGTGTTGCTGAGACTTTATTCTGAGTTTCTGAACAGAATCAACACATTGAAATGTGTGTCGCCACTGTTGAGAAGATGTTGCAGGGAGGGAAACAAAGCCCTCATGTTTTTACTCTTCATCTTTTGACCGACAGCAGAGCTCAGCGGAGAGGAATGACTCAAACGTATGAATGAAGGGAAAGGAAAAGGGCGTCTTTCTGTGTTTGTAAAACGCTATATTTAGAAATAATACAATCCGGTCTATCCGTCAGTCAACTCCGAGCCGTCTCAAGCAGATTGGAGAGCTTCGTCTGAGCGATGTCTTTGTATCTGCAGACTGAGGCTGGAGCCGGGTTGTTCCAGTGGCTGAGCAGACAGGTTGATGTGAAGCTGAGAGGGGTTTGAGGTGCTCGTCGGCATGGTTACCGCTGGGCTAATTGCACCCCGTCCCAAATCATTTCATATGCAGAGGAAGACGAGGAGACAGGAATGGGAATCCTCCTCGCTGAGTCCGTCTCCTGTAAATCCCTCTCCTCCTCTCCTCCTCTCTCTATCTCCACTCTCCTCTCCCTCTCTCTTTCAGTGTCCCTCTGTCTCTCTGTCTCTCTCTATGTCTCAGTGTCTCTCACTCTCTCTCTCTCTGTTTCTCAGTGTCTCTCACTCTCTATCTGTATGTCTTTCTCTCAGTGTCTGTCTCTCTCCGTCTCTCAGTGTCCCTCTGTCTCTCTCCCTCTCTCTCTCAGTGTCTCTCAGTGTCCCTCTGTCGATCTCTCTCTCCCTCTCTCCCTCTCTCTGTCCCTCAGTGTCTCTCAGTGTCTCTCTGTCTGTCTCTCTCTCTCTCTCTCTGTTTCTCAGTGTCTCTCACTCTCTCTGTCTCTCAGTGTCCCTCTGTCTCTCTCCCTCTCTCTCTCAGTGTCCCTCAGTGTCTCTCAGTGTCTCTCAGTGTCTCTCTCTCTGTCTCTCTCCCTCTCCCTCTCTCTCTCAGTGTCTCTCAGTGTCTCTCTCTGTCCCTCAGTGTCTCTCAGTGTCCCCCAGCTGTGGCAGCAGCAGCAGCAGCAGCAGCAGCAGCAGCTCTGTTGAGTCTGTTTAGTATCTGAGGATCAGGCTGTTTAGACTGGAGACAAAGAGAGAGAGAGATTCCTCCTGTGCTCTCTTGAACTTACTAAGTGTGTGTCTGTGTTTTCTGCCTCTGACTGGACCGAGTGTGGGTGTTTTAGCCTGCACTCACTTCCTGTGTGCTGATGATTGAGGTTAGCATTAACAGGTTGCTTTAACCAAATCCAGAAAAAACATATTTTCTCACTTCCCTCTAGTGGAGTCAGGCAGTGCAGATAGATTTGTTTTAATTTGTCTTTGCCCCGATCTCAGTACGATGTTATGGTTGCTGTAAAAACCTCCAGAAAAACGACAACTAAAGGACTCGTAGCCTAAAAATAAAATGGCAGTGATGGTTGTTAAACAGTGAAGAAAACACCTGTGATGATCCAACGCTTCTTCACAATGTATTTAACCAGTGTAGCTGCTCACTAAAACATGGGTTGGCCTTGGTGTTGTCATGCTCTTCAACTTTTACCGAAAACAGGACTTATAAATAAAACAGTTTAGCCCAAATCTCTTCAGGAATTCAGGAAGTGAACGTCTGATGGTGGCAGTTGACAGCAGTAAAGAGAAACCGCTGTGTTACTTATTTGTTTAAAATCTCGGTGTCGCCGTGCAGATCGAAGCTCTGCGCTCGTCTTTGTCTCGTCTGCTACCTGTTGAGCGGTGTGCGAAACACACGTCTGGATGTGTCGAACTAAACGGCATCTAAATGCCGTGTTTATGGCTCAAATCAGCTTCCTGCTTTCTGTCTGTCTGCGTCACGCTGAGAGGGGTATGACCTGACTGCAACAACAGCTGATCAGACGGCAACCAGTGTTTATACACTGACACCGATACACAGATAGTGTGTGTGAGACGATAGAGGTGAAAAGTGATAAGTGCTCAGCTGATCTCTCTCAGGTGCAGAACGATGTTGGGAGGAAATAATTGAAAAAGACGTATCTCTCTCCTGAGGACTGTTAGGTTGACTTTGCAGCCAGCACTTATGAATGAATTAGGAGTACAGAGACAGTAAAACACACAGGTGAGACACATTACAGGTTGCTAGCAATCAGAATGGGAACTGACGCTCATCCTTTCCCTTTGTTTAGATTCATTCCTTCTTGTTATACGAGCTTTTCTTGGCCTTTTGATATTGATATTTATTATCCGTGTCTTTTTGTCGTCTGTAAATGTTTGCAGGACAAACTTCATCATTTAATATGCCTCGATTCAATACTGAATTAATGTCTTCACACAACAAGCCTTGACCCTAAATAATGATATTCTCATGGATCATGGACGTGGAAGTCGTCAGAGTTCATGTTCAGAGAGCGGACGTCACAGTGATTAACTCGTCTTCTGTATCTGCGGCCAAAGAAAGTACAAATTTATGGTGGTGACACCTCCAGGTTGGTGGTGTGTTCAAATAAGGGGCTGCAACTAACAATTATTTTCATCGTCGATCAATCTGTTGATCTTTTTCTCAATTAATTGATTAGTTGTTTGGTCCACAGAATGTCAGAAAATGAAAGGCCATGAAAAAGAGAGAGCGACGGTGACGTCACCAGCACCTTTCTGAAGAGTTGAGAGATTTTCAACGTGAAGAGCTGTTGTCCTGAAGAGTCCATGTTTGAAGGTGGGACGTCATGGAGGGTTCTAGTAAATCCTACTGTGTGCGGCACCCGTACAGCAGACGTACGACTGGTCTCAAGTGTTGTTCCCTCCTGGTGAAGGTTATTCCAGGCAGGTGCAGAGAAGTAGCCGGCTGCAGGTTGAACATGTTTGTCTGTAAGCATCCAAGTCGGGTGGTCAGTGCTCATGGTAACCGTAGATTTGGCAAAAGCCACGTTGTTGCTTTATTGTGCACGTTGTACAAACAAATTATGCTTTATAATGTGAACATGCTCTGGTTAAGCTCTTGTTGAGGTCAGGACATATGGATGTGTGTGGGTTAAAATGATCACTCTCTCATCTTTTGCGGGTTTTGGAGTTATTATCTGCGACCAAGTTGGGTGAATGATGTGAGAAAACTGTCGTTGGCTGTTAAAGTCTTATAATGAGACATGTCAGACGTTTGTGGTAAACAGTTTAATTAGCGTTCTGAACATGAGGCCTATAGTAACCATAGAAACAGTACTTCATGCAAAGTTAACTCTCACCCATCTGTTAAACTTGCATCAAACGAACCTTTTAAAATTTTCCTTTTTCCTTTGATAACTCACCATGAAATGAGGCGTCCAGCCTGGGACTTGTGCTACATTTCATCATCCTCTGCAGCCCGGTCCTTCTTGTTCTTTTTCTGCACAACAGAAAGCTGAAGTTATTAAAAAATGAGGATATGTAATACAAGTTTGTTCAACCTACTGGTGGTGGGAAAAAAAAGAAAAATCCTTCAGTTAATTCAAGCGGGCACTTTTTAATTAGCTTAATTAGTAGAGCGACCGCCCATATTGCTGTTGGGAGTCTTTGGTTTAAGAAGAAGAGAATATAGCCACGAGGTACATGTACAGTCCTTATTAATGTGAAGTCCTCTAATGCACACAACCATCAGAATATGTCTGTTTTATCACCACCTATCATGGCTTTGTTTTTACATTCCTTATCAATACTGAACTGTTTCATTTTACTCTGAATGTTCCCTCCGGTCAAACACAGTCCAGATGTCAGAAGGTTTAAAAATAATGAGAAAAAGATGAATACAGGTGTTAATTTATGCTTGTGTGGCGGTGGAGCCGCATGATAATGGAAAAGTAACATAGTGGAAGAGAAGAGTCTTTACTCAGGAACGGACTCTGTTGTACGTTAATGAGTCCAGTTTACAACCTGAGTTAAGTTGACGTTTAAGAATAAGGTCACGTTCATAAATCACACGTCTCATTAACCCTTCTGCTTCGACGTTACTACTCGTCTCTCCGCCTGTCGTCGGCCTGCAGCCTCCTCTTCTGTCTGACGACTTCACTCAAGACGAACTCGATTTGAAGTGTGATGCGATATAATGTATGAATGAGAAGATACAGTGACTCACGATGTTAGCTGCGATCGCTGTGCGGTGAAGGTCCCAGCTGTTACGGTGATTATAGTGAGGTCTGAAGATTAATGTGACAGTGATGCATTGATTTATTTTATTAGTTGGTGCACCTTCATACAGAAACAGTCTCTGTAGGATCCAGTGAACAGTTAGTTTCTCTGGTGTAAACACAGTCTGAAGTTCCAGCTGAAGAAGGAAGTGCTGAGTGGTTTGTTGGGACTAATAATAGTTGCTATCTAGACAGTCGTGTCAAGTACATGTGATGACTGCTTCCCCCTCTCCTCACTGGCTTCAGCCAGAGCTGCAGACAGAAGAGGGTTGGTCAGCTCGAAGCAGAAGCCTAATGTAGAGCGAGTTTATCAGCTGCTCCATCATCGCTTGATCAGTGGTGTTTTCTTTCGGTGACAAACGCTGCTCAGCCTCTGACCCACTGCCCTCTGTTCTCTACTCACGGACAGTTGTTTTCCTATTTGGAAATACGACTGAGCCAATCAGATGAAGAGGGACGTCACTGTCAGAGCCAGAATCAAAAATACTTTATTTATCCCTGAGGGGGAAAATGGGCACGTTACAGTTGCTCCTTCAAAAATATAAATATCACAGTACTGTATGTAAGAAAATAAGAGTTAGTAAGAACAAAATCTATGTAAAAGAAAAGAGCTTATTGCCATTTGCACAGGTACAACACAGTACAGGTACAGCACAGTACAGGTACAACACAGTACAGGTACAACACAACACAGTACAGGTACAACACAGTACAGGTACAGCACAGTACAGGTACAACACAGTACAGGTACAACACAACACAGTACAGGTACAACACAGTACAGTTACAACACAACACAGTACAGGTACAACACAACACAGTACAGGTACAACATAGTTCAGGTACAACACAACACAGTACAGGTACAACACAACACAGTACAGGTACAACACAGTACAGTTACAACACAGCACAGTACAGGTACACTGGAAGTCTTTGTGCTTTACTCAGACTCAGCTTTGAATAAATATAAAAGACATTTAAAACAGTTTCAGAAAGAAAATACACTTTAAACAATATAAAAAGGCAACCTGCGAAACTGCACATTATATACAAATACAGATCTTTCCCCACAAGTACACATAAACATACATATACATGGTAAAGTACTAGAATATAAAAAAGTGCTAAAATATACAAATAACTGTAAACAAATATTTGTATTGAAATTCAATATATCACAACTAAATATATATAAAATAGAAATTGTAACAGAAATAGAGATGTGGAGACATGTGTCATTTACACTGTGACTGCAGTGCAGATAACATTATAAATATGCTACATGATAGAGAGAAAACAGTTTGTGAGATAAAACACACCTTTAAAGGGTTTTTACTGTCAACTTACTGATATAACACCTTTGAACAAACATTAAGTAACTGCCTCCTCCAACAGATAACCAGAGAAGCTAACAGTCAGGTGACACCTGAAGTTACGACGGTCCTGCAAACGAAGACGAATCTGGTTATAGTGTGACTATACAACACTACTGTATGTTGCCAGCTATTATTTGCCTGAAAATACATTTTTTTTCATGTTGTAGAGACTCAGTATTCACATTGTTGTCATTTTACACATCATGCAAAGAGAAAACTTTGAGTTAATCCAATTAATTGATATATTGCGCGGCCATAACTGTGTCTAAAGATACACGAGTAAAGGTCAGCAACCTCGCCTCGTTTCAGGTCCATGTAGAAGATGTGGAAACTAATGAGCAGCTGTATTATAATACAGTACGATGAGAGACAATGTAGGATCGGGTTCATCCAGCACAACTTCTCTTTTGGGTGCCTGCTGAATAAAAACAGGCGAAAGGTCAGTTGTCTTTGTTGGAACGTATGATTCAGAGTTGGCGCCTCAGCGTCACTCAGCAGTTTTTCATTCCTGTGTTTTTGCTTTTTCAATATAACACATCCTGTCTGAACATCCCGCTGTGTCTCTGTTAATTAGCCACACTTACCTCCTTTGTGTGGAGGTGTCTTTATTGTATTGTGTTTCTGACCCGACTACAGTTGCTAAATGTCTCAGCGACCACACAGTGAAGAGCTGATGAATACTTTTCAGATAGTTTACACTGGGCAGCCCCTTGCTAACGTTACTTGCTTGTAGTTGTAGGAACCCACAAATGAATGCTTAATGTATCCCCCGCGCTGCCTTTCTGATTAGTTGTGCGGCATGGGAACAAAAGCCAAACGTCTGAAATGTAAACTGTGATGTCCTCAGGAGGAGCTGCTGCCTCACTCAGGAGAGAATCAGCTGGATCAGATCCACAGAGCTGCGCTGACTTGGAAATGACGCCAATAACCAGTGTTGTCTGCGCTCTTATCAGCACTGTGGTGGGATGGGAATCAGTATGTTTAGGTGAAACAGATGGATGAATGAGACCTCATTGTGTGTGTGTGTGTGTGTCTGTGTGTGTGTGTGTGTCCTGCCTTCTATTAGCAGCAACAGACACAAATTGTCCCAATGTAGGATCATGGGAGGAGGAGGAGGGACGGACAAATGACTTGCCTTCTTCATCTCTCTGTCTCTCTCGCTCACACACACACACACACACACACACACACACACACACACACACACACACACACACACACACACTCGAACTGTCCTGTGCATCTGGGGGTCTGATCGTCTGTGTGCGTCTGTTTAAAGGAGGGACAGCTTAATTGTTGTGGCCCCCTCTATCAGGCCTCAGTGATCTCTGCTATCTCAAAGAACCCCTTATTCTGTCATTATAAACCCCCTAAATTGACAGGAATTGGTCGGACTCTGGTGTGTGTGTGTGTGTGTGTGTGTGTGTGTGTGTGTGTGTCCTACCCTCCCTTTGACCCTAACCTATCATAAGCCTGTGTGAGTAAGCAACTGTTCGTCTGTGCAGAGGTTATGCGAGGGCCAGATCTTGGGTGAAGCGGTGGCTACACTGCCGCAGAACAATAGAGACACTAAAAATCAACGCTGTGATGTCTTCAAGAAAACTTTGAGCTGCTGCGCTGACAGCAGAGGCTTTGGCAGAATAACTTTAAACACCAGTGCATGCTGGGTAGTGTGACCTCTTGTCAACCTTCCTGTGACCCGTCTTCGTTTCTCAACTGTGGCTGTGAAGGAAATACAAAAGTTGCCCTCGTGAAGTTCCTCTCTGCTCACTGTTGTCTTTGGCTAGAGCTGATTATTCAACATCCAACTCATTTATTTAACAATGTCTGCTGATAGTCTGAGTACAGTGTCAGTACAGCTGATCAGTATTGTCTGGGAGACTCTCGCTGTCAAGTTGTTGAGATATATAAAGTGATTTTAACAGATGAAACCACTTTAACTCATAATGTTTGAATGAATTATGTTAAGAATCTGCACATCCATCCCTCAGGCTGCAGAGAGTAAATATACCTCAAACAATTTAATTACTGCCTTCGCCCTGCAGGGAGAGGCCTCGTCACACCTCTGACAGTGCATGAACTGTCAGCAAACCATGTAAGATGCTGTAGTTGAATAGAGAACCAACAGTAAACATAATACCAACCTCTTGTCCTTTAGAGCCAATCCCAGCTGGTGAGAGGGGGGTACAACCTGGGCAGGTCGGCAGGCAATCAGACAATCACACTCACGTTCACAGAGAAATTTAAAGTCGCCAGTTCAACTAAACTGTATTTAAACTGTTGGAGGAAGTCATCTGAAGGGAACCCGACTCCTGAAACAGGCTCTGAACGCAGCAGTGGACATGCTTCAAACTGCAGGTTGGAGTTGTAGTTCAGCCTCAAACTGAAACAATGAGTCAATTAATTGATTAACGGTCAAATCATCGGCAGCTTAATAGATTGTCCCAAAAAAACGTATCCACCATTTTACAGACAAAAGTCTTTCTGGGCCACAGTGCAACACGTGACGATGTAATTACACAGTTTGGCCACTAAGAAAACGGGCTTGTTTGGAGGCAAATAATGTAGCTTTAGTTACTAGTTACTCTTCAGATTCAGATTATTAATATAAGAAATAGATCAACTATTAGCAACAATTGAGTATTTAATTTTTAAATGACTTTATTTTATTGGCAGTTGGACAAAATATACACCAACACCAAAAATCTGGCCCATTATCAGCCAGGCCGATAACGGGCCGGTCCCTGTTGGCCTGACGAAACAAACAATTTGACGACACCATACTCGGCTTTACGACGTCTTCATTATCAATACATATTAATTTATAATGAAATAAACAGTAGTTGGAGCCCTTATTCAGTTACGACAACACAGGCTAAAAGACAGACAACATGAGGACAGCTAACTCAGCTACTGTACGCTAATCACACATCCATCAGAAGCAGACTGTCCCGTCCAAATCTTTGGAGGTTCTGTCTTCTCACTTTTAATTGTTTGCCGTTAATTTCCTCCGTGGCTCCCGAACTCTCAGCATGAGCCAGCAGGAGAGATAATTAACGGCAGTCGTACCTCTTTGTGTCAGCAGCAGTTAGTCCCAGAAAGTGACTGCTGTTGAACTGATGCTGCGGAGGTTACAGCAGCTCGAGATACAGGAGGGGGAATCACACACACACGCACACACACACACACACACACGCACACACACACACACACACACACACACACACACACACACACACACACACACACATGCACCTACCTAGTCGTTGTCTTTGTTTGGTGGATCAGTGCAAGTGTCAGATGTCTTGGAGCACAATGGAGGCAAACCCCCACTGTCAGAGAGTGTGTGTGTCGCTGCTCAAAGACAGACGGGATGACAGTGTGTGTATGTGTGTGTGTGTGTGTGTGTGTGTGTGTGTGTGTGTGTGTGTGTGTGTGTGTGTGTGTGTTTGTGCTCAGCTAAACCTCTTGCTGAGCAGCTGTATGTTGTTGACTGGTGGTGTAATTACGTTACTGTGAGTCCAGTGTATGTGTGTGCGTGTGTGTGTGTGTGTATGTGTGGGTTGGATAAGATGAAGCAGGAGACTTCATTAAAGGGTCGTTCCACTAAATAATATAAGATTATAAACATCTCTGCTTTGTGTTACTGCGCAGTAGTTGTGTGTGAAGTGTAATCCAGCTGCTGCTGCAGGTGTAATCTGTGTGTGTGTGTTCATCAACATCGAAGAACAGTTTAATCACAAACCGCTGTGGACGTGTTTGACACTGGTTGAGGTATTTAAATATATATATATATGTATTTTTTGATTGTGTTCAGGCCGTTCTGCTTTTATCAGATAGCTGACAGCATAGAGCCAAGCAGACAACAAGAGGGGGGAAAGAGAAAGAGAGGATATCCTGATTGCTGCCTGGTAGCAACAAGGTAGCCTCACCCTTAAGCATGCCCTGTTTTACTGTTTTATGTCACTGTAAACAGGACCATCATTTACAAAGTGAACACCATGCTGTGTTGAAAAAGACTTCAAACTAACAACTGAGACCATAAACTCATTAGGAAACTGTTTACTGAGGAACTAAATCAAGTCAGACGAAGGGTAATATGAGAAATGAAATCTTATATCAAACACCAGCACTGAGCGAGTCCTCTTAACATCCTGCTCATCTTTATCTTTATTGAGGACGATGAACATTTTGTCAGTGATCTTTTACACCACAATAAAAGTGATGGTCTTGTTTTTTAATGTTTAATTTTTACCATCTCAAAACTGATATATATAACTGAAATATTTCTTGTTGTTTTGTACGTTGTCCATATCAGTTTCTCGCTGCTGCTCCAGTCCTGCCGTCATCTCTTTCATGAGGAGTCGCAGAGTTTATCACCAGCAGAGAGAATCAGTTTATGTGGAGATATTTTAATCTTGCGTGTTTAAAGTGCATTAAATAGTGTGAAATAAGTGCCTGGGACACACACACATGCACTACAAGTATGTTGCACTCTTACAGAGGACGAGGTGGTTTTCATTTTCCCCCGCTTTCAAACACAGTCCTAGTTCAATAACATCCAGCGCACTGTGGCTTTACACCTGTGACACCTGCACACACTCACCTTTTCTGTCTCCAACTTCAGCTAACAAAGTATGAAAAGTTTTCAAAATAGAAAGTTTCTGTTTTTAATTGGTTGAATTAAAAAAAGAAAAGAAAAGCAGAGCGTGATTACTTTTACAAATCGTGCTCAAACTCTTAATTGGTGAGGCTGAATTTAGATGGTTGCCATGCCTTCAACGATTTAGCAGTAAATAAGTGCGTGAGCTCTTTTGTGTTTTTAAAATAATGAACTCGTCGTGTTCCCTGAGCTAATTAAAAGTCTCACTTTAAAACTTTTGTTTTATAGTTTTGCATTTGTATGAAGGCTGGGATAAAAAAAATAAGGAACGTGATGATGGAACGAAGGTTTAAAAGTTGAATAGTTAGTCGTCAACTGATCCATTAGTTTTAAAAAAATTTACTTGCTAAAAGCGACGTGATAAAAACATACACGTGTAAAGAGGCGTTGAAGTTATTTTCACGATTAATGTCAAAAAATGTTCATCAGCCAAAAGTGACGACTTCATGATGCTTGTTTTGTCCAAAACCTAAAAATACTCTTCGTTTACTGTCATAGATGACAAAGAAAAACAACAAATCCTCACATTTAAGAAGCAAGAATTGAGCTTGACAACTTGAAGATTGTGTAATAATTTGGTTTTTGTGGTAAAACATAAAAATTGGAGATCCAAAGTGGAGAACTGAGCTTTTTTTGGGTGAAAACAGACATAATAGCTTCTAATTGGTGAAGCGTTGGAGCAGTCGGAGGGACTTTCTGTGAAACACTTGGCTGCCGAAGGCGACGGTACATTTTATTTGGGTCAAAGATGATGATAAATACGATGTTAAGCCGGGCTATTGTCGCTGTGTGCTGCTGGATCAAGTACAAAAGGATCTTCGGTTTGTAACAGTGCTGGTATTTTTTTGCAACACGTACACACACCGTATATCCTCAGACAGCCGTCGGCTCACTTCCCCCTCGGTGTGCTCCTGTTGCCATGGTGAACAGCTCGTTTGGCCGCAGCGATGGTGAAAAGAAATTAACACCAGTCTTAATTAGACTGCAAGGCTTCAATTTCCACCTTCGTCCCTCCCGCTGCCTCCTCCTCCTCCTCCTCCTCCTCCCCTGACCTTCTCCTCCCTCTCATCACTCCCCTCTCCCACCTGAAAGGCAGCCTGGCATATTAACACCAGCCACCAGGCATAATTAATGAGACCAGTCAGTCACAGTTGGCCCTCAGAGATTATGAACAGTTCCAACTTCCAAAATGATACACTCTGTTCCTGCTCCATGTAATTATGTGTTATGTAAAAAGGCGTCTGAGAGTATCGACATTTTGGTCATTTTAAAGTTTAGTCTCTCGCTGTTCTTTCTTACAAAAAGTTTCAGGTTCAGCTATTTTCTAAAAGTCAGACTAAAGATCATTTTATCCAATATGAAGCTGAGTTTCACTGGTCAGATCAGCTGCTGTGAGGCGCCTGTGGCTCAGGAGGAAGAGTGGGTCGTCCACTAATTGGAAGGTTGGTGGCTCAAACCCCTGAAGTGCCCTTGGGCAAGATGTTGAACCCCAAATTGCTCCTGATGGCTGTGTGCGTGACCGTCTGCAACCCAATCACCTGAATAAAAGTTAAATACGTTTCTGCAAAACCACAGTTAAAGGTGAAACTGAACGTTTCTTTATGTTGAATTTTCTATTTCTCTTTCATTAGTGTTGGGAAAACATCATGGTTTGGCTTAAAATACCTGTTTTGGTCGCCACGATCACGGATGGACATGGTTTAACTTCCCCTGTGAAAAATAGCCGATTTTGTTCGCCACTAAAACATCTGGAAATGTCAGCAGGCGTCTTTAAAAATCCAGTGGTGAGACCCGAAATGCGGTCGGCTGTTTGGCAGCCTTGTTGCTTTAGATTTGCCTGCAATTTCATTTTCCTGTCGTCGTTTCAGCTGCTTTCAGCCTCAAGACTTGCATTAATTGTTTTTCTTCAACGGACTTTTGAACTGCTGTGGCTGCTTACAGACCAGCTGACACTGCTGTCACACCTCTACACATCAGCTGACTCTATTTTTCACTCTTCAACTGTTCAAATACTTCGACTGACATTTCAGTTGTCAACCTCCTACCTCTTTAATTTCTTACTTCTCAGTTGACGTGCCCCCCTTTTTTCAGCTTTTACACTTTTAGTGCTTACATACAAACCGATTACCTCGGTGGTGGTCGCCCGGTTCGAGGATTTGAACCGGCGACCCTTCTCGCTTCGATAACCTTTAGGTCACCACTGCCTTCGAATTTTAATTTTAACAGTGTTTGCACATGAACTTTTTAGCGTTAGCAGGTACACACAGTAGATTTCTCAGCCTTTAATAATGGAGTATCAGATCTTTGTTTGCTTGCGTGAGTCAATCAGAGCATCCACTTGATTAATAAAACATTAAATGCATTTGGTTTATGTAAATACACAGTGAGCTCCTGGGACAGAGTGTGGTTGAAACTGTCTTATAGAAAATACAGTGACGAGGAGGATGAACACGGTTTAGTTTGTGTGTCCCGTCAGGCCGACACTCATTCTGTTTTATGGTCCGATCAGTTCAAATGCTGCTCAGTGTGGGCGCTCGGATTTCAAGTGGTTTTCCCGTCGTTCCCCACGTCACATATCTTTGTCACACACAGTAAAGGGAGACGATCAGAGAAACACAAACATGTGGCAGCGGCAGCAGGAGCGTGGCCGTCCCTGATTACCTGCAGTAACAGCTGATGCAATCTGCTGTGAGCAGGAAAGCCTCTCGTACTGTAGACGTGCGGACAGTCCAGTGTGTCCTCGGTCGTTGTTGATCACGTTTGAGGGCAACGATTTGAAATTCATTTTGATTTTACTTTATGCTGCTTTAGTGAACGAGTGCAAACACCTCCTGTTTATGTGCGAAGGACGAGTGTTAGACTCTGATCGGTGCGAGTTGTTTGTTTAGTACTTTCCGTCCCGTAGCAGACGGCAGGTCGTCTGCGGCGTTACTGTGGTTTCTGTACTCGTGTCGGTCTGAGCTGTAACTGCTCTCACTGAGGTGTTTGCTGACAGTATGTTCTGATAAAATCCGCCATGTGTTGGCCTCTCATGGACACGTCTACAGTTTTTCTCTTTGGCCACAAAAAATGTCCTGAAACACTTAAACGCCATCAAATCTCACCAGTGTTTTTATCAGTCAGAATCCTTTGAAGTTAATCTGAAAGGATTTTTTTTTTTTTTTAAACAATATAGTTGGAAAGCACGTGAGTCAGTCATAAAATTAATCATGGCTGAATTTCATTTATTCGCTTTGGTTTCAGTGCGTGGATATTGTGCATGCTGGCTCATTGTCACACTGTCACGGCTAACTGGGACTCGTGAATAGAGCGGAGCCAGCGTTGATAACACCTGTGCTTTTCCTGTCATGTTAAGTCAAATGTGTGCTGTGGGAAAAAAAAGGGGCACATAAAGGGAAGTGTTTCCCACAGACTCACAGTGAAGTGTTCGGGTGGTCTGTACGCAGCCGCTGACTTTCTTCGTTTTTTTGGATTTTTTTCACCCGTAATACCTTTTTCACAGCAGCAGGTGAGCGTGTGTGGAGGAGGCTTGTAGTGAATGTTGTAGCCGAAATAAGTGATCCAATATAATGTAGTGTCGAGTGACATCAGCACCACGTACTGACTGTTATAAATCGACGGCATTAGTAGGGTTTACCTTTACAAGAGCGTTCACACGGGTGGATCAAACAACAAAAGTAAAAAATGCTAAAATGGGTCGCCAGATATACTAAACGCTGGTAATATATACCTGCCCAGGTAAGGTCTATGTGTGGAGAGACGATGTCTGGACACCTGTATGGCAGCACATTATAAAAACCAGCAGTTTTAATAGAGCTAACATTTGTGTCACATGACGCTCATTCTTCTTCTTCTTCTTCTTCTTCTTCTTCTTCTTCTTCTTCTTCTTCTTCTTCTCCTTCTTCTTCTTCTTCTTCTCCTTCTTCTTCTTCTTCTTCTTCTTCTCCTTCTTCTTCTTCTTCTTCTTCTTCTCCTTCTCCTCCTCCTTCTTCTTCTTCTTCTTCTTCTTCTTCTTCTTCTTCTTCTTCTTCTTCTTCTTCTTCTTCTTCTTCTTCTCCTCCTCCTTCTTCTCCTCCTTCTTCTCCTTCTTCTTCTTCTCCTCCTTCTTCTCCTTGTTCTCCTTCTTCTTCTTCTTGTCCTTCTTCTTCTGCTTCTTCTCCTTCTTCTTTTTCTTCTTCTTGTCCTTCTTCTGCTGCTTCGTGTCCTCCTCCTCCTTCTTGTTCTTCGTCTTCTCCTCCTCTTCTTCTGTTCTGTTTAATGCTGCCAAAATCTGCCATACTTCTTCTTCTTCTTCTTCTTCTTCTTCTTCTTCTTCTTCTTCGTCTTCTTCTTCGTCTTCTCCTTCCTCTCCTCCTCTTCTTCTGTTCTGTTTATTGCTGCCAAAATCTGCCAAACTTCTGAGGAAACTGATTTTTCATAGACATTTCAAAAGTTTGCTCTGAATTTGCTGAACAGTTCGATGGAAACACGGCTGCAACAACAGCTTAACTGATGCAACAATGTCTTTCATTCCACTTTCAGTCTCTCAGTCATCAGAAGCTTCAATCAGTAGCCTGTGACCAACGGTATAGAGACAGCAAACCGTCTCCCAGGAGGTTTATTCATTATAATACAGGTACAATTATTTTACAAAAAGTGAAGGTGGAAACTTCTACAAAGTGACTTGTTGAGACATATTTTTGTTCAGTGAAATGAGTTTCCTGCTGTTGAGGATGACACCGCCGTGAACTGAGAAGTGAAGGACAGTTCATTGTGTTGTCAGCCAGCATGAGAAGCAAACACAGATGAATAGACTGTCTGTGTGTGTGTGTGTGTGTGTGTGTGTGTGTGTGTGTGTGTGTGTGTGTGTGTGTGAGAGAGTGTGTGAGAGAGTGTGTGTGTGTGTGTGTGTGTGTGTGTGCCTTCTCTTCCAAGTTCAATAAGATTAACATTTAGATATAAAGACTTTCCACCTACACTGTCACAATCATTCACTTGAGTAAACGTCTACTGAGAATAAAAGAAGCGAGTAGTCTGAATTCAACTCTTACCTTTTTATTCAGAAATTATATTTAAAGATAGATTTTTTGTTGGTATTTTAAAAGAGGACATTTGTAGGTTTTTTACAAATATAATGTTCGATTGTCTCAGCAATGACGTTTGTTTTCTAAATGCTGCTTTAACAAGGCAAAACATCGTCCAAAGTCTGAATCTCTTCCTCCTCATCACAGTTGTCTCTTCTTTATGTTTTTAAAGCAGAGAGAGTTCATTTTCCTGCTGGTTTTCACCAGGTTGGTGTCTGGAGGGAGGAGGAGGAGGAGGAGGAGGAGGAAGCAGAGGGAGATGTTCATGTGGGACAACGGGCTTCTCATTATCACGTCCTCCCCCCTTTTCCTCTCCGTTCTTCTACCTCCCCCCTCCAAAACACGCATCCCTCCCTGCAGCGTCCCTCCTCCTCCATTCTCACCGTCTCCCCACAGGCTCCCCCCCAACCTCTCCTCCTCTTCCCCTTGTCTCTCCCTACTCCTCCTCGCTGTTCAGCCTCTCATCCCCCCTCCGAACCCTTCCTCTTTTCCCACAATGCCCCTTTCTCTGCCCTGCTGCCAACACTGCTGGATAATTAGCTCAGTGTCCTCAGATGTGTGTGTGTTGTGTGTGTGTGTGTGTGTGTGTGCGTGTGTGTGTTTGCAGCCATCATAACATCATCAACATCAACCTTAGTGCAATCATCATTATCATCATCATCATCATCATAATCATAATAATAATCATCATTAACATGTTCACCATCACTGTTGTGTTTCTGATCAGAACAGCTCATCATGTCGCCAAAATGTAGTTTTAAACTTTTATATTTTTCTAAACTTTTATATTTCCAATCGATCAGTGTAGCTGAGAATAGTCCAATTATCTCGATGAGTTAATGTTTTTTTAGTGCAGGCATTAATATAAATTAACCTGGACATATAATTATAGCTGACGCACTGAAGACAGATAGAAACTTGAAATTCCAGCTGCAACGATTTGTCGATTAAGCGATTATTCATTTATTTCATCGAGAGAAAATAACTCGGCAACTATTTTAAAAAATCAGTCAGTAGTTGAAGTCAATTTTCAAGCAAAAATGTCAAAGTGAAAGCTTCTTAAATGTGAGGATTTGCTGCCTTTCTTTAATTGAAGAGTCTTTGGGTTTTGGACTGTCAGCTGGGGTCACTTTGAGCTCGGCAGAGTGTCCAAGGTGCTTCTTACAGTTTCTTTTGGATGTTTTTTTAGACTAAACAAGAATCAAATAATTGTGAAAATAATCGCCAATTTAATCGACAGTGAAATCTCCAATATGGTCTGTCTGCAGCTGCATGCATATGTGTCGACTTTGATTCTTGATCTGTGATTGTGTTTGAAATAACTTTCATATTGGTTTTCTGATGTATGTTGGTTATTATTTCCACGAACGAAGAACACTGGAGTGCACATTTTGGACACGCGTATATAAAAATGACCGCGACAGTTATAACAGAAAAAAACAAGGCAGATCCGACCACGTCTGTCCTGCCAGTTCTCAAAGGTTCAAGCTGACGATCCCATCGTGGAAAAGAGCTACACATGTTGTCCAGGATGCTTTTGATTAGGGCAGAGTGATCCACACCAAGGTTGTTTTCCAGTATTGGCAAAAATACAAATGCTTCAGTGCACCAGAACCCAGTTTCTCCCCTATGGAAGGTTTTGGACCAGTGTGTAAGACAATGCTCTCAGCCAGCATCTCCATAACGCCAAATTAATAATTGTACTGTCATCGTCAGCTCTCTTTAGTGATGTCTGTCTGTGATTGTCTCTAAAGCTGTGTGTCTTTTGTATGCTGTTTTTTTCCCCCCGCTGTATTCAGGTTTCTGATTACCTGATTAAATAAAGGTTGTATATATAAGTGAGAGCATCTTGTGAAGGAGGTGGGTTTCCAGAGACTTGGCAAGAAGTATTGAACCTCTTCTGGAGGTTAATGGAGGCCTTACTTCATATTACGAGACTTTATGTTGATTTATTCCTTTTATTTATCACCCATCTGTATATGTTGTGCGGCAAAGTTACTTTTAAACTCTAAGTAGGTTAATATTGTAGTCCATGTAGTCATAGTTAAGGTCACAAAGACGGGATGTTTACCCTGGCCTGCTTTCTCCTTTTAAATATGAGTACACCTGTTGTCCTAACCTTTAGACTGAACTGAGGAGGAGGAGTGGGAAATGAGGATGAGGGATGAAGAAGAGATGAAAGGAAAAGGAAAAAGACCACGTGGGCAGAAAAACGAGAGAAAGGCCAAGTAGAGATGGAAGATGTGCAGCATCTGGGCAGGAGTGTTTGGACTGTGGTGTCAAATCCTCCGGAGGGAGATGGAGACGCAGCAGAGATGATGGATGGATAGATTCAGTGAGACAGAGTGAGAGGATGCTGCTGTAGAGAGAGAGAGAGAGAAGCAGGTCACAGTGAGCAGGATGGATGGATGGATGGAGGGAAGAGAGGGGAGGTGGAGGGGGAAGTGTGTTGGTTTGTGTCATGGCCCATTTAGCTGCTGCCTGCTGCTGAATGTGAAGACTGAAGGCTGGATTATCATCGACTCTTGCTCTCAAAACCTCACAGTTTGTTTTTGTTTTTTACAGCAGCCTGTAGTTTTTCTTCCTCCGAACACTCCCTGCTCATTCAGCTCTGCCTCTGTTCAGACTGACATTAGCGTTGCATGAAAAAATTGCAGCTGCCTCATTCATTTCGACGAGAGTACGGTTTTGTGTGGGAACGTTCAAATTCGAAAATCCCCGTTGCTACGTGAACAACAACTGAACCTCCGGACCTGAACAAGCTGGCAGCTGCTACCTTTTTGCTTTTGCTGGGGATTTAGCCATTTCAGTGACGGGGCTCGGCTTCCCACGTGCAACACAAGGTCCAAGACAAATTTGTGTTTTGCAGGGGCACCATAACTGCATCCTGGGATCAGCGATTAGACGATTGTGATTACCATAATTAGATAAAAACAAGCCAGAGCCTTTTTCCCCCCTATACCAGAATGAGGATTGGTGCAGCCAGACTTTTTTGTAGCACTCACACAGCTCGGTGGAGACGATTCTGGCTACGATATACAGTTCCTTAGATGTATAGTGGCAGCTTGGATAAACCCAGGAAGGATGTACGTTGAGAGTGTGATCTGTCATCAAGTGCCCACATTGAAACCTTAACTTTACGGTGACGTAAACCTAACCAGAACTAGTTAATCGCAAAGGCTATAAACTGTTTTTTAGTGTCAGAACTTGTTGGCATTTAATTGGAAACGACTGAAGTGAAATCAGTCATGTTTTCGTTCGCTGCTTGCAAACCCCAAGTTGCTTGTGAGTGTAAATCTGCAGCGAGCTTCCTTTGGTTGGAACTGAACCGTGGAGGTTGGAGATGTTTTGTCTAAATTGCGCAGTCATTTACCAACATTGAGTCATTCTGTGTTTTCATAAAGTCAGTCTGGGCGAAACTCTTCATTTTCATTGTCATTTGACGCTGTTCATCATGTGTTATTGCCTCAAATGTTCCTGATACGACACATGTATAAATTATTAAATAGTGACCGGGCTGATCGGTGTTCTCCTGCTGCTGCCGGTCGTCCCTGGTCTTCAACTGAAGCTTTTACTCCTGCACTGCATTATGGTACCTGAGGGCTGAAGTGATGTGTGTCTCTGCCTCCTTTTGTGTGTTTATGTTAGTCAGCATGTGTGTATCCCAGTGTGTGCACTCATAATGTCTGTATCAGAGAGTGTGTGTGCATATTTGCTTTGCATGTGTGTGTTTCTAGAATAAATGTGTCTGCACATATCTGTACTGTACTGTATGTGTGTCAGTTTGCATGTGTGTAGCGGTCGTGATGCAGGTTGGCTGCTGCTGCTGCTGCTCGCGGCTCAACACACACTTTATTCTGCTGTGTGTGTGTGTGTGTGTGTGTGTGTGTGTGCGTGCGTGTGTGTGTGCGTGTGTGTCCCAGTCTATTGGTTGAAGAGGGGTGGAAGAGAAGGAGGATGAAGAGCAGGGAGGGGGTGGTGGTGGTGGTGGTGGTGGTGGAGAGAGGATGTGGAGGGGGCAGTTAGCTTTCACTGAATGGACCCCATGTGTATCCTAGCAACAGGCTGGTTTGGAAATGGGATGGCGCGATGAGGAGAGGGAGAGAGCCCACAAAAAAACAGAGGAAATGAGCGAGCGAGAGAGAGAGAGGCTGCTAATAATGTGTGGATGGAGGCAGCGGAGGTGCAGCAGGTCAGAGCAGAGAGATGGAGGGTCAGATAGAAAGCCCAGCTCCATGTTGTGGAAACACAATCGATATGGATGAAGGTGCACAGACTCACACTGTCAGGAAGATGTTACACAAACCATCGACATAAATAAGATAACAGAATATGTTTCCATTTGGAAAAAATCAAGCAAAATAAATCTGTGAAAAAAGTCGTTTACTCAGTTTATTATACATCTAATGAGAACAGGAGTGTGTTGGTGCAGACAGAATAAAAGATATTTGGTTTTTGTGAACATGGTTTTATTGAATGACTTGCCACTAGTCGAAATTAGTTAGCATGTGCATGGATGTGCAATAAAAGTCAGATGAAATGTCAAAACGCAATATAAAAACTCAGATATGTCCCCGATTAGTCCCAACATCCATAACTCACTTTGAGCAGTGTCAAATGATTTAAAAAAAGTGTTGAATGAATTATGTATTGTAACCTTGATGCAAAGATATTAAAATTATGGGCTGGTAACAATTTGGCCGATAGCTGACGCCGTTTTTTTTCTCCCTTTTATGTCGAGGAAACCAAAGAAATCCTCTTTACAAAAGAAATAACTGAACTATTTAAAGACATTCAGTGAATGAGCACAAATTCAATCATGCACATATTTTAAAACAACCTTCAGTATAACCTTCTTCCTCATGAAAGAGGTTTGTTTCTTTTGGAAAAATACCTGCTTCAACAACCTTGTTATCCTGCTGTACAGCTCCCAGCTCAGTGAGGACACTTTTCTTTACTCAGCCAAAATAAAGCATTCTTAATGTGATTAAATGTAAATATCATATAAATATAAAAGAAACCATTGAGTAGCTTGTGTCCTTCCTGATCCGTTTTTCTCCAGAATCTCCTTGAGCGTGTCGTGCAGAGTGGACCGTGTCTGTTCGTGCCCTCTCTCCTCGCTAACATGTGTTTCAGCTCCAGCTCCGGCAGCCGGCCGATCCATCGGTCAGGTGCACATCAAAGCAGCGCTCCTTATATCTGGGATACAGTGAGGTTGTGATGCAGGAAAGGGGATCAAACCACATTATAGGAAAGTGTTTGTTTACAGCCTCTTATAATGATCTTTGTCATTTCAACATCATAATCTGTGTCGGCCTCGTCTTTAAAGATGTTTCAGAGCTCTCATCAGGGACATGTTGTCAGATCAGAGGTGGTCCACAAATTGTTTCCTCCAGTCGAAGGGTCAGATACTTGTGTCAAAAAAGACTGGTGAAAGTAGAAGTACTGATTCAACTTGTTTACTCCAGTAAAAGTAATCGAGTACAGGCTCTGACATGTACTCAGAGTATCAGAGTAAAAAGTCTCCCTCTGAAGGACATTTGTGGTCAAAGCTAACTGAAGCTCACGTCATATTAATATAATTCACAGACTATTAAAGTTAAAGGTAGAGTCAGTAGGATTTGTCCCAGCTGTTCCTGAACGCACCACAAAGATAGTTGATTGTTGAGTCTCATTCCCAGGACGTCAAATAGCCACATGTTGGGTTGGTAAAGCGTCCCGAGCAGCAACAAAGAGAGAAAATAAGAAACTCTCTGCAGATACGAGACACTAACACGCCTTTTCTCCCCATTCCAGCCTCCCTCTCTGTCTGTTCACGTCTTTCACGTCTTTGTGTCGTCTCGCTGCGTCTGCCGTGCGTGATGTGCTCTGATAGGTCGACATCAGTCTTGTGATGTTGGGAAGGCGGCGTGCGATGACGCCAAATAAAAATAATCCATACTTCACCTCAAATGCATCAAACTAAAGTAACGGGCCTGTTTTGAAAATGTGAGGAGGAGAAAGTTCAGATGTTTGTGTTCAGATGTAGAGAGGGAAAGTCACAGAAATACTCAAGAGACAGTGTTATACTCCCACGTGCCGACATCTTCTTTCACTTTTATTCAAAAAACAGCCCACAGGTGCTCACAGCACACAGAGTCATGGAGAAAGTAATGGCTGCGGTCTGCAGGAAGGCGAGGCTGATGAGACACAACAGATAAACACTTGCCGATGGACTGAAGCAGTCAGAAATGCAAATGTGGCCAATAAATGGGTTTTATTCCTAAACGTGAGGGAAACTTCGCAATAAGATTAAACTTTGCTGTATTTTTGAAAGTTAACCAGTTATCTCAGTGTAAGTTTTTGTCAAAGAGAATAATGTATTTGACACATACTCGATAAATATACTTAGTGTTAATTCGTTTAATTAGCTCTTTGTGGTCTATATGAGGAACTCAGTGATTAATCAAGTGCTGCTGGTGATATTCAGTGTTTTTCTTCTGTTCTCTTTGTTCCTACTGAAGACACATTTTAAACATTTGTCATAAAAATACAGTAAATATAAAAGGTGAAGTATTTTCAGTGGTGGATTAATCAATATCTGGTGCTCTAGTGAGCATTAGAGGCAGCAGGACGGTGTGTGTGTGTGTGTGTGTGTGTGTGTGTGTGTGTGTGTGTGTGTGTGTGTGTGTGTGTGTGTGTGTGTGTGTGTGTGTGTGTGTGTGTGTGTGTGGTGGTTGTGTTCGTGGTGAAGGAACATGTCATCCAGTGAGGCTCACAGGCATGTCAGTCGGATTATCTCATTGTTGGCTTTGACATGCAGAATATTGCCTGTCTTATCTTGTAATTTGCACTAACAGCTTTCATAAACTGTCGCTGATTTCCATAAAGAAATATAATTATTTAAACACCGACGTCGACACATGTCTGACCCTATAAAACCAGCTGAGTTGACGTGAGGAAATAAGATGGAGGCTGGAATTGGAGGGGGGGATACCTCGTTGTGTCTTCAAACTGTGGCATGAGACCTGAAAATGGGTCATGGGTCCGCTGCTGGTGAGCAGATAAGAGAAGCCGATATGTTTTAATGAGTCGGACCCCCAGAGAGAGAGAGAGACGCCCGTCTCACTGCGTCTGTAGGAAACAAAAGCCTAAAAATAGTCGAGTTTTCAATGTTTTATCGGACCGTTCTTTGTCATGGCTGCACGGGACGGACATGTGTGTGCACACAGCCTGCAGCCTCATGAGATACACATGCAGCCCTGAGTGTGTGTGTGTGTGTGTGTGTGTGTGTGTGTGTGTGTGTGTGTGTGTGTGTTTACTGTGTTTACTGTGTTTATTTGTATGTTCACTCAAGTGTGTCCTGCAGACGGGCAGCTCTGCCCTCGCACCTCTCTCTCTCTCTCTCTCTCTCTCTCTCTCCTCTCTCTGACTTTGACCCTTCTGCTCGGCCAGTGGGAAGCGGGGGGTTGTGTGTGTGTGTGTGTGTGTGTGTGTGTGTGTGTGTGTGTGTGTGTGTGTGTGTGAGTGTGTGTGTGTGTCCGACGCATGCTGTGCTGTCCTGTCTGCTGTGCCTTAAGGTGTCCCCTGAACACACACATGCTCACACACACACACACACACACACACACACACACACACACACACACACACACACACACACACACACACAGCCGCCCTGTGGCCCACATAGATGTGTGTGTGTGCATGCTGTCACATAAGCTACAGTCCTGGGCCAGTGATGTGCCCTGCAACCGTAAGGAGGAGAGGTGGGGGAGGTCCAGTGTGTGTGTGTGTGTGTGTGTGTGTCTGTGTGTGTGTTATGCTCTGTAGTTTGTATCTCTTCGCATGTGTGTAATTGAATCTCTGTATATTTGTCGCAAGTGTAGGTTTTGGTGCTTGATATTGTGTGTTTATGTGTGTGAGTTGATTTTACGTCACATTCGGTCCCAGTATCAGGGACAACGAGCATGGGAGCAGACAGTGGAGGACAAACATGTCCTCTCTTCCCATCCCATCCCTCCCCTCGGTGCTTTGTGTGTCCCTCTCTGTGTGTGTGTGTGTGTGTTGCTGTGTGTGTGCGTGTCCTGGAGCTGTGCTGTGTGGTGGCCCGGCCCTCCTGTGATGTGCCATGGAGAGGGAAAGGGCACTGCTGGTCTGGCACGCTGTAAACACTCATCATCAGCAACAATGAGCCAACGGTATCATGTCAGAGCTTCTGTGTCACAGTCTGAAGAATAAAAAAGTGTATTTCACACTTTCCAACGATATGTCACACTTTATTATACGTTGACATGAGGAAGCTGAGTGACGGCATTATTAACCTTTTGTTTCACTTTCGCGTCGGTGGAAAGTTTGCTGTTGTTTCATTCATGCTTCAGAAATAGCATTTTATCAGATTTACATCATAACAACTTCGTTTAAGAGTAATTACCATGGCAACAAATTAAAACTTGTCAGGTGTCTTTGACATTACCTGCCGTCACTGCAAATTCACTGTGTAAATTAAAATAACAGTTATTTTTAAAACATCACGTCTCTGCTGAAAATCTTTGTTCTTGTGTTTCTCATCGAGAAGAAAAGTAACATCATATTCTCCTCCCACGACTGTTATAGTTTCTATTATAGTTTGATTTAGTCGATAAAACCTGTCAGAAGTGAGACTTGCTCTGAACCTGCTCGTTGTTACTGTGAGCGGGAAGCTTTACGAGCTCCGGCGAACCCTTTGTGGACGCGTTTTGCCCCGAAGGCACCGCTCAGGACTGACAAAAGTCCTGCCACCTCCTCCACATGTTAACGAGTAAAAGAATATGATTTCATTTATGGTTTCATTCACAGTTATTGTCCTCCTACAAACATGAAAATACCTTATTTCTCGTTAAGTATCAATCATTATTTTAAGGGCGGTTGGTGTTTGTAAGATATTTGCACAGCACTGGTATCAGGTTGTTGGGGCGATGCCTTTATGATGGAGTGAAGAGTTTCGATATCGATGTATCGGCTGATATAAACCTGTTTTTTGCAGTAATCCCTCAAATGTGGTTATCAAACAGTTGTGACAGAAGTATGTAACAGAGGCAGCATATATTACACATTATCCCAAGTGTGTTTCTTTTGCATTTTAATCTCTGAAAGTAAAGTTTTCATATCGTTGCCTATCAGACAACATATATGTGACATCTATCTGTGATGTGAGAGTATCAACATATTTTTCATGCAAACATCGTCATGTCAGGGTCACTGAATGATTCATTGGTGTTTGAATCGCTTCCCATGAGGAGGAGTTAGTTTTATTATCGGGTTGTTTGGAGTTAAGAGGTTAAGAGGGGTTTCTAATATTCATCGCTTAATTTTTATTTTTCCTGTACAGTCATGTCATTGCGGCAGCCGCCACATATTGATTCATATTTAAGCTCCCGGTTAATGTAGGCTTACTTATACCATTGTTTTGTAGCTTGTAACTGAACCTTGGTCATAGATAACAAGCTGCCTCCACACGTAGCTCACCTGCTGTTGTGAAAATGGGATCAGTGGTGAGAAAGTCCCAAACTCGATTTGTGTTTTCTCGGCAACTTTATAAAACTTATAATACTCCTGACGAATAAAATCCACAGAGCAGAGAGAGGGACAGAGAGAGGGAGGCGGGTCAGACCGGTGAAATGAGTTGGAAAGAGAACAGAAGAGAAAAACAAGGCGAGGAGATTAGTAGCTTGTGTGCAAATAAGCTGGAAGGTGACGTAGAAATAAAATGCTGTCCTCCTCTCCTCCTTCTCAGCCCTTCCCTCGACCGTAGCTTTGAATATTTGCTGTTAATTACTACCGAAGATTGGGAGCCCTAAAAGAGTTAGCATCGTTAGCAGTGATAGCAAACCAAATGCATAGACTTTCAAAATATAATGAACACAAACTCATGTGATTGTGTTTGAAGTCCTCCGCCCCAGAGCTGAAACACACTGACGGTAATTATAGTTTGTGTTTTATGAATCCTTCAGGAAGGTGAGTTGTTTCACCTGCATCACGCCTCTCACCATCATCTTCCTCCACCTCTTTGTGTCCTATGTTCCCTCCTTTGTCTCCTCTGAGTCTTGTCTCCTCTCCTCTCACATTTTCTTTTCACATTTCCTCTTTTTACTCCTCCTTCCTGCTCCCACTGATAGCAGCAGCAGTCAGTAACCATCCCACCGTCTTCCTCCTCCTCCTCCTCCTCCTCCTCCTGCCTGGCAGTTGTAATGGCATTGGGGATGGGTGGGGGTAGGTGGAGGAGGGGGGGGGGGGGGGTTGGGCACATTAGAAACATCCCCTCTGTGATAAGCTGCAGCTGGTTACCATGGCAACGCTTATTACAGTACCTGCACCCTGAGACGGGGCGGGCGAGGGGGGTGGAGAGGGAAAGATGGAGAGCAGAGAGGTAGTGGGTCAAGAGTGTGTCCTGATTGTGTGTGTATGTTTGGATGTGCAACAGTGCACGTGTGTTCGTGTGTGTGTGTGTGTGTGTGTGTGTGTGTGTGTGGAAAGGCTTCAGTTCATTGGCTCTCCATTAGATGCTCTACATCTGGTAAAAGCTGTGCTGGGAACATTTCTTAGGAATAATGAGGAGAGACACACACACATTGTCGCGCACTTGCAACCGTCACTCACACACTCACACACACACACACACACACACACACACACACACACACACACACACACACACACACACACACACACACACACACACAAACACGCACACACACACACCTGTCACCCAGGTCCCTCTCACGCAGACAGGTGGGCAGGCGTCCAGCCTCCTGTCGGCTGGATGTTTAACACAGTTCACACATGTAACAGGTTGTGTCATGTGACGTGAGATATCCTTACACACACACACACACACACACACACACACACACACACACACACACGTTTAATCACTACTGAAGTCACACTGCAGCAACAGCTGTGTGTCCACATCCCGTGTCTGCTCCTGCAGCTGTATGTGAACATGTTTTCTCTTGTGTAAAGAACGAAGCTCCAACAATCAATAATTTAATGTGTGCAGAGCTCTCAGTTCTTTGTTTGTGTCAAAGTCAGTGACGCACTTATGAAGAACGTTTTGGACCTCAGGAGCGTTTTGAGACCAAACAAGAGCTGAAAGCAGAGTCACTGTTGGTCTGACTCTGTGGATGTGAAGCTCTCTAATGTTGTTGGGTTGTAGTGAAGTTGCTCTGCGCCTGTTTGTAAAGAGAAATGCAGCTTTCAGAGCAGCTGCCCGGCTTCGAATATGATGTCGCAATTCTGGTGTAGAGCTGAAACGATTAGTTGACATAACACAGTAAGATTTAAATATTTTTAGTCCGTTCTTGCTTGTTTTTTACCGCCAACTGGACAAAATATTATAAACCTCATCGGGTGATCTGAAGTACGAACGACAACAACACGAATTACGACCTCCAGAATGAACGTACGGTCCAAACCAACGGCTTCACATGCTCTGTGTGTAGAGAAGTCCTTTCCCTTACACACTGTAGGTCTGAAAAGACAGTACACACTGTGAAAATGATGTTTTCAAGCAGAGAAACCACAGAAGAAGAGAAATACTGCACAGCAAATTATTTTTACCTGTGTGTGCAGAAGAGAGTTTCTGACAATAATTGAGACACACACACACACACACACACACACACACACACACACACACACACACACACACACACACACACACACACACCTGCCAGATCACCTCTTACTGGTTACCATGGCAGTAGCAGGCCTCACCATGTGCTACAAGTTTGCAGCTGGGGAGAAAGGTGTGTGTGTGTGTGTGTGTGTGTGTGTGATGCACCACCTGTTGTTATCCCCTAACACATATTGAGCTCTCTGAGCAGGTAGTGAAGCCCTCCTCCCTCCCTCCCTCCCTCCGTCCATCCATCCCTCTGGTGGTCTTCATCCCTCTCCTCCGTCCTGTCGCTCTCTGTTCCTTCTCTCTCTTTTTCTTTGTCTGAAAAAACATCCAGACTTCATGTTTCCATCCTCTCGAGTCCTTATTTCCAGAGGTACACCTCACGCTCCCAAAGCCTTGTGGGAAAAAAAAGGTGGTTCCCAAGACTTCCTGATATTCCCAGAACTGTGACTGTGTGTGTGTGTGTGTGTGTGTGTGTGTGTGTAGGCGTGTGTGTGTGTGTGTGTGTGTGTGTGTGTGAGAGAGACAGATGCAGAGAGACCACTCTGTCCTCTGGGACGTTTGGTTAACACACAGCAGGTGTAGACGTCTTTGTCTAATTCAGTCCTGTCACTTAAGTATAATCCTACATCATTAATTTATTGCACACCATTAAACATCAGAGGAAACGAGCACCTTGTCAACACGGCAACATTTCATGACTTTAGAGATCCACAGCAGCTGGAGACAGGCGAGGTTTCTGCACATAACTGCACAACTCTTGATTGATTGTGTGATTTTTTTCATGTTATTTTCAGGTTTCAAATTTGTATTTATGCTCCTTGACTTGCAGCACTCATATTTTCTCGTACTATGTTTATTAGGAAATCATCAAACTGAGTCTTTGATTTCAATCATCAAAAATCAAAAGCTGCGTCGGCCTTTCTCCGTGTTTTTATCTCCGTCTGTAGCCGTGGAAGGAAACACGTCACAGCTAGCTTAGCTTATTCTGTGTGCATGAAGACGATGAGATGTTTCACAGATCCTTCATTGCTTTTGTTCGGGAAGAGGGTTCGCTCTGGACAGATTTCAGAAAACTGAACTTTGTTACAAACTGAATTTCTATCTTTTGCTGTTTGTCGTCGGGAGGTCTTTTATTCTTGGTGAATGTTATTTGAAATCTTCTGACTGTAACCCACAAAAAGCCTCCAGGATGAAGCAGCTTTGACAGGATCTTCTTCCATCAGCACGGAAAGTCTTGATTCAATATGCTTTGTATTTAACTCTGATCTATAAATCCTGTTTATGTTCGTCTATGCAAGTCACATTTCCACATTCACATAAGTTCACCAGCGACTCTTTGAAAAAATCCTCATAGTTACTGTGCACTGAAGTGTCTGGATGACTCATAGCTTCTCTTTGATAGCAGATAGTAAAGACAGGAGTCCGTAACAGAGCTCTCGTTTGAAAAGAAAGTCCTCGTTTCCATTTTCTACTCGTGGAAATAAGAATGTAGTCATGCAGTGCCGGCCTACAGTGTTCACCTCAGCCATTGAGTCTAAAGACCCTGAAGCACGATGGAGGGATTTCATTGAAGCACTGATGTGAGAGTTTGTGCTGGTTGTGTTTTTAAATCTACAGTTAACACTCATCTTTTGACAGCGCCTGTTGTTTTTTGTTGGTTTTCTGTTTGAAGCGTCTTTGGGTCACTAGAGAGAGTATTTGATGTTGTTTTCATTAAAGAGCTGGAGACAGACATCATTACAGAAAATCTGCAATCTGCTTGAGATTTTCCTCCATACGTGACTGCAACGATTATGTGGTTATTTGAATTGTTGAGGACTAAATAATATTTGGATCAGGTGTTTGTCTTTCTCCTAAACTATCCACTTAGTTCACTTCAGTTCAGTTCAGTTCAGTTTTGGGTTGAATATAGTGTTGCAGAATATTTTGTATGTTATTATATCTGTTTTAAATAGTTCGTGGGGTTTGGAAGTTTCTAGATTCAACAAGTCGTATCGTGTAAACGCTCTCCTCATGTTGTGCTGATGTCTCAAACATGTCCGTCAGGATGAATCGAACTCAACTGGCTGTTTTTGACAGTATTTTGAATAAATTGACATCTTTGTATACCATGTTATTGGTTACTCGTTGGACATCTTTGTGGCAGTGTCCTGTCTGTTTCATTAGTAAAGATATTCACAGTTTGTCCTCGTCTGTCTCTAGTGTGTGGACAGCGTATCGGGCGTGGACTCGTCCCTGAAGCGCGTGGCGGTGGTGGAGGACTTCTTCGACATCATCTACGCCATGCACGTGGAGATCAGCGCAGATCCCGGCAAAGCCCCGAAACACGCCGGCCAGAAGAAAACCTACAAAGCTGTAAGAAGACTTTCTCCTTCTTGTTTTGAATTTAAACATGTGGTGGTTTCTGTCTCCTCTGACTCTCACTCTGACTCACCTCCACCCCACAGAGTGAATTCACTCTTTCATAACTCGTGTCGGCGGTTGCTTCACACTCTATCTTCTCCCTTTCTCTCTCTCTCTCGCTCTCTTTTTCTCTCTTCCTCTTCTTTTGGGCTTCATTCCTCTTTTACTAAAAGTGTCTTTGTCTTCTGGCAGCTTCAGTTTCAGATCATTTGTCTGAAACTTTCTGAAAATAAACTGGTCAACACATCCAGTCAGTAGACCTTTGTGTTTTGATCAGTTTGTTTAAAGCTGGATTAATCAATTCATTCATTGGTCGATTCACAGAAAAACAACTTTATTTTCAAGTCATTTGTCGAGAAAACTGAGCAAACATCCTCCTTCCAGCTTCTCATTTGTGAGGATTTACTACTTTTGCCTTTTTATCTTTGAGTTTTGGACGATGAGGTCGGGCAGCTAACAATTATTTTCACCGTCGTTTAATCTGTCAACTGTTTTCTTGATTAATCAATTAGTTTTTCGATCTTTTAAATGTCAGAAAATGATGATAAATGACGATCACTGTTTCTCAAGAACCAAGAAGACGTCCTCAAATGTCTTGTTTTGTCCACAACCCAAAGATATCCAGTTTACTGTCATAGAGGAAGAAAGAAACCAGAAAATATCACATGGAAGAAAAAATAACAATATTTTTGCCAAATAATGTAAAAGTTAGGGTTATCTCTGCTGACACAACAAGAAATCTGAACTGACTTGAATCACCCGAGGCTTTAGGAAATTGTGATTATTATGAGGGCCGACAATCAGCATTATTTCTGATTATCTGTGTTTTTCGTGTCTGATGTGCAGATAAAGTGAATTAATTTAAAAAATGCTCACTCATATCCCGCCCACAGCACTATCTGATTGGTTATTTATCACAAGTAATAATCAATCAACACCGAATACTCTGAATCTGCAAAGTAACTAGTAACTAATGTTATCAAATAAATATAGAGGAGAGGAAATATAAAGTCGCAGTCAACGGAAATACTCAAGTACAGTACCAACAAATTCTACTTAATCAGTATCGGCCCTTAAATAAACATATCAGTCAAATCCTGATCGAACAGTTGTGAGTTAAATTAGAATAAAATCTGCAGATTAATCAGATAGTAAAAATAATTACCCTACTTTAAAAAATGTTTCCATATATTTAGGTCACAGATGTGCATTTGATGTGTGTGAAAGTGGGCTAGCCTCGTTATCACAACCACCGTGATTCAGTTCAACCTTCCTTTCTTTTTCTCCTTCATGGCACTGCATGAATCCCCCAGCCACTAACGCTGTCCTTATCCTAAAAACAAATCTGACCTCATAAAACCAGCTAAACTGTCTGATGATGGAGGCTGATGATGGAGGAAGGTGTAGAAACAGACTCTCTTCTTCAGATTGTGAGTGTTGGGAGACGAGTCAAAGTAAATCCAGCTGTGCTGTTGGAGCCTGAACCCGTTGTCTCAGCTGCTGACGCTGCCCTCTGCTGGTGAAACGGGGGAAGTGCATCCTCTGCAGATTTATCTTTGCAGAGGGTAAAAGCTGCGACGCCTCTGATTTCTTCTTCATTTTTCTATTTTCCTGACATTCTCCTTTATCTGATGTAGTGATCCGATTATCTTTGTCCGCCTTCTTTACAAAGCAGTTCTTCATTCTTGTGCACAGACAAGGTTTGATCCGTCAAACTGTCCTCTACGTCCCTCAATTAACACACACTGTATATGCATACACACACTGTACATAGATACACACACTGTATATACATACACACACTGTACATAGATACACACACTGTACATACATACACATACACACACTGTACATAGATACACACACTGTACATACATACACACACTGTACATACAGTGCAGTTTAAGCCAGGAGCTAGCTCACCATGCCACATAGTTTCGGGTGTGAGTGCCACCAAAGGCTGTGAGTGACATTTGCCTTTGCTTTACCCCCTCCTTCCCACACACACACACACACACACACACACACACACACATACACACACAGGCTCCACAGCATCCCCCATCCCTCCGCGCTGGCGAGCATCCTCCCTTCCCTTCCTCCTCTCTTCTTCTTTTGTGTCTTTGTGTCTCTCTTCCAGAATAAATGTTTGATTAATTCATACGCACATTCGAAACACGCCCACTAAATTTATAGACTTCATATCCTCAGTGTCCCCGAGTGCAGTGAGTCTTTAAAAAAAAAAGAAATCCATCTTTAACACTTTGAGTCCATTTAAAACTGGCCATTTTTTATTTTTTATTTAATGAAATGTAGACAGCATGACCTGAAAGATGAAGAGAGTTGTTCAACAGAAAATGCTTTACTGATATAATAATATCATTTTATTGATATCAAAATCTGTCAGATTGAAGTTGGAGATTACAGTGCAGGTAGAGGACGTCATTCTGCACCATCAAGTTGATTGTAAGCAAATTAAAAATGGAAAGCAGTAAATGTCCAGCGTGCCTGATAAGAAAGCCCATCGTACATGTAAGCAGTCGGACTGAAAATCCAATTTATTAATTTTTGGGATACGCTGACACGTTTCAGCTCAGAGAGCCTTAATCAGAGCAAGTTTATTGTCAAACTGTTTGTTTTCATGTCTGAAGTTTGTTCCACATTGGAAGCATCATTACAAAAAAATGTGTGTTTATGTTTATATTCTGTGTGTTTAAGAATATCGGCCGACATATCAATATATATATATTTTTCTACTCCCTCGTACATGTATCAGTATCAGCACCAACATTTTTAAATTTCTAAAAATGCAGTTTACAGTTGACTGATTATTAATTAGTTATTAGTTATTAAATGAAGCTGCAGCAGATGTGAACTGCTCCTGGTTCTGGTGTAGCTACCTGTCTATTTAAAGCTCTTTCATCACTTTGAATCGCTGCATTCGCCAAACAAACATAATGTTTTAATAATATACTGCAAATTTCAATGATCATGAATTGTGGAAACCAAAAGAAATGACAGGTGGAAATCAGCAGCTCTGTCTGAACCACCCTGCCTCCGTCCAGACTCCACCGTTATATAACGAAATATCATATTCGTGCTTTCAGAAAGTAGAAAAACAGTTTGAACACCCCCTCCCCTCTCTCTCTCTCTCTCTCTCTCTCTCTGTCTGTGTTGGTGTCTCTCTCTCTCTCTCAGATAGCGGAGACGTACGCCTTCCTGCCCAGAGAGGCGGTGACTCGCTTCCTGATGAGCTGTGGAGAGTGTCAGAAGAGGATGCACATCAGCACGGCCGGACAGGACTGCAAAGGTACCAGCACAACACCGCAGCACATGTCCGAGTCGAGTCCGAATGCAGCACAGGTGGAAAACATCTTCCTGTCAGTGCGATCGCAATGAAAGACGTTTCTGATCGGCGTGTTGTTTCGTCTCACCGTCTGGTTTAAGAAAAGCTTCTGCTCACAGTGTAATTGCAGTCTCATCAACAGTATTTGGTCGGCGTGGCCTCAGTTGGTCAGGATATTATCAGCCCTGTCAATCATTTGGGAGAAACAATCAGCGGTTAACCTGCTCTCTGAAGTGTTTTCTATCATGTTAGAAGTCAAACGACGTAGATATGTCGGGTTATATTGCGTTTCTCCCTCAGTACAGCTGTCACCACAGTCTGGCACCAAAAAGTGAAATTTAGTGACGTAATGTTGCTTCCTCCTTTTTGAGGTTCCCTGGCTGTCAGCAGGAAGTACTGTTTTTTTTTCCATTGTTGAAGTTTATGAGGTCGTTAAGTGTGGTCGCAGGTTTAAATTTCCCACTTTGACCTCCAAGTGTTTCTGGTGCACAAACAAACAAAAACACAAACTGTAACAAAATCATTTACGGCGTCCATCTAAATATTCCACCAGCACAAATACTGTCCTCTACAAATACATCCGTCTCCATGCGTCTCCCATAGACTTCAATACAGCCGTCACCACAGTCTGGCACCAAAGTAAAGATCCAGTGACGTAATGACGCTTCCCAGAATGCACTGCATCAGATATTATAGATGCAGTCATGCAAAACGTTTCCTGTTTTTAACGCGGATGAACCTTCAGGTTACTGAACATCTCAGTGACTGTTATATAGAGCAGTGAGTGAGTGAAGGAGGGCAACTCAGATGATCTTAACTTCAGTTTAATTGAATTCATCACAATATTGGCATGAAATGAGTCCAGTCCTGGCAGAGACAGATATAAAATCCTCTCTCCCTCCGTTGTTTTTCTTCCAGCTGCATCTCCATTAAAACATGGAGGTTCAAAGGAACCTGTCCCTCGCTCCTCCTGAGCCTTTCGGCTCGCTCTCTTTGTCATCACTCCGTCTTATTCGCCTTCTTTCTCCACCGTGTCTTTCAATTAGAGTCCCTCCTTCTTTCATCCTTCCCTTCGCTTTTCTCACTCACATATTGACCGTCCCCCTCTTTGCAAAATCGTTAACACATCCCCTGATTGTGAAGACGAGAAAACAAAAATAAAATCAGGCAGATGAAAAAACCAATCGGAGAGAAAAATCCTGGTCATTTGCACCATTGGAAGGAATTATTGATTTAGCTTTTTATTCTTTACACTTTTACATTTAAAATATCGATTGTTTTACACAGACGTTTATTCCTGTGATGCTGTAAATGAGAAACAGAGAAAGAGCGTGAGTGAAATACAGAATAAACATGTTCGTAGATAAAAGGTGTGTTGTTAGCCCCGCCTCCTTCGTGCTCTGTTGGTCCGGTCCCTGCCACCACACCTGTCACTCATCTTGATGAGTAGATTGTGGACGAGCTAACACACGTCTGTGAAGCTGTCATTAAAAATAAAACTAATGGTCACTGGGTTTAGATGTTTAGCTCCTCTGTGTTTCTTCTCTCGACTCCACAGGAAACGAACAACATCACTCAGCAGCTGATTTAATGTAAACGGCGAGAGAGATGTAAAGTAGACACAAGAGTCGAAACCGCTCAGTGTGGAGGACAGGCTCTATGTTCTCACTTGTGATTGTAAATAGCAGCAGAGCTGTTCATCAGCTGTAGGTTTGAAAACTATTTGTTTTTCTGGAAAGACATCTACAGTTTACATCTATAGCAGTCGGGACAGTGCGCCCTGACACACCACAAACTGCTCAGGAAAGCCCTGAAAGACACGAGGCATCATCCTGGTCTCCAAACTCCTCAGATCCCAGTCCGATCAGGCATCCGTGGGATGTGCCGGAACAAATCGTTCCACGGAGGCCAAACCAGGACTCAAAAGGATCCTGGTGCCAGAGACCACAGGATCCTCCCAGAGGTCCTGTTCCGGGCCTCTATGGGACGGATCCAAGTCCCATCATGATGGGGCCTCCGGGGATTGGACTCGTTCCAGCGCGTCCCACAGAAGCTCGTTCAGTTTGGGATCTGGGGAGTTTGGAGGCCAGTTCGACACCGTGAGCTCTTCGTCGTATTAAAATAAAACTAAAGTAAAACTAAACTACTGTGGGAACTAATTACAACAAACGTATGCTGTTTAAACACAGGAAAATGTGAACTTGTCCTTTAAAGAGCTTCCAGACTCCCACACTGGAGAGAGGACATCAGCACCCACTAACATCTGGTCTTTGTCTCCAGTGGGAAAGTTAAGATCAGCGTTCATTCCTGGGATGAATAACAGGCGCGGCTCGATCTGTTCAGCCAGCGTTGAATTTGAAAGAGTTATTGATTTAAAAGGTATAAAGGGAAACCTCAGTAACATTTTCACCGGCCTGCTGCTTTCAGCTGTTCCCTGTTTTTCTGCCGCGTTTGTGTCGTCGAACGTGATAATAAAATAAAACCTGAAAGTCGAACTGGAAAGAAGTGATTCGGTTTACTCATGTTTGATAAACCTGGATACACACTGAGGTTACAGCCGGCTGCTTCCCTCCTTCACTCTTTAATATTGTCGCAGTCACTTTAATTGATGTATTTTGTATGAACAGGATTACTGAATGTGTGGAAATGATGCCGCACAGTCATTTTGTCCCATGATTCCTTAGTTTGGACATTTTTGACCCTTTTCCTCACTTAGCTTCCAGCCAACAGACGAGATGCTGACGTCCATCTTACATTCCTCTCCTCTGCCAACCCTGCCACCCCCCATTATATATATGTTCTCCAGCTACTGGCACCCTGAAGGCCCCCCCCTCCCCATCTATGTCCCTCATCCCTCCCCCATTCCTCCTCCTCCTCCTCCTCCATCCTTCCATCCCCCCTCCAGCTTGTCCATCTCTCTGTCTTGTCCCACCCACCATCGCCACATCCCGCTTCCAGCTCTTCTCTCTCCCATTATCTCCCCCAAGCCCTCCTGTCCCGTCGCTGTATCCCTCCCCCTCCTCCTCCATCCTCCTTTTGTCGCCTCCTCTCCCCGTCCTTCTAGACCCTCCATCCATCCCTCCCTCGCTCGCTTTCCTCCCCACACCCCTCCCGGGTTTTCTCCTCGTCCCTCATTAAACAGAGGAGTCATTGGAGTGTCCTGTCTCTCTCCTCAATTAGCCTAATTAATGGCTTTTAACAAAGAAAATGGCCCAGGAAACGAGCTCATTTTCCACATAGTCGGGGGAGAGAGGGAGAAGGAAGCGGTGCTGTGGGGGGGGCAGAGGGGGAGGAAGCAGGAGTGCAGGATGAAGCACTCGAGGAAGAGCCCACTCTGCTTTTTCATTCTCGTCGAGAAGTCGAGGTCGTTTTAAACTTTTCGTAGAAATTGTAATAATTTCCAGGACTCAGGACCGACTCCAGACTGAAGCCTTGATTCTGTGTTAAGTGTCTCTGTGCTCGTCTGAATTTTAATGTGAATTAAAGAGTTGGAAAGTGTCAGACGATGTCACAGATTAAAAAAAGGCTTTAAAGTTCAAAATGAAAAATGTAAATATGACGTTTCCACATTATTGAATTATTTATTTCATTAGGACATGAAACAAGTTGAGTAAACAATAAAACACACACACACACACACACACACTCACTCACTCACTCACTCACACACACACACACACACACACACACACACACACACACACACACACACACACAGAGTCAAGATAACAGCCGTGTTACTTCAGCTCCTTGTGTGTGTGTGTGTGTGTGTGTGTGTGTGTGTGTGTTGTGCCGTCACTGCATGCCACTCGGAGCGAGAGCAGCTAATTGCCTTCCTACCCTGCGGGGGTTCGGCCTCTCCACGACATGAGCACACACTCTCACACACACACACACACACACACACACACACACACACACACACACACACACTAACATGACCTCAGCCCTCTTTATCGCTATGCTGAAGTGACTCCTGCTAAAGTTCAGCTGTGAATTATTAAATGCAATTAATCAGCGTGGACCGGGGCCATGTTTAATTGACAGAGGCAGCAGGCTCACTGTGTGTGTGTGTGTGTGTGTGTGTGTGTGTGTGTGTGTGTGTGTGTGTGTGTGTGTGTGTGTGTGTGTGTGAGTGAGTGTGTGTGTGTGTCTGTGTGTAGAGTTTTCTTTTTATGTAGAGAAATGATTGATCCTCCTTTTTGGAACAAAATTCCACCAAACCATTTACTGAACAGTGTCAGTGTTATTTTGTTCTGTTCACACACACACACACACACACACACACACACACACACACACACACACACACACACACACAGTTTAAGAGGGTTTTGGTCAGAGGACGGAGATCGCTGCACGCTGTAGAGATTTTAAAACCCCTTGAGGCATATTTGTGATTTGTGATATTGGGCTACATGAAGGAGGAGATTGTGTACGTACACAGCAGCTAAGATAAAAACAAACCCAGGTCTAAGTCTCTTTCTCCAGGTATGTTCACTACAGACGCTTTTCACTGCTCTTGTGTAACAGGAAAGAAAGGAAACAGGAAGTAAAAGCATGTTACACATCACACTATCTCTGCATCTCCACCCCTCTGCTCCTCTGCCACTCGCTCATTAATCTTCTGACCTCTTAAAGGACGCGTCTGACGTCTGGAGCGTCTACAGAGTGGACATGAATATGGGCCACGGGATCAATACAGCTTAGCAGAACAGACGGCACCGTCATCATTGATTGGTGATTGATAGTCTCGTACGAGGACGGGAGAAAAGAGACGGAGAGTGTTTGAGAGTGTTTGTATTCTCCAGAGAGAGACGGGCGGCGATAACTGACCGATAATGTGACACAAAGCTGCCACGTGGTGCTCAACATGAGGCTCCCGACCCCTGCGTGGCCAGGATAGTGATGTTCCTGGATGCGTGTGTGTGTGTGTGTGTGTGAGGTGTCTCAGAGAGGATGTCATCACGCGTGTTTAAAGTTGTTTTATCTATAACAAATCTAATAACGTTGCATCAAGCCTGAACAATCAAGCAACAAGTTGAGAGTTTTAAGTTCAGGTCTGAAGTCAGGCGGCTTCTCTTTGTCTGTCGACCTCCAGCTCTACAGGGTCCTCTAGTGTTGGCTCTCTGACAAGACATGATGACAGACGGCATTAACAACCTGCTGTCAGTTAAAGCTGCAGATAAAATCACAACATAAAATCAGCTTGTGGATAAAATTCTTAAGATGGTGATAAAATAAACATCTTACAGTTACATTGATCTAAATATCAGCAGCTCTAAATGTTTCTTTTGTTTTAGCTTGATGGTCATTTTTTTATCTGTTAAGTGTTTTTTAATCCGTGTTAAAATATATTTTAAAGGTGACTGTATTCATGTTATTGCAGAAAAACAGCTTTTTACATGAATCTCCTCCATTTTGTGTTAATTAGGTTCACCGAGCCAAATCTAAAGCCGTCTTATACAGAAGTCCTGCAGTAAATCCTCCTTCATGACGGTGTTAATGTTCAGTTTGTTTTTGAAACTGTAACACAGAGAGGATTATCTCATATTTAATCATACCCACCTATTTTAACGGGGTGGACAAAATAATTTAAAAACCCTCGTTAGTATAAAATGTTTCTGAATGTATCTGTAAAACAAGACACCAAACTAAAAAACAATTGCTGGGTGAAATATCAACCTTCAGATTCAGATTCAGCTGTCAGACCTACTTTATTTATGTTCTGTGATTCGTTGACCTTTTGTTTCAACTTTAAGAACAAAACTAACGTAACATCCCACATATCACTGAAACATAATATAATGTATTAATCTCCGGTGAGAAGAAACAACATCATAATATCACAATCAATCACTGATGTCTTAATCTCTCAGTGCTGCAGTAAGTAACACCCCTTCATTAGTGATTTTACAAAGCATGGAGGTGTTCAGGAAGCAAAAGAGGAGTGACAGCGCCGTGAACAGCATGTGTCTCGTACTCGTCTGCTGTCTCACCTTTTCACACAGGTGTCAGTTCGGCTCTGTTCAGACATGCGCTGCCTGCTATAGAAGTGATGCACCAGAGCCTGCGTTGGTATTTGTGCTTATTGTGATGTAGCTTCATATCCCTGAAATCTGCACGACCGACGCTAAAATGTTCAGTAAGTCATGAACACTAATGTTGACAAAGTTTTTTTTACTAAATAAAAGCACAAAGCATATTGATCCAGAAGATTTCTAAGTGCAGAAACATGATCAAACAACTTGTTTGAACAATGTGCATATTTTATTTCTTGAGATGCATCGTGATGTTATTTCTTCGCAAATCTTCAAATGCTCAAAACTACTTTTTCTCTCAATTTGTCAGCCATCAACCTTCTTCTCTGCTCCCCTCCCGCCGCTCACTGGCGCCGCCAGTATATCATGTAGCGTGCTGACATCATCACACTAAAGCCTTAGCTTCCTGCTGCAAAAAGACTGACGGCTCTGGCTATTACTGTGTTTATTTGAGATTGATTTAAACAGGATCATGTAAAGGAGGACTTGCCAGCGCCATCTCGGGGGAAGGTTGGCACCATCGCTTGTTTTTTGCACCGTACGTCATGTGACTTAGTAGTAGAGAATAGATGAACAAATACAGCAGTGTTTCATTGTCAACAAGCAAGAGAGTTACAGTCTGCACAACCATATTAGTCCTGCTGTTAACTCAATAAATGGCATAAACAATGAAAGGCATCACAGGTACAGCTACAGAGAGGAAAGCATCAAATATCTGCAGAAGAAGAAAACTCACAATTCTCTCCTCTCCTCTCCTCTCCTCTCCTCTCCTCCCCTCTCTCCTCTCCTCTCTCCTCCTCTCTCCTCTCACCTCTCCTCCTCTCTCCTCTCACCTCTCCTCCTCTCCTCTCCTCTCCTCTCCTCTCCTCTCCTCTCCTCTCCTCTCCTCTCTCCTCCTCTCTCCTCTCACCTCTCCTCCTCTCCTCTCCTCTCTCCTCTCCTCTCTCCTCCTCTCTCCTCTCCTCTCTCCTCTCCTCTCCTCTCCTCTCCTCTCCTCTCCTCTCCTCTCCTCTCTCCTCTCTCCTCTCTCCTCTCCTCTCCTCTCCAGAGAACGACAGACCGAGCTCTCTGGTGTTGGAGGTGATCGACTACAACATGCCTCTGACCACCACCTACATGAAGCAGATGAAGCTGCAGTGTATGGGCAACAACAAGGTACGTGAGGTCACTGCGACCGAGCTGCATGTCAAACAGCACCGAGCCTGTTTCTGATTCTGGACTCCAGCGTGAGTGTTTCTGTTTCTGTGCTTTCTGAGACCACGAGAGTTTCCTTGAGAGGGCATCTTATAGTAAATCTTGCTCTAAACCAGCAGGTTATTTTGTACTCTCAAGTATTGTTTGTGACGGGCGTGTAGGAGGAAACCAGGAGGCCCAGTAAATGCCTTGGTAGGAAGAAAACTCCCACACAGCGTCGTGCAATTAAAACACTATAATGAGAAGAAACATCAGTGTTTATAAGTCTGAGGCTCGTGGAGGTCAACAGACCAAAACCATTTCTTCTTAATAAGCACGAGACTGTGTGTTTGTGTGGTCTATATATATGTATATGTATATATTTATATATATATATATAAATATAGTAACTGAAAACTTGTTTATGCTTCCAAAGATGTGAACAAATGACCTGAGAAAAGTTGTCAGAAGTCTTTTTTTTTTAACATTTCCGATTTGTGCATTATTTACGAAGAGTGGTTTTGAAGTTAATCACCTGGCAAGTGTACTTCATCGTTGATTGATTTCTAAATATTTTACCGATTAATAAATTAAAACATTTAGTCCAGAAAAAAGCTGCAAAAGTGGAAGTATCCAGTACAGGTCCCAGGTACTCAAGTCTACAATACCCCAAACATTTACTGTCCAATCACTTAAAAACAGAGGAAAGCAGCAAATCCTCACACTTCAGAAGCTGTGAATACTCTAGTCAAGTCAATTTAATATGTATCACACTTTTCATACAAAGCTCAAAGTTTAACTCCTTCATGCTACACAAATAAAACTTATATACAGTTATCTATATATATACACACATATAATTATATATATAACCCGACCTTGCACAGGCTTTAAGGTAGGGAAGGTGATCCTGGAGAAAGATATATGACACTTTGGGTTAGAAAAAATGCAGGATGACATAGAAATGAGACTTATAATCAACTATCTAGCTATTAACTTTCTTCAGAATCACCGACAGATTGTCTCATCTAACACAAAGATGACCTCAGATTGGAGAGTGAAGAGGAGATCTGCTGTATTTTATAAAACACTCCTCGGTACTGGTGCGTTAAAAGTGGCAAGATGTCGTCAAACATGCAAGAAACATCGGCAGAAAATCTGGAGCAAGAAGTGGACTACACAAGGGAGCGTTTCATCTTTGTTGTGAGTTGGAAAATGAGGCGATCTGGTTTTGTACTCCTCTGTAGGTTTTTACAGGCTGTTAGAAAAAGGCTCCGGCACTAATAAGACGCCGGTGACTTTGAGTTTTATGTCGTATCAGGAGAAAAAGTGAAGCTGGAATATTTCTGAGGTGGTGAAGAAGGTCAGATACTTCTTCTTTTGTGAATCAATGCTGCGCTGGCTCGCTGCTTCTGCAGTGTGTGTGTGTGTGTGTGTGTGTGTGTGTGTGTGTGTGTGTGTGTGGGTGTGTGTGTGTGGGTGGTGTGGGTGTGTGTGTGTGTGTGTGTGTGTGTGGGTGTGTGTGGGTGGGGGTTGGTAGTGGTGTATTCTACATTGTTCCCACAACACCAGCACCACCACTCTACCCTGTACCACTGTGACTATCAGTACCACACACTCGCTGTCAGTCATGTTCCTTCTGTGTGTGTGTGTGTGTGTGTGTGTGTGTGTGTGTGTGTGTGCGAGTGTGTGTGTGTCTAGATAACGGGTGGGGGAACAGAGGGCTGAGCTCGTTCCAATTAAGCCGGGCCCCTGAGCGTCGAGTTAATTAGCTGAGGAGAGAGAGACACTGAAGTGCCAATTTACACTGGAATGCCAATATATCTGCCTGTCTGTGTGTCTGTCCAGGACACACACACAGACACACACACACACACACACACACACACACAAGTTGATACTTTGTGTTTTACTCTCTCTTGCACGTACACCTGCACACTCACACACACTCACACCTGCGTCCTCCTCCTCCTCTGCAGGAGCGTGTGCTGGTTCTGCTCGGTGACATCGTGTCAGATCCGTTCTAATTAGTTCACACTGACTTATTGACACGAGGCTCATTATCGTCCTCATGTTAGAATCAAGCAAAGTACAAAATGAGAGAGTTGTTTTCTTTTTCTCAAAGCGAGTGTTGTTGTTCGTCGTTATTATTCCAAAAAAAAAGAAGAAATATGAACTTAAATATGAAAAAACCTTTCACCCTTATTTTTTTAAACACTTCTGTCCGTGTGACTTCATTATCCAGAGGGAAGAGAAGTTCATGTTTGTCAGGTGGCTGTGAGTTGACTCCTGTAGCATAAGGATGAAGTCTGTTCTGTGCTGTAATTATCCAGAGTCAGTCCAGGATCAGGGTCAGAGATGTGAACAGTTTGAACATAAACAGAAGTGCTCTACATCTGTCGGTGTTACTGTATCGATCTGCATCAGAAGCGGCCTGTGCACGATAAATAAAAGATGTTGGTGTGCTGTGTGCAGCCCACAGCGGCTCGACCGATGCGGGATCTTGATCAATAATACGCTTCCAATGGTCGAGGCCATGTGCCAATATCCATCACCTCTCACCTACAGGGTCAAGTTACAAGGATTCATGTCGGCCATGGGAAACTTCTGTCACATCATTAGAGCTTTAAAACAAGTCAGTGATAAATGTGCAAAGAAAATAAACTTAAATGATTTTAAGTTAATCACAGAGTTGGGGGTGGATTCCCGGCATATTAAGGCAGGATGGGCCTGGGGTCTCCTCCTAAATTATTTTTATCATAAAAAAAAATATTATAATCACAAAAATGCTTAATATTGGGTTAGATGCAGTATATACATACATGTTAATATATGTATAATTTTACTTTTGTCTTTTTTTGTCCAATTTTGACTGTTAGTATGACTTCTGTGTTCTGTTTTCAAACACTGATGCCACTAAATCCTGCACACCGGACCTTTAAGAAACACAATCACCAAGACTAAATATATAGAACAACAAACCGGTGTCTTTAAGTTAATCAAAGAGTTGGTGGTTCGAAAAAAAAAAATAAATAAAATAAGATCAAAACTATTAAAAGCACGTACAACAATTAGCGAACACTATAGAAATGATAACTGTAAAAGCTGTGAATTGCATGCGGCAGACATTATGTACACAACTGAAGCATGACACAGAATAATAACTGAAAAAGTTCACATATTTGTAGTCGTCCTGGAGGAGCCTCAGTATCGGCAGTAGACAGCATGTCTGTTATCGAATATGTAATAAAATTCAGCCCAACACATCTGCTTTTTTTTCACAATAACAAAAAAAACTCTGACTGCATCACTCCTCACCTGGAGTTACGTGGACGCAGACATGCAACCGATGCAAAACATCCCTAGTTCATGGTTGAGCTTTTGAGTGATAAAACACCGGATTCAACATTTAAAATAAACTCAAGAACCAGCAAAAAAATCATCCTGCATAAATTAGATAAACTGACCAGTGACCAGTACTGATCGGTGCATTTTCCAGTTGGAAGATAAACTTGTCGGTGCTCTGCTCTGCACAAACTGTACTGTGTGATATTTTTCTATAGCTACTTAAAAAAACTTCTCTGAGGACTTTTTTATTGCTGCTGATTCCTTTCGGAAGTCAACTTTGTGATTGGTGCAGTTCCTCCACCTCCACCTCCACCGCCCGAAACACTCTGATGTGATTTATATTTGTCAGACCAGACAGTCGGCTCAACCCTGTTGCTGGAAGAGTGGAGGTGAAGTTTTAGCAGACAGTATAGACTGTGTGTGTGTGTGTGTGTGTGTGTGTGTGTGTGTGTGTGTGTGTGTGTGTGTGTGTGTGTGTGTGTGTGTGTGTGTGTGTGTGTGTGTGTGTGTGTGTGTGTGTGTGTCTGTCTCAGGATGAGACTGTGAGATTATAGTGTTCGGCCCAGAGGAGCAAAAGTACAGACAGGAATAGAGGAGCAATGACTCACTCACCTATAGAAATAACATAGGACATGAGGGAGCATTAGGTTCAGTGTGTGTGTGTGTGTGTGTGTGTGTGTGTGTTTGTGTGTTTGTGTAAGGGGAAGCAGACATTGTGCAGGATAGTTGAATAGCAAAGCATTCTGTGAAAAAAGGTCGCAGTCTTTTGTCTGGGATGTTTTTATGACGGAGAGAAGAGGAGAGAGGCTCAGCTGTAATTTTACTCAGGAGAGGAAATGAGCCAGAGGTATACAGAAGAAGAAGAAGACGAAGAGGACGAAGAAGAAGAAGAGGAAGAAGAAGAAGAAGAAGAAGAAGAAGAGAGGAGCATGTGCTGCATATTTGTGATGTGTGAATCCTCCACCGGCTCCATTAGCACTCATCCCAAGCCTCCGTTCATCTGCCCATCCCTTTATCTTTCCCTCCATCCGCCCCCCGTCCCAATTCAATAAGAGGAGGAAATTACCCAGGATGCTTCCTGGCAGGGGTGGGGGTGGGGGGTGGAGGTGGGGGAGTGTGTGGTGAGGGGCTGCAGCAGACAATGTAGAAATGGGTGAGGAGTGAGAGGAGAGGAGACGAGAGGGGGTGGAGGAGGAGATGGCAGGGCGGTGGCTCTGTCTGACTGAGGGAAGGAGGAAGAGGAGGAGGAGGATGGAGGAGGAGGAGGATGTGTTTGGCCGGGGTGAAAATAAAAATGAGAAAATTTGTAGGTGACAGTGGGATGCAAGGGGGAGGAGGGGGAACGGGAGGGGAGGGGGATGGGGGAGGTGACGGGGGAAAGTCAGAGGAGGAATTAAAAAAAGGAGAATGAGGTGGTTCATTATCGTTTATGGTCTCCCCTTCTCCCGCTCTCTGCCCATTATTTCAGCAGCTACCTCCAGAGGAAAGACATTTCATTATTTTTGGGAGGAGGGGTGTGTGCATGTGTGTGTGTGTGTGTGTGTGTGTGTGTGTGTGTGTGTGTGTGTGTGTGTGTGTGCGTGTGTGTGTGTGTGTGTGTGTGTGCGTGCAGAGGGGAGATAGGTTGGGGGTTGGTCTGTTATAATTACTAAAAGACTGTTGAGAAGACAGCAGAAAAGAAATCCTACGTTTTGAGATAAAAGGCTTGTCGGCTGAACGGCCTTGAAAAACCTTTTGTACAAAACATTTTCTTGGCTGAAATATGAAGCGTCAGTCAGGACAAGCTCGTCCACAATCGTGTTTTCTTCTCCAAACCTTTCTCTGTACACACAGCGGGCCAACATTAGCCCGGTCACGTAACTCCCCGGCTCACATCTGTGATTCAAGTAAAAATCAGAAGGAAGGAAACGATTATTCAGTCTGATTCTGTGTGAATACGATGCTCCGTGTGAAGCATCAAACATTTGTGATACAATTCGGACATTTCTCTCAAAAGTCTAGAAGCCACGGTGGTGAAAGAAGTAAGGAAATAACGCATGTTTGATCCAGATGTTTTGAACCGGGTGAAGAGTTAAAATCAGGAGACTCATCCATCCTGACCAGACCACTTGAAGTTGGCTCTTCTTTTAACGTAACAACAATCTATTCCTAACGTTAACGGTGCAAACTCTGTTTCCATGTCTTGAAAATACCAGCACCCACAAACAGAAAGCATCTCTCTCTCTGAAACGTTAAGTCCTGTAAAAAAGTTTGTTGTGCTCCAGTAAACCTCAGACTACATTTCCAAAGATTCTCTGAATACTCGGATGCCATCAGATGTCTTTCTTCACCTAAAGCGTCGCTGCTTGACGACCACATTAACCATATCTTTACCACACAATCATCCACAAAACTATTTTGAAAAGTCCACATTCCTCAGAGTTTCATGACTCACCAACCAGCTGTTTAATTTTACACATCTGCTCAAAATAAAACATGCATAGTTAAATACATCAACACCCCCGAGTCACGGCTACGTACGGGGTGTTTTCACACATGTGGTTTGGTTCATCTGGTCGAGACCAACTGGAGAGAAAATGATGCATTGTTGCACTTTAGTTCTGGTCTGGTTCCTGTTCACATTGACTCTGCACACATGCAACACGAGGAGTGAACATGAAGTCATACAGACTGACAGGTAGCTTGTTGATTTCTTGCAGCATCATCATCAGGAGCAGTTTATGCAACTTTTTAAACAACTTTTCACTCATGAATCAGGTCAAAACAGCACAAATCTGTTATCATGAATCCTGTGGTGGGTCCGCTTGTTCTTACACCACAAACGAACCGCAAAAGAGTCTTGGAGGCGAAACAAGACCCTCCTTTTCGAGCGGTCTCGGTCCGGTCGTTGGTCCACACCAGGGTTCGACTGACACCAGCCCAAACGAACCAGACTAACTGGACAGGGTCCACTTTAACCTGCCCTGTTTCCCAGCCTGGATGGTTATCTCTCCCCTCCCTCCATGCACTTTAGATTTACCGTTAAAATATTATATAATATAAGTCAAGGAACATCAGGCAATCAAACACAGCTAATATCCAATATTTACAAAATCGCCATTTTGACTGTGCAACATTTAACTGACAGTGAGTCATTATTACATTCATTTTGAGGTTAATCTGGCTTTGCTGCCTTTTATATGACTTTTTAATTTGTCTTTAGCTTCCTCTGCGCCTTCAGCTTACCTTCCATGAATTAACAGCGTCGGCACTGAAGTCTGTACGATGAACTCGGATCCACGGGTGCTCGTTCATCGTGTGCAAACAAGAATTTTAAATCACTGTTACATTAATGTTGCAGAGCACGCATGTGTTGATCGAAGGTCCAATTAGTAAATTGAAGAGGACAAATGCAAAGGGTCATGTCGAGCTAAATAAACCTTGTTAGTTTGTTCGTATGGTTCATTCACACAGAGGTTCAGTATGATGAGAAGAATAACACATCAATAAAAGATAACACAGTAAAGAATGGCTGGAAAGACGAAGTACAAAAGCTCAACCATGTTTCCATGAATTGTTTATATATAAATTTATATATCTAATTTGACACCGTAAAAATGTTTTAAGTGGCGACCAGATTACGTTTTGTATTAGTTTAATGAGGAAATGTTAATTAAAAATAATCACTATCAACGTACTTCGTTGGTTTTTCTAACCTGGCGCCTGATGGTCTGACGTCGCCCCCAGAAACTGTTCAAAAATTCATGGCAGGCGATTGGACGAACCAGCCGTCTAACCAATCAGATCAAGAGTAGGAGAGCGCTGCCCCCACTGGAGCCAGTTGGTAAATCAAACTGTTACTGAAGTCAGTCGAGAGAAGAGTGAAAACACGTTTTCCATTGAGAAAAGCCGTCAGCGTCGTTCTTTAAACTCTCCAGTTCTGATAGAGCTGATGGTGCTATAGCAGCCACGCTAACCTCTCGAGGAGCCGCCATTGTTGTTTTCAGGGTTAGGGTTATTTTGAGCTTTAAATACAACATCTGTACAATATCAGATCAGGATCTAGTTTGGTACAGAAAAAGTCCACAGTGACCTGAGATTCAACACGTTTATTAACATTAAAACAAACCCACAATCTTTTCCAAACCTTATTCAAGGAGCTTTATTTCTCTAAACCAAACCAGAGACTCAACGTCCTGCACTTTATATCAGCTCACGTCAGAGCGATGATGATGATACAGTGTGATTGCATAGATACATTTAAAAAAAAACACTAAATCCATCGGCGGCGGCGCTTTTAGCTGATACAAAGATCACACGTAAAGTGTTTTCCTCCTGGCTGAAAGCCCTCAGGTGGGTTTGCTCCAGGGGCATGACCTTTATCACATCTTATCCTCTCACCATCCGCCCTGACTCTCTCCAGTGTATACTGTCCAATAAAGTAGAAATGCCATGGTAACGGCCCTGCGAGAAAAAATCCACTCCATTGTCTGTACAGTAAGTGCACAGCACAGAGCTTGTGAGGGGAAAGTGAAAGCACCGCGTCGCAGACAGATGGATCTTTCCATGATGCAGCTCAGGTGAGAAGAGTCCTGGAGCTGCATTCAGGTGGGAGGGAAACTGCACTGAAAACAAATTTAATGATGCAGAGACGTGAAAAGTCCCCTGGAAGTTGGACTTAATGACGTAAACGCTCAAAACCACTCAAAGGCATTAATTTTAGATAAAAAGGGCAAAAATCCCCGTTAAAACCACGACTGACTGCACAGACCACTCTCAGTCAGACCCAAACAAATGGGTTTAAAATTTAAAAATGTAAAATTACAGGGTTAAACCTCGACAGTAAGACCAGCACTAATGACACACACGGCCATCTTATTTAATGACGGTGGAAAGGCTATAAATCAATCAAACCTGGTTCGATTTAATAATCTTCAGTTATAGAGAAAATCCATGTTACAAAATGCTTCATAAAGGCAGCAAAATAAAACATATGTCATAAAATCATCAGATTAAAAAACAGAAAAGACATAAAAACAAGAGGATAATAAATAAAGTGAAACTAAAAAGAGATCAGTGACTACAGACTCTTGAGACACCGGCCGTGAGCTCAGATAGATCAAAATAAATAAGTGAATAATCGTGCTGTCTGGATTTTTATTTTATTAACACTTAAATTTATTCGTATGATTCTGGAGCATTTGACAGAAACCAGCTGTAATTCACTTCTTTCAGGCAGATTACTGTCTCCTCTAGGGTCAAGCAGCCTATTCAGTGTTTTCTGTAGCACAAGCAGTGATAAGCATCCTTATCAACACACACACACACACACACACACACACACACACACACACACACACACACACACACACACACACACACACAGTGCACTGCAATTCCCTCGGCACATTGTCCCGTCCATGGGCATGCATGGCTAATCACCCCGCAGTTTCACCCTCTGCCTATAGGTGGCAGGTTTGTCATGTAAATGTGTGAGAGGGCACATGCCACACACACACACACACACACACACACACACACACACACACCGGCAGCAGCAGCCTGAGGTGGAGGTGTGTATTTAAACATTTGTATATGATCCAGTGTAAAGGTCAGCGTGCAGAGGAAATGAAACCTCAGCAGAATGAAACTTATTGAAGACTCACCGAGAGGATCATTTTCATCTCAAATCACAGCTGCTCGTCTGTTTTTTTCCAAAGTTTTTACTTTTTATTTTTTGTCATTTCAGTACAGCTGCTTCTTGTTTTAACCCTGTAGGATTTATTCTTCTTTACAGCTCAGTAATTTAAACAGAAGCAGCTGTCACAGCCAGAAAAATGCCCCGTTAGTTCTACTCAAGTATGACTTTTGGGTACTGACACTGATACTTAATTAGAAATTAAGTATTTGAATTAAAATCCTCCAGTTGATGAGTTGTATTGTGGGTAAAAGTAAGGAGGAATAGATGGATAGAAGACGGGTCCCCCTGTTTTTTTTTTATCTCCGTCACAGAGGTTTTGTTTGTTTGTTGGTTTGTGAGCAGGATTACACAAAATCTACTGAACAGATTTCAACCAAACTTGTATGGAGGATGAGTCTCAGCCCAGAATAGACCCCGCTAACTTTTGGTGGTGATCTGGATAAACATTATTAAACAGACTATCTATCTATGAATGCAGTCTGGTTCTCCTGACATCTTCTTTAGTGCTTGTTTTAAAGATATGTTTGTGTATTATTGTCCAGTTAAGTCCTCAACGGTCCCCATAAAGAGAGAGAAGAACAAAATGACTTAAATTAAAAAGTTATTATTGAGCAAGAACCCTTTAACCCATTAATGTCCACAGTGGAGATTTTTTATAGGCTAATTTCCATGATTGCAGCATTCTCCTGAACAACTGAAGTAGCTGGAGACTTGTTTTAAAACGGAAAACAAACAGCTGGAAAACAAAAAGACATAAAATGGCTCCTTAATGCTCAGTTTCTCTAGAAACCCAGAGACCTTAATTAATTTGAAAATATGTAATTTAAACCCTTATTTTAAGGCGAAATCTTCACTGTAGCTGCTGAGCTGAAAGTGTTAGCGTGGTTCAATTATTCGAACATTTCTAATTATTTTAGGACAGATACAGGAATCGTTTCTCACCCCCTTTAACATTGCAAGACTTGACGGAGGTATACGATCTACTGACAACTCACGGACCTGGTGCTGGAAGAACTTGATCCTAAACAGAAGTCCAAACAAAGTTAAGTTGCTGGAGAAGATGTGGAGGATTCTGGTTGATCGTGCTCATGTTTTCTGGTCTTGTCCACCTATTCAGACTTGTAGGAAGGAAGTGGCTTCAGTTATTTCAAAAATGTTGGGTTTTAAAAGAGACGAGACTAAAGAAAAGAAGTCACTGAGCAGTTCAAAGCATTAAAATTGCTTCAGTGAAAGGCAGCAGCAAACAGAAAGGTCTTCAGCCTTGATTTGAAAAAAGAGGTGAGAGTTGGAGAAGTGATGCTTCTTCATTTCTGTTTAGTTTCGGACTCTGTGGACTGAAAGCAACCCTGAACCTGACGACCTCGGAGGTCTGGAGGATTCATAACGCAGCAGCAGATCAGAAATGTATTTTGGCCCGAAACCATTCAGTGCTTTATAAACCGACTTACTCCAAACGAATGGGTCAAAAGATGCTGTGTTTATTCAGCTAATCAGACAGATTTCTCATAAACACTCACTTTAAGATGGGCAAACTCGGTCCCATGTCTTCTTGTTTATAGTTTTTGTTGGTAAATGTCTTTTTTCTTTGTTTGTCCTTCAGAGTTTCCCCACATGATTTCATGAGACTGTGGTGGGTGGACCTCAGACCCTTAAGGGGAGTACGGGAGCATAAAGACATTTCAGAAAATATAAAATAATAAAACATAACACTTGCTTTGAGCACGACGCCTGGCGATTAGTCCAGTCCTCCCGCCGCAAAGAAAAGTGAAACTCTGATCCTGCAGTAAATAAAAGTGCTCATGACGTTGTGGTCATTTCTGAGGCTGCAGTTTGAGTTGATCATTGTACAAAACAATAGAAACACCTCTCACACGGCCAACATGATAACCTCCATGAACCTGCAGCAGATTGAGCTGGATGTACCTAATAAACTGGACACTGGGTGTGTAGTCTCTCCCTCTCTCTCCCCCTCTCTCTCGGCCTGTGATGATGTCAGCAGCCGTGGCCCCGCCCCCCCTCCGGTTGCCACACAGAGTCTTGAGGGTCCTGTTGTGTGCTCTCACTCCCTCCCTCCCTTCACTCCGCCGCTCATATTGTCCATTTAGAATAAACACTGATAAAAAGACCGGAGGCGAGTCAATAAACAAGCTGCAGCCAACACGCGGGACGCACCGTGCGGAGACGCGCCTCGCTGGCCGACTTTCATGTTTGTAACCCCGCAGAAGTGAAGGTAAGAAGGCGTTTTCTGCACCTTTTTTATTATTTATTTCTATTCCGGAGTGTTGTCCGGGATATTCTCCTGCATGCTGACTGACAGAGAGGCGAGCAGGCTGCAGGGCTCTCCTCCTCCTCCTCCTCCTCCTCCTCCTGCTCCTCCTCCTCCTCCTCCTGCTCCTCTCTGCGGTCACATCACACCGTGCTGCTGCTGCTGCTGCTGCTGGACGCTTATTGACAGGCGCTCTGATCAATTATCGATGCCAGGGAAATAAAGCGCAGGTTTGCGCACACTTTGGAGGCGCTGTAGTAAGTTGTATGGTGTTGTTGTCGCTCCTCTCCTCCTCCTCCTCCTCCTCCTCCTCCCCTCTCAGCCCGTGTCGGAGGGCAGCGGGCTCCGCGCCACGCCGCCTGCAGCTCGTTAAAAAAGCACCGACGCTGCTGCTCGGTGTGTCGGTCATTGTGTGGCTCCAGCAGGCCGCTCCGTCCTGCGACAACTCTCCTCCTCCTCCTCCTCCTCCTCCTCATCATCATCCTCATTCATGAGCTCCGTGTATCAGAGTGCACGAGGCCGGCGTGCTCCTGACAGACGCACATTGTTCTGGAGCGGTGCGTGCGCGCCTGGTGGCAGGGGGTGCGCACGCTGGAGTGATGAGCGTGCGTGGAGAGAAATGAGTGTGTGAGTGAGTGAGTGAGTGTGTGTAGGCGGGCGGGCGGGTGGGTGGGTGATGCGGGATGACCAAGCACCCGCACACAGTGAGGAACAATCGGTGGCGCGTGCCAAGCGTTGAAACAGTGGCCTCTCATTTGAATGGAGCATTGTGACGTGAGGAGGAGGAGGAGGAGGAGGAGGAGGACAGCCCAGCATTATTAAACACTGTCTGGGTCTCTAACATCTGCAGGGCTTATTATAAATATATGTTTGTATATTATTGTTAAAGCTCGACCACGTAAAGACAGAAAAACATAATGAATTAAAAAGTTATTTGTGATCAAGAACCCAACAACTCGTCTTACACAGGAGAAAATAACTTGAACCCATTAATGTCTAATTTCCCTGACAGTACTTTTAAAGGAACAGTTCACTGAAAAATGAAAATGTTGATGCAAAGTCAGGTGAAGTTTTGTGGTCGACAACATTTCTGGAGCTTCACAGCAAAACAGCGATGCAGCATTCTGCTAAACAACTGAAGCAGCTGGAGACTTGTTTTAAAACGTAAAAACAACCAAAAAACTTTTGCCAAATGAGTTGTTAGTGCCTCCTGTTTGCAGTGAACTCGTGTATATACACACAGCCACACTGAGTTACTCTGAAACTGAAGAAAAGTTAAAAACATGATGTTTCTAAGGCAAGTTCTGCACATGAGAGGTCACCATCTCCTCCTCCATGCTGATGAACGTCAGGTGAAGTTTGTAGTCCACAAAACATTTCTGGAGCTTCGCAGCAAAACAGCTGTTGCAGCATTCTGCTAAACAACTGAAGCAGCTGGGGACTTGTATTAAAATGTTACAAATCAAATCAGTTTTATTTATGTATCACAATCACAGTCTGTACACTGAGCGACATCCTCTGCCCTAAGCCCCTCGATTCCAGCGAGGAGAAACTTGTCATGAAAAGCAAAACGAAACATAAAATGGCTCCTTAAAGCTCTTCTTGCGTAATCCAAGTCTCTAGAAACCCAGAGGTCCCAAATTAATTTGAAAAGATGTTATTTACAGCCTTTTTTAAAGAGAACAGTGTTGGTGTCTGAAGTCGGTTGCACAAACTTGACCACACTTTGAGGGTGTAAAAACATCTTCATAAATCAGTGTGGGACCTTGTGGCTTCTACAGTCGATGATCATGTCTGATAGCTTGTTTGTTTATGTTTTTTCACTTGTTGTTTCTGTTTTAAATCAAGTCTCCAGCTCCTTCAGTTGTTTAGCAGAAACCTGCAACTCTGTTTAGCTGCGAGACTTCAGCTGACTTCACATCAGTTAAGAAATGACAAATGTGTATCTTATCATGTGTAGTCGGGCTGCGCGATTTAGTCAGAAAGTGATATTGTGATTATTTTGACAGATAGTGCGGTTGCTATATAATTCATGATTATTATGGATGATTAAATTTTACATCACAATTTTCACTTTCATTGAAAAACTAGTAAGATCAGGATGATGTGACATTTCTCCCGCTCTCTGCCAAACAAACATGTTTTATTACATCTGGAGAACAAGCGTTGTAGACCAGAGCGTCTCTGCAGCGCTGCAACATTTCATTAAAACACTGTTTGTGACACATTTTACCTTCATGAGATCATTTCAGTTCTTGCTGTTTCGTTTATTTTGGGATTAATTGTGCAGCCCTAATGTGTAGCCACGTGTCTTGACCGCTTACACAGCAAATGTTACGTTTCCGCCTCTAACAGAAATAATTCTGTGGGCTTTTTCTTGACATATGAATTGTAGTCGTTAGTCATTAATGGGTTCAGTATGTTAACATGATCACGCAGTCTGCAGTCTGTCATTATGTCCTGTGTGGATGATTGTGAATCAGTGTAGCAGTATTATTGCGTGATCACACTGACTCCCCGAGGTTAAACAAAAGTCCAGCGTGTGTCTGTGTTTGTGTTGTTCTTCATTCAGTGTTTTTGGGTCCCAGCAGTGTTAAAAAGCATCAAACCAGGAGTTAGTGAGAAGCCAGCGGCAGCGCGACACACACACCTCGTTCACATGAAGACTGTGAGAACTGTGTCTGTTCCCGCTGAGAGAGCTACAGGTGCTTTAAACAGGTTCACGGTGAAACATCTAAAATATTAATAAAGTCCTCAAAGCTGAAGGTTTTTCGTGACTCTCTGCTAGTTTCAGTGAGCGATCTGTATTGATGCCACCCTCCACAGGCGGGTCAGAGGTCAGGGTCGGACTCTTGATACTGAACAGCGGCCCGGGAGCTGATAAGAATTCAGTGTCTTGCACAAGGGCCCTTCAGCAGGGCCAGGGGCTTTCAGACGGAGAGGCTCGAGCCGAGGTCCTCCAGCTGAAGGACGGCCTCTTTCAGCGCCGCACAAATCTGCTTCCAGCATCGAGTGTACTGTACACAGCATCTGTTTCCATGGCAACGTCTCCTGGGAAACGGTTCGACCGAAGTTTGCCGCAGGTCGTTTTTTTAAAAAAAGTTTGAACACTTGTGTCAGAAGATAGTTTCTGGTGGAAAAAATGGTGGTGAGCTTTTCGATGGTTTTGATTTTGATACCCGGTGGAAGATTTCCGGTGCCCCTGCTGGATCACAGCGGTGCCTAGAGACGACGACGGACAGAGAAACAGAAGAAGTAAAGCTGTAGGTTCATGATGATGAAGCGTCTCAGACAGATCTGCACTGAGATTCAGATCTGTCAGCGGCTCATCGACAAAACACTTCCACAATCGAAAGCATTTGAAAGCCACTTGTACTTTTTTTCAAGGTCACAGGCGAGAGGGCTCAGTATAGTGTCTAGTGTTTGTTGGTTACATTTTCACAAAGACCCATTTCCAGTTCCTGCTGATCATTCATCGCTTTTGAATTGGGCTGCAGGACAATTGTGAACGTTTGATTGTTTTTTATGTTCCTGGAAAATTGAGTGAAACGGTCTGAAAAGTAACGAGTAATGGAGACAACTGATTTATAAATGTATTTTTGCTGCTCGTGGTCTCTTAATCAAAAGAATGAAAACAAAAGACTTTTTTAAATGACGGTGTGAAGAAGCGAGGTATCACGGGAGTCGCCCTTTTCTTTGTGAAACAACCACTGCAGATGAAAATCTTATCGACGTGACTCAGGCTTGTTAATGGATGACATGTTTTATTCACGTTATATTTAGTCACGTTCCTTCCTCTTCTCTCTCTCCTCTCTGCTGGAAGTTACAGCAACAGGCGACTAAAAAGCACCGTCACTTTAAGATGAATAATGATATTTTAACGCTAATTATCTTCAAATGATGATGAAAATAATTGTTTTTATTGTATAACAGACGTGTGAAGCTTCATCAGGCCTCTCTCTGATATAAAATCAGATTTTTGAAGCCATTTGCTGTTACTGTCTGGCATCTAAGAGGTTAATTTAAGGTCGTCACAGATTTTCTGTCGTGCCCCTCCCCACCCGCAGCCTTCTGCCAGGGGACAGTGCGACTCGAAGAGCCTCTTCCAGGATAAATCCTCCTGTGAGGGCCTGCTTAGCTCCTCTCTGCTCGGCTCCAAAATAACTCCAGTTTCCCCCTGACCTGGCCATGTGCTCGGCAGGAGGGCAGGGGAGGAGGGATAGCCTGCCTTCTAATCCCCTTTTCCCCTTCATCCTCTTCCTCTCCCTTTGCTGGATGGGTTGGGTCCCTCTATTTCTGGAGTCTCCGGCTCTAATGTCCGCTGCATCTTGGGAATGCTCCGAGGGATTTTTGCTCTTTCTCTCGTCATTTTATTGTGCGTTTCCTTGTTGATTTGTCTGAACGCTGGCCCCAAAATATTCAGTTTGCTGTGATTAAAAACAAACAGAGACAAGCAGCAAATCCTCAATATTGAGAAGCAGAAGCCAACGAATGTTTGGCAGATAATTATCTCTGTTGATTAAATGAGCAATTAATGGGTAAATTGTTTCATATTTATATTTTTCATTATATTAGTAAAAAGGAGTCCAGTATGATGTCTTCAGATCGCTTTGACGCTTTGAGTAGAGCAGCAAATTATCACTTTGGACAAACTGCCAAATGTTTGGTGTCTCAAGTCATTCATCAAATGTCCAAATCATCAGTCGACAAGTTGTTTCAGTTTGCTCTGATAAAGTTGAGTCTTTTATAAGGTGCTGTACGAAAGAAATAAAGAGTAAAGAAGTGAATAAATTGCTCAATACATAAATTAATGTTATTAAATGCACCAAAAATAACAGCTTGACGAGCTAGAGCTGCAATGATTACTCGATAAGTTGTCATCCGTTAAGTTAATTACCTATTTTGATAATCGATAAATCAGTTTAAGTAATCTCTGATTCCAGCTTCCTAAATGTAAATATTTACTGAGAATGAATATCTTTGGGTGGAGAATATCATCTCAACAACTGACCGATTAATGAGTTAAATAATCAACAGATTGACAATAAAAACAATTGTTAGTTGCAGCTGCAGCACAAAACCCACGATTCAAGACGTAAATAGTGTTTATGTAAATGAGAAGCGAACCTTCAGTTCTCTCGGTGCCAGAAGGCGATTGGACTAATATTAAGAATCTCAAGTTAATAAGAGACGAGTTTGTCCTCAGTCCTGTACTTTGACCCGTTCTTTCACCTTTGAGAGTCTCATTTGAGACGACTTGAAGGCTGATTGACCTGCAGGAGGTTGTTAAAGTCCTGCTGTATATTTCAGAAACGCCACGTCTCTCTCAGGTTCTGATTCTCTGTCTGAATTTTCGTTCTGCCCTCTCAACCTCTCTCTGGATGAACTGTTGGATTTTTCTTTTTTCTCTTGTCAGTTTCATTTTTCTCTAAGAAAAGTGGTTCTATTACTTTTGTAGCTGTGTGTTTGCACATCTTCTTCCATCAGACATCTGTATTTCTCAGAGTGGATGTATAGGTGTTTTTCTTTCAAACCACCTTTCACGCTGTCTGTCTTGGGCTCGATTCACTTCTAGCATGAAAAGCGCTTCAATCTGTTTCCAACAATCGTTTCTCGTCGTGAAGGAGGCGGCGTGTCTTCGGCGCTCGTCTGCAGCCTTTGTGAGGAGCCGAAGGCCGAGCTGCGCCGCGCGTATCTTTGCTTTATTTTAACTGCACGACATTTGTGTGACATCCATCTTACATCCACCGCGTCAACATTTTCATGTGATGTGAAGTGCATGAAGTCATGACGGTCACGAGCAGAAACACTCTGCGAGCCAAGAAGACCATTAAATGCAGAGGAATGTTCCTCTGTGAAATTGATGGAGGGTCATTCATGACTAATGTGATGACGTTAGTACTTGTGCTGATGCACAATGCATAGAGCTAAATGAGTACTTCTGTCTGACAGTACAGGGAGAGGGTCGACTATACTTATCGCTCTATACGACTACACATATATACGTCCACTTCCTCTTCTTCTTCAGGCAGGAAAACATTGATTTTTCATCTTCTGTTTATGGTTTTGTTAGAAAACGCTGCTTCAGCCCGTTAATGTGTTTTGGACTTCACATCAGAATACATAATTGTCATCATATTCTGTATCTCTCGCAGCTTTCTTCCCTAATGTATCAACACATTGGAGGTTTCATCATTAGAGAGACTTAAGACTTGTTACTGGAGCAGAAGCTGGTCTGCTAGAGGCCAATAATGAGTCTTTTTACCTACATTATCCCTCTGTTCGTGTTAAATCCTCCTGCAGATGAGTCACCAGCAAATGACTGACTTCACCTGAGCTCCCTTTAGGCTGTAATTATACCACTCCTGTCAGCAGCGCGGGGAGCAGGAGCAGAGTATTCAACTGGTCTTTATTTTTGTGTTTTGACTGCGTCGTCTCCAGTCTCTGCTCTGGTTCTGGACCAGTGTGGTGGACCCTGCAGTGGAGCTGAGAGCGATGAAGTTGAGCCTGAGCCTGAAAACTGAAAACATTTAAACCTGCTGATCATATTTAAATAGTCAGAATCTGATTTGTGGGGCTGATGTTGATACCAATATTAGGAGGTAAAAGATTACAATATTGAATGAATTTAAAAATGCAGTACTTTGGCTCTGGTCCAGCGTCCTTTCTCTATCTGTAGTTAACAGTCTGTGGTCTCACTCAGTGTCCCGCCCACAACACTATCTGATTGGTTGGACATCGCAAGTATTGACCAATCAACACTGAACAATCTGAGCAGGAAATGGAAGTACACAAGTACAGTAAATAACGAAATTGTAATGTTTATTTACAAATGTATAATGTTTCCAAATATCGTTTATCAGTTTCCTTGATTACTGATAATCGCCCTGATAGAACCATATGGACCGGTCCCGAGGCCAAATACCTCGATATCAATACATTATTGTATGATGGGGATGGCTATTGGTCCTTTGACGAAATATTAACACAATGAGATTTTTGATCAACAGTCATCAGTAATGTGGATAAGTCAAGAAAATGATATAATTTAACTGTAATACAGCCTTTAAAACCAGGAAAAGACGACATCAATGCCATATGATGTCAAAATATAACGATATGGACGACATATAGCCTGATATCACCATAACTTGGCTGTTAACGAGGCAAACATATTCTCTAAAAAAGCATTTCTTCTCAGCCCGTCGTGGTGGTGAGAGGGGGACATTTGGCCGCCTGTCTTCAGAGTTTTATGCTCAGCAGTTGGTGTCAAAGGTGCAGAGCTCTCTGCTGTGAAAGGCTCTCAGTGTCGGTCTGCCTCTGCCTGCCGGGCGGCTCACTCGTGCTCCGTGCTTGATGAGCTCAGCCCGTTGTGTGCAAACTCAGTGTTTGATTAGCATAGCCTGAGGCTGTGTGTAGTTCCCTGGCCTTTATAGTGGAGCCATAAAATGAGGAGAGGTCAAGCGAAACACTTGTGAATGCAAACACATTCACGCAGCAGACAGGACCATGCTGATCAACGGAGGGAATCCACTGCTGTTAGGATCTGATCATTCACGTGTTGTAAACATGCAGCTGAGCGAATGACTTCACAGTCAGGTAGCATCAGCTCACCTGTGGGTTCAGCTCAAAGACTTCATGTGGTTCGTGTGTTTATTTTATAGTTTCTTTCTTTCCCTCGTAGTTTAACATGGTTTCAAAGCTCCCTGTGGTTTCTTTATGTCACCTGCACACGTTGTATTCCTTTCTTCTTCTCTGGTTTTCATCTTATTTGTTTAAGAGAAAACTCAACAAAACTAAACCTTCAGGCAGACACGGGTGGAGAGGTTGAAAGAGGTGGGGTTTTTGTTAAACATTCACAGGGTTAAAGTCTTTTCAGGGTTCGCAGCGACTCTCCGAGGACAAAACCATTCAGCAGACAATGTTAAAAAAGACAAGTCACCTTCTCTGTTAACGGTAGTCAAGGTGGTGTGTTTAGTCTGAACGTGAACGTAACTCTTACAAAGGTCCTGTGAATTGGATGATACGCACTGACAGACGTGTCTGATTCTGTTCAAAACTGTGCTCATGGTTGTAGCTGCAGCACAGAGTAACAAACTGGCAGCTGTCTGGCTAAATGTTTAAATAAAGAGCATAAAAAGAGAAAGCTAGACAGTAAGAGCAAAAACCAGAGTGACAATAGGCTTGTAGAGTTTGTGCAGAATATCATTTGTGTTGTAACATATTACCTCTGTTTATTTTAACAAGTAGAGCAACACTTTAAAGCCCCTGAAAACCTCAAATCCTAACATGAAATAGTCATGACTGAAAAATCAGTTAATCTGCTTCATTAGAAATGTGTGAGTGTGGTTCTGATTGTCTTGACAATGTCCTTGAAACATGTAAAATCGTCTAGGAAGTAATCCTCAGAAACTGTCTGGAAAAGGGCGGGCACTTGGCAGGTGATTGGACGGACCATCTGTCTATCACCGTCTATCAAGGGCTAACTTCAACCAATCAGATCAACGGTAGGAGAGTGCTGCCAGCGGAGACGTCTGGTAAATCAAACTGTTACTGAAGTCAGTCGAGAGAAGAGCAAAAACACTGTTGTTGTTTTAAAACGAGCAGTTGTTTCTCTCGCTGGATAGCTTGGATCTGCGAGTGTGCATGACCACTTGAAATGTTTTAAAGTTTTTAAAATCCTGATTGGTTAATTGAAAGTTTGGTTCATGTTTATCCGGTGAAGCCCCGCCCAAAAAAAACACCGACATCTCGAAAGTGCAATAACCAAAACTGTCCACATTTGGAAAACGGTGTTTCCATCATTCAGAGTCAGAAGCTGATAAGGAAATTGTTTTCAGGGTCTTTAAAACTGTTGAGCTTCACCTCCTACTGATAACCCAAACTAAAGTTGTCATATTATGAGGTCCTCGGGACAAAGACTGCCAATCATAAAGCATTGTGTAGGTTATTCTGTAGTGGGTTACATGGGAAACGCTTCCATGTAATTACCTCGGCTGTCTGCGGCAGACTAGTTCTGCCTGGCGGCCATGCTGCTGTGTGTGCTCAGTGCTCAACCAGTGGAACCAGAGAGTCCCTGCAGAGATCAGCTATATAATACAGCTGGAGCTGAACTCCACTCCTCTGCTGCTCCCCAAAGCCCTCACCCCCTCCTCTTCCTCCAGGCAAGTTTCTCATCTCTGACTTCTAATAGTATAATTTGATAGCTGGACCGGCTCATGAGGGAGTCTGGCTGTAGTAGAGATGGACAACTCAATCTGGTGAACCCGAATGCTGATTATTGCCAGAAGTCAGAGCAGGTAGTTGCCTGGAAAATGAATGACACACAGGGAAAATAGTGGTAAATGCTCCACCAACAAAGAGAGAGAGGTTAATATTTTTTAGGATGTCTTCTGATAGATGGTAAGTTCAGAGGCAATGATAGAATAAGTGAGAAATTGGATTAGTTCACCTCGGGTTGCCCTTTAGAGCTCTTAAACTGAGTTTGGATTCACGCTGAACAATAAACTGGATCAGATTTGGTTAAAAAAATGTTGAATTTCCATATTAAATGAGCTGAAGAAGTAGTCAAAACACTCGAAATGTGCCTGATTTGAATGCATCCTTAAAACAGTGGCCGAGTTTTTGTATCTGCTTTGGAACGAATAAGCTTCAGTCGTCTGCAAACGTTGCTACTTGGAATCGACCTGGATTTTTTTCCCAGATTTTTAATGCGTATCTGCAAAGTAGTTCAAAATATTGCTTATTGATCTTCTTGATTACTTACAATCAGAATCAGCATACATATTGGTCATTTAGTCAGGTTTCTGTCTGTAGCTTTAGTCGCCACTGGGAGTGTTGGTGTTGTTGCATTACTGGTGACGTAACCAGGATTAGCAGCCTCCATCTTTGACTAAACGGCAAAACTGACATATCTTCACATTCTGCTGATAATTTAACTAAAATTCTTACATAGATATTACATTATGCACCTTTAATGCAGGTTTAAGTATCATTTTGTGCCATTTCCTGTTATATCTGGCAGCACCGTGCATTAGTCCACATGTTGACCTCTGTTGCTGGTTGGAGGTGAACCTGCCTGGTTGATCGGAGTATTTCATGTTGTGGTGACCGTCTGCAGCTCGACAGTGTTGCGAATGTGTTTGCAGGGTGAAACTAGCCTGGTCCAGCAGTGACCTTTGCCTGGAATAATCCATGCTGTGTTTCCCTCGGATTGCTTCCTGCAGGGGAAAGGGGTTAATCGTCATGCTTGGGGCAGATTTGTGACTGACTGGATTAAGTGGGGCTCAGAGTGTTGGACACTCCACTAATCTCCGGTATCCATGCCCCTGATGACTGTTAGGGAAGGAACGACTGACTGGCTGGTTTACTCTCTGGCTGACTGATTTATATTCTGATTGACCAAGCGGACGACTGACTGATCCAATGATGATGGAGTGGTTGAGTTTCTAGCTGATGGACAGCTCGACCCACTGAGCGTCAAATGAGAAATGTGGAAAGAAAAACACTTTTTCTTTCTCCCTTGAGTCGAGGCCTGTGTCTCAGTTTGTTTCATTCTCCTCTGAACTCCACACCTCCCGCCTTTCTATGAAGAAACCTGCCGTGTTGTTATATTTGGAGTCTCGGTGTTGATTTAACACTTTACAACAGTTCCCACTCCCTTGTCCCACTTTGTGAGTCAATGATTGGCAGAGACTGCTCAGTATTTTAAGGCCGACAGTGTTGGAATGAACTCTCCTGGCATTTTGTCTGTAGTTGTGTGTCGCCATGCAGCTCGGGTTACACAACTTCAGTTAGTTTAGTTTTTTCATATTTTTCTTGTTTAGAGGTTTTAGTTGAAAATGTGTGTGTTGAATAGATATCTCATTGTTACGCATGGTGTTAGTTGCTGTGTTTTACACACAACAAAAGACAATGTGATTATGTTTCATAAGGAAACACGTTATCGTTGGATTATTTCGTCTTTGTGATTGACGGGAAGTAAAGTAGAGCCCGACTGATTTCCAGTTTTTGGGGCTGATGCCGATACTAGAGAGTAAAAAAATTCAGATATCAATACATTGGCTGATAGACACACATTTTTTACAATGATCCCTCAAATGTGATCAAACACTTGTAATGGAGGATTGATATTTTACAGTTTAACAATACGTTTTATTATCTAAATCTGCATTAAAGTTCAATGAGGTAATGATAAAGCAGCAAAATATTATATGAAGAGCTTCAACTCATGATTATTTTCTTTATCGATCAATCTGTCGATTATCTTCGCAATTAATCGATTGTTTCGTCTGTAAAACGTCCTAAAAATGTTTTATCCAACAGTCCAAAACCCAAAGACTCTCCATCTGCTGTCATACATGACAAAGAAAAGCAGCAAATTCTTACATTTAAGAATCAGGAACCAGCAAATGTTTGATGTTTTTACATTAAAAAGCACTTATCCGATTATCAAGTTGGCAGTTCATTTTCTTTAGATCCACTAATCGATTAATCAGCTGCTCGTTGCCGCTCTACTCGTCCGTATGGAGAACAACTTGAAGCCGGTTCTGTGTCTTTTTTTCTCGGGTTTTGAGTCGCTTCATGGAAACACCAGTTTTCTTTCATAATAACACTCGACAATCTCTTCTCACAATACTGAGAAGGCCAAGTTACACAATGAAATGACCTCAGCCGCTGTTCGGATTATTTGCATTACTGTATTATTGTCTGGCCAGTTAAAGTTCAGTTTCCATGGTGATTATTCAGAATATGTTCCCGGTCCAGGTACTGTAGACACACACACACACGCACACAAATGCACACACACACACACACACACACACACACACACACACACACACACACACACACACACACACACACACAAACACACAGGTACTCACCAGATTGCTGGTGCATTTAACAGATGGGTGATAAAGGTCAGAGGAGGCTTGACCTCTTTTTAAATACAAACACACACACACACACACACACACACACACACACACATTTTGCCGTGCTGTTTCTGTGTCTGTGTGTAACGAGCCTGCAGACAGTCGTAGTTTTTTTTTCCTCTCTGTTTTTTTTTTTCGTGCAACCTAACACTTGAACATGTGTCATCCTGTCAACCAGATGGATAAACAGGCAGTCGAGCAGCCAGAGGGAGTCAGACGACTAGCAAGTCGGCTCAACACAAATATTGTTCCCAAATTCTCGTCCAGCAAACGATCGTTTAATCATGCCTGAAAAAACAGAAAAATGTCCGCCGCAATTTTTGTTCAGACATTCAAATTAAAAATGACACAAAACACAGACAAAAGAAGAAAATGTTCCCAACTGAGGGGCTCAACCAGAGAAATTTGGTGGTTTTGTCTGATAAACAACATAAACGATTTGTGTTTTCGCACCATTTAAAGGATTACTGTAACCTGCCACCTTTTTTGCAGCCAACACTGATGAATTCATAATGTTCAACACACATTTTTACACAGTGGCTGTTTAAAATACCCTGTTGTTCTTGCATTATGTTGGCATTGTCTCCCGTTGGCTCCGCTCCTGATTCACTCAGATTTGGCACGTTCTCTGAAGATAAATGGTCGGTTAGCGAACAAAAAGACCTGCCACATTTGGCTTCAGTTACTACAGTGATCAGCGTCTCATGAGCCGTATCTGTTGTGCTTTTTCACACCAACCCCTAGCACTGCTGAAAACGATCATGTGGTTGGATTTTTTTTTTTCACTCTTATGTGTTGATTTTAGTATTTCTCTCACTCTGCAGCTAACAAGCTCTGTTATCTTGTTATTAATGCCGTGAAACAAACCGACCTGCGCACAGTGAGCAGGGCTGGGTACCATTTAAAACACTGCAATGCCAGAACCCTTAAAGATGATGCCGATACCGATAGTTCTTCATTTGACACCTTTTTTCTACTTAAAAAATCAGAGCTACAGTTTGGATACTAAATAAAGGGAAGTCATAAACCTTTTCCACTGGTTAAAAAAACTGCTTAAACCCGCTAAGATCGGGCTTTTGTGTGCAATGTGAATGTGTAAACTCTGCATTTACACGCGGGTCACATGACCCTAACATTGCAGTAGACCCGGGTTTTTTATCAGCTCGGCTTTGATCTAAACGTAAGACCCAGGTGAACACGCTAAATTCAACAGAACAGAAAAAGTGATGACGCGTTCTGTCATGTTGGTGGAAAAGCTACAGATTGTGAAACCTCGCACACAAACACTCCTACCAGGGCTGTTTTTTTGTTTTTTGTTTCAACATACAGAAGATGAGTAATTCAACCTAGTAAACAATTATCTAATGTAACGTTTATTAAGTAATCAGTTGTGGCGTGTTGTCTCTGCAGAGGTGGCAAGTACACCTTCTTTACTCAAATGGTCATTAAACTGAAGAACGCTTGCTGTGAGCAAAACCATACAAATAATCACTTTTCCTTGATCTGGGGACACAAAGGATCGAATGCAGGCAAACCTTAAAGGTTTCATGTATCGATACTCAGACCTAACAGTGATTGTATTGGCTCTTGGCTTGCAATGCTGTATTGGACAGCATCCACCAACACGTCATAACCACAACCAACCTGGGACAGAGTTTGTGTGTGAGTGTGAGTGTGAGTGTTTTTGTGCTGCTGGACGATGGAGGAGTTACACCTGTGAAACCGTCAGAGTTTAAACCTGGATTTCACTCACAGAGCAGCCAGGACGTCTCCAAATGAGCTCCGTGGAGAGATGGCCTGTTCATAGCCTGCAGCTACACTCACACACACACACACACACACATTTATACACACACGTACAGAGGCCAGGAGGCTTGTATAGCCACATGCATGTTAAAGACACTTTCCCTCTGAGACGCACACAGACCCACAGGCTACGAGCTGAATAACTGAGCTCTCAGATGGGCTGCAGACGTTGATGTTTCCTGTCAGGTTTGCACACGGACACTGTGATGCTGCGTCGACATTCAAGCCAAAACACTCCACGGCCGTGTTTTTTTTAATATTCAGCTTCACTTGTTTTCTCTTGAAAGGTTTGTCTTTTCCTTCATCGTGTGTTAAACCAGGCTTCTGGCTCAAATGAGTTGCAGGTTTGAAACCCAGATTAGAAAAAAATTGGATAGACAACATAAAAACAGGTAAAACCTGTAGGTCAGCTGATTAACAGATGCTTTTTAATCAAGGTACATAACCCTGTGATGCTTCAGCGACGCTGTCAGATACAGTAGATGATAAAACCTGATCTCAGGGGTTCGCAGGGGAACATTGCACACGGCAGGAAAGATGTTGAGCTGGACAGAGCTGCTCCTCCTCCTCCTCCTCCTCCTCCTCCACCACAGTCTCTGATGAACTCTTTGACCTGTAAAATTAGATTTTGGTTACCTCAAGTGGATATATGGTTTCGCACTAATAAGCAGAAAGAGGAAGTGGAGGACAGAGAGATATATTTATAACCCCATGTCCTCCTGTCTGGGACATTTTTATTGATGGCCATGTTCATCTCAGTATATCAACTCATGTTTACTGATTATTTGTTAAATAACCGTTTTGTAAACTGGTTTCTGATGATCAAGTGAACTCAGACTGCTATCAGTGGTCTCTATTTTCCACTAAGACTGTAT
>NC_140195.1:2382874-2437874 GCF_965226575.1 Pagrus pagrus
CTATGAACTTCCTCCTTGTCCTCCTGTTTTTTTTTTCAAAATCTGCCAACTTCACGGGGCCGGAGGAAGACTTCCTGTTCTCAGCTGTGCAACTGAAGACCTTTGACTGCTTGATAACACGTGGTTCAGTGTCATTCTTACGCTTGACTTGAATATCTGTATGTAATTTTGTCTTTAACAAACTATCATTTAGCCATTTTCCCTCAAATCTAGAAAGTAATTTTACTCTAATAACTTAATAATAGCAATAATAACAAAAATAGCACGAGTCTCATGGAGAATTGTGTAATTTACCCGAAGAAAAACCTTCTTATTGACCCTGTTTTCCACAATATTTTGGCGTATTGATCCATGAATCCAACCCAGATCACCCTGAACAGCCAAAGAAGTAGTTCCTTGAGCAGCAGGACTTGTTGTGTGAGACGCTGTGGTCTCCCTCCACACGTGAAATGGTGCCACATCCACGCACGCATCATGAATGCATCATGAGGTACGGTGGCGAGATGGAGCCTCGCTGCCAGTTTGCCAATCACAGGATGATTGAGAAGTGCTTTGGGTGGACATGTGGTGTGATGGTGTTGATGATAGTGACCAGTCGCTCCAGTCAAATCAACATCATTACAACGGACATCCAACCTGTATCTGTTTCCATGGAAACCAACAAACATGATTGCGAGACCGGCGGAGCGAGGCGAAGGAAAGGGCGGAGTGTGAGGGAGCGGTTCTTACTTCTGATGGGTGAAGAATAAAAACGTGTGAGTGCTGCAGTGAGGGGAGGAGAGTTTGGGGGGGGAGGAGAGTGAGGAGAGGGCAGCGGCAGGCGAGGATGGAGTTGGCAGGGTGGAGGGATGGGGGGGAGGAGGAGGAAGAGGGGGAAGGGAGGCAGAAATAAAGACAGATAAATGAGGAGGTGGGGTGGAGTGGGAGAGTGATGGGTGGGGGGAGGTTGGTAGGTGGAAGGATGCCAATTTGACAGCGAGGGAGGCTTCAGGGTCCGGCTCTGCACCACCACCACCACCACCACCGCCTGTAAAACAAAGAGAACAAAGAGGCTGAGACCCTCCACCCCCCCACCCCCACCCCCCAACTCCTTCATGTGAGGAAAAAAAATGTCCACCTTAATTGATTTTCTTAATGATATTCATTTACTCTGCTCCACTGAGGACGGAATATGATCAGGTTGAGAGTTTGAAGGCAACGGTATCAGTAAAACATCTCATCACGAACAGTATTGACGCACTTCTGTAGTCTGACATGAACCAACAGGAGAAAACAGAGTCGGAGATTATTCTCTGAGGCAGACCGAACACAATCCCTGTTTAAAGCAACCAAAAGTGCTGCTATGATCAGAGTCGTGCTTCATTTCATTTTGCACATAGATTTCATCTCATAACTCAGACAGAGGTGGGAAATAACAGAGTACAACTACTTTGTTACTGTACTTCAGTGAATGTTTTACTTTACTTTACTTATCTCTGAGACTTTCCCTCTCTGCATCTGAACACAAACATCTGAACTTTCTCCTCCTCACAGCTTCAAAACAGCCTCGTTACTTTAGTTTGATGCATTTGAGGTGAATTATGGATTATTGTTATTTCTTTATGTCTTTGAATTATATTAATATGTCGTGAGCTTCAGTTAGCTTTGACCACAAATGTCCTTCAGAGGGAGACTTTTTACTCTGATACTCTGAGTACATGTCAGAGCCTGTACTCGATTACTTTTACTGGAGTACAGATGTTAAATCAGTACTTCTACTTGTACCAGAGTCTGTTTTTTCTTCTTAGATCTTCTAATTTGATGCATTTGATGCTACGTATCATAAAAATGTTGATATAATAGATATAAAACTCAGAATAACGACCTGTGTTCTTATAAAAAGTGTGTTTTGGAGACTAATTTCAATGCGTTGACTTTAATCCTGCCTTTAGAAAGGTTTTAAATTGAAGATAATAATTAAATGTACAACAATAAGTTACAGTCACTTATTTATGTTTTTTATTTATGCCATTTAAATGTCTCAGATTGAGGAAAAGTCAGTACAGTTTGCTTTAAAGCTCTGCCTTATACATGATTCTATAATAAATGAAATAAATGAAAAAGTGGATCTTTTCTCTTTTTGATATCTTTGCAATTTAAATACCTTTTTCATTTTTGGGCTCATGATTGTAGAAAATAGGACATAAGACATCAACTTGAGCTCGAGAAACGTGATCTTCAAACTGCGATTTATTATTTTCTGACACTAAACAATTCATCAAATAAAATAATAAATGAACTGATGATGAAAATGAACAGTAGTTGCAGGTCTAAAATAAGTAAAACACACCTTTACCTGACCCCAGAGACTGAAGCTAATTTAACTTGAGCCTGTTCTGTATTTAATCATCAGCTCAGTGCCTTATTACATTATTGAACTGTATTTTAAGCATTTCCCCACATACCCAATAATCACGGCTGGCTGATTTGTTACTAAACAGTGAGTCTGTGCAGCGCCGGGCTCCTCTAGTAAAACATCGTCTCTCTCTGTGTCTAATTGGTGTTTGCAAAGCGGCTTCACGGCCCTCCAGTGGCTCCGTCTGCAGGGACGCAGGAGTTTGAGGCGTGGGTGGAACGAGCTGGAGAGATTATTACTTTTTACAGAAGAAGTTTGAAGCAGATACTTTGACACGATGCTGTGGTGCAGGGCTCACGTACGGGACTCAAAACGGTCATTTTTCAAGTCCAGGAAAAATATTCAATCACCACGTGATCTTATTTTCCAATAGGTATTTTATTCTGCATTATCTATAGTGGGTAAATGTTTAGATATCTAGTGATGTAGTGCATTGTCTTTCGGTCTTCATGTCCCATTTTGAATACTGAGCCAAACCTAGAAACACTCACGAGTGAATGAAGGAGAAACGATCAAAAAGACAGATGGTTTAAGGTTTTTCAACCCTTTTAGATTTCAGATTTTCTTTTCAAACCATTAATTAGAAATAACACTCTTCACCTCCCATTGTTTCCAGTGATGATGAGTCGACGAGCTCAGAGAGAGAGAACGAGCTAGAAAAAGGAGGAGGTGATGGGGGGAGGAGACTACAAAAGAAGGGGAGCGGGAGCTGGAAAGACGTGATCGTAGAGGAGGTGACGGAGGAGAGCTGGAGAGAAAGGAAGGAGGAGATGGGAGAGGAAGGGTGTGAATGGAAGAGAGGAGATGAGCGCAGAGGGAAAGAAATGCTTCTTTCCGTTTGTCCGGTGGCTAACCTGATTAGCTTAGCGACGCCATAGGACCAGATCCGGCTGCTCTGCTCTGCTCCTGGAGACACACACACACACACACCAACAACAGCACAGCAGCAATCAATACACTTCTCTACACACTCAGTTACAGACTACACACACACACACACACACACACACACACACACACACACACACTCAGAGTAATGTGCAGACTCGTAATGCTGTTTTCTGCTTTCACATATACACACTAGTTGTGGCGAACACAGTCTGCTGTCTGTTGTCGGTACGATGATGGAAAGAGAAAAGTGACTCGGCCAAATGCTGAAACTCTGATGAGGGAAACAAAGAAAAGCAGCCACATATTTGTGAAATTAGACACAAAAAGGATCAGAAATCAGCTTCAAGTTGATTTGTAGTGTACTTAATGTCACACTGACTGATGAAACTATCAGCAATTTCATTTTCAGTTGATCGTTGTTTCCCGAAAGCCCAAGATGTCGTCCTCAAATGTCAAACCGTCTCGCCGTCGCTAATCCTGGATGACGTATGCATGAACGTGACTACGTAGCAGGCTGACACAAAAATATTACAGGAAAGATCAGTAGTATTTTTATTCCAAATAGTATTATGTGTCTTTAAATTAACTTATTTCATTTTCAAAAAGTATTTCTGGGATTCTTCTGCATGTTACTAGAGATAACGTGAGTATCACCAGTGGTATGCATACCACAGTGTGAGAATAGCGGGATTAATCAATTATTTAAATAGTTGGCAATTAATTTAATAGTTTACAACTAATCGATAAATCGTTGCAGATCTTCAGTTCAGATTCAGTTGCAACATCTAAACTGCTGCAGTTGTGAGAGCATGAAAACGAGGCGTAGCAGCTCAAAGTTACTGATAAATCCTCAACTTGAGCAAAAGAAATCAAGTTGAAACAGTCACAACTTCAGCATCGACGTGTGTTTCCACTTTATACAACGTGTCCGATAAATTCATGCTCGATTCGTGCTTGAGCTCCTCTGATGAGGCGGTGACGGTCCATCAGACGTGAAGACCGCTGATGTAGAAAACAGGTAAAACCTGAATCATGAAATCTTTTGTTTGCAGAACAACAGAGTTTAAATCTTATCAGCGACCGAAGCTGCTGGATGACGACTGGACACGCGGCTCCTGTGTTTGCCAGGAGCAGATATTATAAGATTATATTCTGCTGTGATGCAGAATTGATCTTATCAGTGTGTTGTGTTGTTATGTTTCTGAGATTTACTCTACGATTCATCCTCTCCTCATCTATCCCTCCTCGTAGTTTCCACCTGCTGCTGCTTCTTCTTCTTCTTCTTCTTCTTCTATTTTTCGTCCAATCTCTTCTTTTCTTTTTCTCAACCTCAGCTGCCCCTCTGTTTCTGCCTCTTCATCAACCAGAGCTCCTCATCTTTGTGTCTCCACCGGCGGTTTTCTCCTTCTGCTGCTCCACATCTGCTCTCGTTCAGCCTCTCGCCTCGTGCCTCGTCCATAAATTGAGCTTCTCCTCCTCTAAACTCCTCGCAGCTCCTCCCCTGTTCACATTTTACCATCTGCACTGGTGGCCTCAGAGAATAACGCCAAATTGTCCCAAAATCACAATCATAGACACCTCCTCCTCCTCCTCCTCCTCCTCCTCCACCTCCACCTCCTCCTCCTCTTCTCGGTACCACCGACCTTCTGCTTCGCTCTTTTGATGAAAGTTGAAACGTTAGCGGCTCCTCTCACCTCCACTCTGGTAAAAATAGACAATACATAAAAGAGGCTGTTAATTATTCATCCTGGCTGCACTCTCATAATCTTCACCACAGTCATCATCATCATCATCACTGTCAGTCTGTGCGGTGTAGCTCCCACAGCTGAGAGCAGCAACGTCATTTAGGAGAAGAGAAACCCAGAGAGTCTGTGTGGAGCTGGATTTACTGGAACGATATGAAAGCTTCATGTTTATCATGTTATTATTAACACTTATACAGTCTTATTAATGATAATAAGCATCTTATAAGGAGTAATAGAGGGATTCACAGCCAAGTCTCCAGGATACAACGTTAGCATTTAACCACAGATGCGTCCAAAGTCCACATTTGTACCAAACTTGGCATATCACATTTTAAATTAAATGCTTATTAGCTATAACAGCCAACAAGGCTGCCGAATGGCCGACGGCAGTCCGAGTCACGTCGGCGGATATCTTTAAGGACACCTGGGGATATTTCAAGACGTTTTGTGGCGTGAAAATCAGGTGTTTTTCGACAAAAACAGCCATTTTAAGCCGAACCATGATGCTTTTCAAACCCTAATCAGAAACGTACTGAGCTTACATTTATTCTGGTGCTTGGGTCGGGGACTTCTTACCCATTAACTGACACTTACTACAAGGAACTTCCCATCTGTTAGATAAGGATAAAGATCCAGACAGATCCAGTGTGTGTAGAGACGGAGAGACAGCAGCTGAAAGCGTTTGTATTGTGTTGGTCTGATCGCTCTTCATGTGGTGATTTACCAGGCAGGAACGCTGCTGTTCATCTGTATGCAGATGAGGACAGCTCATTACTGAGACCGTTAATACACAACACACACACACACACAAAGACACACACAATAGACTTTTAGCTCGCCTCAGTTTGGCTGACTGGGAGAAAAAATGGAGAGGAGGAGGAGGAGGAGGAGGAGGAGGAGGTGAAGCAGTGACGGAGGGGAAATGTCTGCTTCTTCGAGCAGATAACCAATGAGATGGTGGAACAGACTCACAGAGGAAATTTGATTATTCATATATTATATTAACATTGCATATTTTATTCTGTGTTTTTCTTATTGTCAATAAATCCCATGGAAAAAAGACCAAAACATCAAAACGTCCCAGCTCGTCTGTGGCTCTCAGCTCTGAGCCCACTGGGTAGTACAACATGTAAAACTTTATTAAACGCCCAACAGATAAATAGTTTCATATTTAAACTGTTGACATATCAGGTGGCCGGTACCATCACCTGTCAGCACGTATACTGTATGTTGTCCGATATGAGAAGATAATGCAGAAAATCTGCTTACGTTTATGTGGTTAAGATGTAAACGTTGTGCCTTTTATTACGTACGTGTTTATATCTATATTTATACTTCCTAATATGGACATTGGTGCATTTATTCGGGACTATTTTCAGCGGCAGATTAATCCACATTTGGAGCTGTAATGTGTATCTGTGGCAGCAGGACGGTGTGTGTGTGTGTGTGTGGTAATTAAAGAGCAACATTGTGGCTCGCTGATGTGTTTTTAATAGTTTTTGGACAACAGTGGAGCTCTGTGGCACAGAGGAAGAGGATGTATCAGCTGTGATTCACACACTGTACTTGTTCGTTTCGTCCAACATGCAGTCAATCTTCTCTGTTACCTCCCTACTTTTATTATTTACCAGTAGTTTCAAGTTGTTGTTTGTAATTTGTAGTCGCTATCAGGGATTGAACAATATATTTTATTGCTGATTGTGATAAAAACACTCAAGATAAGTTGATCGTGGAGAATTTCTATCATCGAGATTATCGTGAATATCCTCACACGCTCTGATAAGCTGTGGAGCTCGACGACCAACAGTCCCATACTGACACCGACTTATCTTAAACGAAGTATCTCTTTTTGGATGTAAAAAAGAGATGCAGTAAAATAACCATTTATTTCATGATTTCATCCCATTTTGAAGTGTATTGAAATGATGATATCGTGAATCCTTATAGTTGCTATTTCATTTAAATCTGAAATTGCCTCCCTCCAGCGTGACGAGAGCTCAAGTAAAACGCCTTCACAGTATAAAGAGATGCCCCCACATTCAGAGAAATGACCCGCCGGATGCTGCTCGCAGCACATTATCAGGGGAAAGGAGTGCTGTGCAGTTTCTCTTGTAAAGGACCAAAGAAGAAGAAGAAGAAGAAGAAGAAGAGCCTCCTCATGACTTCATCAGTGCTCATTTTTCTTCAGAGTCTTTATGAAAAGTGAAATCAGACAGATTTAGCATTAGATAGCTTCCACGGTTTCTAATATGAACCGTCTGTTCTTGAGTCCTCCGACGCCTCGACAAAGACACGTAGGCTAACCAGTGATTATTGCATTGAGATTATGTGGTAATTGAAAATGAGCTAATGTGGGCTGGTGATGATAGTAATTGAAAATGAATTAAGAGCAGATTAAAATAAGGTCTCATTTGATCATTTGTCAGAGTTGATTCATGTGCCTGGCTGCGCTGAATTTACGCTCTCAGAATAGTCTCTGAGCTGATTAACATAGTCGAGCTGCAAGTTCACAGTTTCCAACAGTTTTGAAACGCAGCAGCCTGAGCTGTGAGCTGTGAGCTGTGAGCTCTGGAAACCTGGAGTATTTCCTTTTTTATCTTGAAATACCTGGAGCAGCCTTTTGTTTCTCCCTGAACATTGTTTAGACAAAAATGTGGAAACTGTTTCGGCAGCTCGTAATTGTCTCAAGCCACTGAAGAGCTTTAATAACGCATCACAACCTGCAGCTGAAAGTGTCCCAACCCTGATTATTTACCATCTTTAGATTAGATCACATTAGATTTAACTGTTACTGCAGAGTCCAAATACGGAGGCGATAAAATGCAGTAAAGCAGCTAAACAGAAGAAAACATAAAGCAGCAGATTAATGTGCTTATCTGTTTATGTAGCGCTGTTTCTCTCCGCGGGCTGCTGTTAATGTGTTTCTCTCCTCAGTACAGCGAGCTAGCTAACTCTGTTTCAAGTCTCTGTGGCTGAACTCAGCTAAGTTTACGGAGATGTGGTGCAGCGATGGAGACCTTCTCAACCCGTCACAGGGACGGGAGACAGTTTTCTTGGCTGGATGGGATCAGTGGATCAGCTCTGGTTGGAAACAACAGTGACAGTGGTGTGCTAATGAGCAGTGTGAATCACAGAGTCACTCACGGTACGATTCACGCTGCCCACCGAACAATACTATCACAACATCGATCATCGATACGTTGCAAGACAATCCTCTAATAATGAGATATTATGATGTCTTTGCAAGTGGAAGAAGAAAAATCCCCCCAAAACAACAAAAAGCAGGACTCAGGGTGCAAGTTTCACAGAGTTTGACACCAATTGTGATGAAATGATGTAGAAAAAGTGAATAGAGTCACAGTTTGGTGCAAAACTTCTCCGTCTGTTGCAACGACAGCAGCAGAAATGACATCTCCTCTGTAATATCTAAAGGTCCCACGTGATGCTGCAGGAATAGGTGGGTGACACATTGACTCTGACTGTGAATTGAAGCCTTTCTAATTTAATGACACAGCTCTCTTGGATGAGCTCGGCTGTTTGAGACTCACAGGGATGCTACCAGTTACTGTCAGTGTGTGTAGTCGTACTGGCTGGCTGCCTGGCTGCAAGTGAGGAGGCTAATCCAGTGTGACGAGCCCGGGGAAACTCCTCCTCAGAGAGCCCTCTTTAATAGACAGATATGGGTCAGTGCTGCCACATGGACTCACTACAGGAGCTACAGCCACAGTGGTATAAACACACACACACGTAGAAACTGTGGGATCCCCTGCAGCACTTCGTTTTTTTAATTGACGGTGCAGCCAAAAGAGCAGAGATGAAGATTTTCTTGGGGTTTTAAAGAGAAACGTAACATCCCGTCATAAGCTGACCCCTCCTGACAAATGACAAGATGAGTGATCGCTGATCGATATTCAGCCTTTTCGTGAAAGCTTCAGTTTCAAACATAACAGGTTGGAAAAAATACAGAAAGAAAATGATGATGGATGTCTCTGCTCTGACAGTATAACCAAAGACGTTTCTATCAGTAAGAAATCTGAAAGGCTGCAAAATTACCCTCCGATGCTTTTTCCTGATCGCGGTCGCCATCGAAAAAATCTTAACAATGTACGTGTTGAAATAATTAAAGTCACTGTTGTTACTCTGCATGCCAAACCTTATTTGGAACAAGCTCCTTATTTTAAAGCTGGAAAGGTTCAGGAGAAAAGATTAGGCTTCGTCTCCCCCACCCTCCCCCCCAAACCTCTCCATGAACCTAATGACCTCCCCTGCACCACCTCTACTCCAGTGACCCCCAGTGCTGCATCAGCGGAGATACAGTCGTTACTGTTTTTGATTATAATATTCTTAATATGATTTATTTAATCCAGAGGAATCACTGTTTCAGTGCATTTCTCTCTCTGTGAGGTGTAACAGACATTTGTATTCGTCTGTCTTTAAGGCCCTCATGAGGAAGTTGGCGCCGTATTAATCTGCTTCACTGGACCTCGGGTCGTACTCACTCTCTGGCTGTCGTTGCACGTCCCTCGAGTTTGTACAGAACTTCTGTGTTTAGTTTTTACGCTCTAGCTCCAACTGCCTGGAAATCATTTGGTGAATGTAAATCTGTTTGTACCTTTTTCAGATTGGATTGTTTCTTGTATCTTGTATATTTCATGAAATCTTTTTATATTGGTTCATTTATGGTCTTATCTTTGTATTTCTTTATATTTTGTATCTTTTTACTGTAAAGTAGAGAACACACCTCTTTTGTTTGACGTCGTATTTAGTTTATTTAGCCAATTTCAGTGGATAGTGTCTGACCTAAACACTTCTGCATACTGTCCTCTTCACTTGCAGTCCAGAAAAAAATTGAATAACAAGTTCTGCCTCATCAATTGATCATTACAAAAAGAAAAGTTATTACATTTTCCCTGATTGCACGTGAAAGAAGACGGCGTGCTGTCGATCCACAGGTGTGCAAAAGATATTTCACTAAACAAATAAAACACCGTAACCCAAACTACTAAAACACATTTAATGACCTGAGAGGGAAGAGGAGAAAAACCTGCATCACCTTCCCCTTCCTTTAATATTTATAACATGCTGTAGTCACAGATGTTCACGCCCGTCTCCCATCTAAAGGCAAATAAAAAAACATGTGTGCATCAGGTATTAAATAGTAATAAATACATATAGACTATACAAGTAAATACACATGCGGTATATGAATGTAGAGTACTGTACGTCTGACAGCTGCTCAAGTGACACATTTGAATCTTACTTTGAAATGTGTCTGCTCCTGTCACTCTGTCGCTTCAGTCACACGGTTGCAGAGCAGTTCTCATTATGAGCTGAGCTTTTTTTTTCTGCTGTCACATGCGAACTGTGTTGAATAATGCATCGTATCCCTGCTCAGAGCGAAGGACGGCGTGTGTGTAGAAGAAGCAGAAAGTGTGAACCAGGACTTCTGCAGAAGGACCGAGTGTTCACCTGAGAGGAGTTTACTGTGTCTGACTTCAGAGTCAATGAGGTCTTTAGTCATCCATTAATCTTTCCTTTGTTTGTGTGTGTGCATGTGTGCGTGTGTGTGTGTGTGTGTGTGTGTGTGTGGTAAAAGGAAGTTGAAGCACTCAGGACCTCTTTACTGAGAGTGCAGGTCGCCTTCGGTGCTGATAACAGCTATCGAAGTGAGTTCTGGGTTACATGTAAATGTTTGTTCACAGTTCTGTGCATTTGAAAGTCCAGCGCCTTTATTGTAGGGAGTTGGAAAATAAAGGCGGAGGGTGGAGATTTATAAACTGCAACCTGAGCTCATGTTGAAGCTCTTGTAAATCTTTGTCCTCATGTTTTTGGAAGTAGATCACCTCTAAAATTAATCTCATGTTCAGTCTGAACTTTATTGGTGTCTGTGAGGTCGACCACCTTTCTTTCTCTCTATTTTTCGTAAAGTTGCAGAGTTGACGTCATATGAGGCCGAAACACGGCAGAGACGTAAACGTTGTGTTGATAGCAAGAAACTTTTAAAGTCATGTATCGTCGTTGTCTCGTTTCCTCGTTTCCAAATACTGGAAACAGCTGTCAGCGAGTTGCTTAAACGCTCTCAGCAATAAAATGTAAAACAACTTCTTCTTGCCGTCCGTGTTGCTCTCGCTTTCCGACATGATGCATGAAGAAGTTGTGAATGGGACCATCCGAGGAGCTTCAGTCTGAACTTTAGAGGCGTCGAACTGAGGTCGACCGCTTCGTCATATCGACAAATACCTGCTCTGCTTCTGTCAGTCGCTGGCTGATCTAGCAGCGGTTCAGTCTGTCTCATGAAGGCTTTTTGCACGTTTTGATGTAAACACTCAGCTTTTGGCTGCAGAATATCGTGTTTCCCGTTGGGAGTGTTGCGTTTTTCACTTCCAACATTTTTGGATTGAGCGGAGGGGAAGTGTGTGTGAGGTGGAAGGAAGGCAGCTCAGAGTTTAGAGGGAAAACATCACAGTGTGATGTTCCTGCTAGCAGCGAGGCCCGCAGGTGCTGCACACTGAGCAGCAGTTGGCGTGTTGCGTTTGATTCGCCTGCCTGCCGTCTCCCTGCCTCGTGTTTCTTGTTTCCTCTGATGTTCGGGTTAAACCGGCGGAGCAGCTGTCATGGCTGCTCCCGTGGATGCTGACACCAACAAAGCGATGAATAGAGAGATTATAAATGGCTTAAAGCCGTTTCATTCATGAGAAAGTGGCTAATCTGAGTTTAGGGGGATTTACACACACAGCTGACACATTTACACACAAAAGACGAATTCTGTTCGGAAAGACTGAGTGATGTCGGTTCAGCTTTCTCTACTTTCAGTCGTGTTACTTAAATAAAAGTGTCGTCCGTGTCAAATTGACTTTGTTCTTCTTCGTTTGCCGATGCTGCTCTGTTACACTCACTGTCCTCAGGAAAGATTTTGTCACGTGCTTGTGAACAAACATCTTTATTTCCACGTAAAGTTTCTTTGTAGCAGGAAAGTGCTGGTGGTGCCATGAGGGAAACCATGCTGCTCGTTGGTTTTGCTGACCACACAGCTAATAACAAGCTTAAAAAATAAAAGCACGACACTCACAAGCAACGCTCGGCGTGCGACAGATCTGCTCCAACAAACTGACTCTTCTGTGTCTGTTTTGATCTGAGTTTCTGTCTGCTAAAGCTCAGGATAGACAGACGACGCCAGAACGAGCTTCTCCTCCATTTTCTTGATTACCAGGGTGACGGGTGACGAGTCCCGCCTGATCTAAAATATGATAGGTTGCCTGAAAAAGAGCGACGGTGGCGACCCCATTATCTTTTCAGCTAGAAGCGCTCGTTAGTTTTCTCTCCGGGCGGCCGACACTCGCTCCTCACCGGGAACAACTGAAGAAAGACGCCGGTGCTCAGAAAAAACTTTATGTGGATAAAACCCTGTGGCATTAAATTACACTTGAAGTGTACAGTTTTAGTTTTTAAGTTTTAAAAATGTTTTGATGATTATTGGGATAATATCGTGTAGGGTTTTGTTGTTGGACAGGATAATCATGACATGACAGTTTCATATCATTCTGACTTGTGAGATGACTTGTGAGCTCCATGTTGTCTCAACCTTCGCAGTCGAATGTGCTCCTTAGAAAAGATGCATCGTTTCTGCAGTAAATCTCAGATGTTCTCATTTGTTTGTGTTGAAAAACATCTCATGGAAGAAGCGAGAGTTGTGAAAGACACCATGTTTTGTGTAGAAACAACAGAGGCAGTTTTTTTTCCTGCTATTGGACACGATGCTGTTCTGCTGATTAAAGATCCTCTGACTGTCGGACGGAGAGCATTTCTCTGTGGATCAATTGAACGCTAAATGCCTGGAATAAAAAAGCTGTTAGTCTTATTTGATTGTATAATCCTGTGTCTCAATCGATAGAAATTTCGCTTGTCTAGCACAACACTAATACATTACTGTGTTAGGAGCGCGGAAATAGAGAAAAAAGAAAAAAGAAAAAAATGAATTGAAATATCCGTCTGAAATGTTCCTGTTTGGTCTCTTTCTGCCCAGGATGACAGTTCAGTGAGCAGCGAGGAGGAGGCAGAGATGAGCGAGCCCACATGGCTAGCAGCTGATCTGGGAGCAGCGTCTGACCTGAGCCCGCCGAGCCGAGGAGAGAGGATGCGCCACAGTCCCCAGAACACACACAGCAAGGAGGACGACGGTAAGGAACCAGGAGTTCATGAATATCGTGTTGTCGCTGTTGAATGAATATGATGTTCGTCAGGAGGCAAGAAGAAGAGGAAGAGGAAGCTTGTGTTGGTTTGGAGACCTACAGAATGAATTAAGAGGTTTGATGAGCAGCATCTTAACATTATTGGCTATTGTTTCAAACTTGTGAGACTACAACTGAGCAGATAATTGGCTTCATTTCAGCCTGACATTGTGAGAACGTGGGTCAGATTTAAAGGGGAAGTCTGCTGGATTGCACAAGGTGAGGTTTTGAGGTGATGAAAGATGGCGGACGGATGTAAAAGTCGGTTGAAAAGCGGGATCAGGGAGTCGTATCGAGGTGTTGAAAGCTGCACAAGTTTCACTGAAAGTCGTCTTCAGCAAAGTGTGAAGGAAACTGTGAGCGACAGTAGACGCTGTCAGAAGAGCCGCGGTGTCTTTGAACTGTCGGTTCCTCTGATTTCACTGTCGGTTTCTCTCTCCGTCACTGTTACTCCCGTCGTTGTTTCAGGCTTCACACTTAACATGGCATTCGTGGGATATCGGGGGCATCTGAGAAAAGACGTCCTGCAGGCCTCGTACATACAGATAGCAGATTGTGTGTCTGGTTGTGTGTCAGTTTGATCCTTGACAGAGGAGCAATAACAAGTCAGAAGGTATAAAGTGGTCATTTTATGGAAGCTGTCGGACTGGCGGTGGTTCTGGAGGCCGTGGTGATTTATCCCTGAGGTCAGGGTGGAGACGTCTTTGTTAAATCTGTCTCTGTGTGGCCTCACACATGCTGTCACTCTTCTTCATCCCTCTCCTCCCACCTTTTCTTGCTTTCTCACCTGCCTGTCACACCCCTCCCCGTCTTTACCTAATTTCTCTCTCCCGCTTTGTTTCTTTCTCTCTCTCTCGGCACTAAAAAGCTTCCTGTTGGAGGAGCGCTCACCTTGAAGACAGCCGTATTGTTTCACATTGCTGCACGGATACAGCAATTACCCCGCTACTGTTACAAGTGTGTATATCTGCGTGTGTGTGTGTGTGTGTGTGTGTGTGTGTGTGTGTGTGTGTGTGTGTGTGTGTGTGTGTGTGTGTGTGTGTGTGTGTGTGTGTGTGTGTGTGTGTGTGTGTGTGTGTGTGTGTGCGTGCGTGCGTGCGTGCGTGTGTGTGTGTGTGTGTGTGTGTGCAACCTTGGCCATACATATTTGAATGGCACTGTAATGCACTGTAGCCGGCACTGAGCGGCTGTGTGTAAGCTGTTACTGAGCAAAGACAATAGAGCAGGAGTGTAGTGAAACAAGCGCAGGTGTGTGTGTGTGTGTGTGTGTGTGTGTGTGTGTGTGTGTGTGTTGATGTGAGTGGGGCTGACGGTTCAGCAGCAGGAGGGAGTAAGTGCTCCAACCGATCTCCATCAAGATCTTTGTTTCTCTGCTGCTCCTCTGAGCTTCTGCGGGATGAGGGATGATGCAGTGAGGAGGCGGAGGAAAAGGATGAAGGTGTTTTTTTTTTTGGTGCCTTTACACTTTTCAAAGATCAAGTGTGAGGACGGTAATTTGACATCCAGTTCCTACTTTTCATGTTATTACATCTTTCCATAATTTATCCAGTGTTTCCCACACATGGGCGTCCTGCTCTGGTATATTAACAGCCGCACAAGTATATTTGGCCGCCCATCTTAGCATTTTTTAGGCTACTAGTATCCGCCGGAGAGAACAGCGGCGTCCTCGATCGACTAACTAGATGACAATCTGCTCTCGCTCTTCCCCTCCCGTCACACATGCTCTGCAGAGAGAGAGAGACGCTCTCTGGTATCACATCCCTCCTGTAAACGCACTAATTGTGCTGCGACCTCTCTTATTTCATGCAGGCCTACTTCTGCCGTTGTTTTGTACAGCGCACGTGGTTGCTGTGATGTCGTTCGATGCACGTTGGTTTTGATCAGCTGAATAATTAACAACAAGCTTCCTCCACACGTGGCTCACCTGCTGCTGTGACGGTGAAGGCAGGTGATATTGCTTGTAGAGAGAAATCAGGAAGGCGAGGCAACTCAGTGTGCGTGCAGTTAAAGCAACGCAATATAACGTTAATGTAGAAAAAATATTAAAGTGATTCTGAAGAAAATTTGTCTCATTTTCTGGTCATGAAATACGACCCAACCAAACTTTAACCATCACAGTTCGAACAATAGAAAATAGACATGGGAGTCATTTTTCCCATTTCAGATTTGTAAACACTGATGTAGTTTTGGGAGACAAGAATAAACAACATGTTTTGGGGAACAAATACAAAATCTCACATTTGGCAGAAAACTGCTGCCAAGAAAAACACAAGCAGCCGTAAATAAAATCACTGCAACTATTACAGAAGCAGCCACGAACACCACACAGTTTGTTTAAGTAATATATAATAATCATAACTAACCAAATATAATCATAAATGTTTTTTCCAATTCTTTTCTCTCTGCCAACATGAGCGTTGGTTCAGTGCAGCGAGTGACGGACTGGATGAAGAACATCACATCAATCGTTGAAAAAGCAAAAACATTGCAAACATTTCTAATTGATTTTTAAGTGAAAATGCCACCAGGTAATACGTTAAGACGCCAGGTGTAAAAACATAAACAGACCATGTGGATGAGGTGTGGGAGGGAGGGAGGGAGGGAGGGAGGGAGGGAGGAGGGGGGGGAGAGGGCGATGAAGCAGTGGGGGAGGGAGGGAGAAAAAAGCTGGTCAGAGGATGAAAGAGAGAAATTGGCATGAGATGAGATGTTTGGAGAGGATGGCATCATGGGAAGGTGGGAGAACAGGAGTGTGTGTGTGTGTGTGTTTGTGTGTGTGTGTGTGTGTGTGTGTGTGTGTGTGTGTGTGTGTGTGTGTGTGTGTGTGTGTGTGTGTGTGTGTGGTTACAGGCAGTGTGTGAGGCCTTGTCATTAAAAGGTCACTCTGTTCCCTACACCTCATATAGAAGCCAGAGGACGGTTGTAGGCGTCCAAATGCCACAACACTCAGAGGAGCTGAGAGGCTGAGCTGAAGTGCCTTTCCAGCTCAATTAGACTTCAGTCCAAGGAAACAGACATCAGCAGAGCCTCCTCTCACTTCTCTAATGTACGGGAGTGTAAGTGATGGATGAAACACTCGGGTTGAGTCGCCGCGTCGGGCTGAACGCCGGGCGGATCGATGGTGGTAAAGAAATGGGAGAAATGTTGAGGAAACTCAGGAGTCTGAAAACTGAAGTGTGTTTGTGGACAGATATTTCCTTCCTTCCTTCCTTCTTTGCTATTCTTCTCATTTAGATTCGCTCTGTTTTGTTGCTGTACTATAGGATTTACCGCTTAATAACTAATTACTAAAAAAGTAATTTTATTAAACAGAAATATTTAACAATCATAAGATTTAAACCTTTTCTAGGTCCACTAGACAGAATATACCCTGTAGTGCTCAACGTCCACTGAAAGATGTACAAGAAAAATAACATTAAAGTTGGAATAAAAGTATTTCTAACAACTTATTAAGTCAAAAAATATATATTTTTATCTGTCTGGTTCTCTGAGGATAAAAAGGTTTAACTGAATCACTTTTCATACCGTTGATTCATTGTTGTTATGATATTTCTCTTCTTTAAGAGTAAAAACAAACATTAAGAGGAATTATTCCTTCAGGATTTGAATAATTCAATCGTGAAATGGTTAAAGATCGTTCTTTTTTGCTATGAAGTTTCATTATTTTACAATACGACACCCGAGGAAGAGCTACATGAAGTCATTTGTCCAATCAGCAGAGCCGTCTAGTTAACTGTATCACAAGTCAGTGATTTTATGTCAAGTTATGAAACTGAGGAAACTGACGTCTCTACAGTTTTCCTTCAAGGTCGATCAAGATCTAAAGTCTAGAGATCACCCACCCCGCACCACGGCCATGTTTCCTCTCTCTGTGCTGGTCCTGGCTCCTGCTGTTGCTATGAGACTTTATAAAAACCTGACTGAAGTGCAGAATATTTATAACTTTTGTGGCTGTTTTCCTGCTGAAAGCCGGCTGAACTCTCCTCTCTGTGGGGAACAGCAGCAGCTCGCTCCCTTGACGGCGATGGAGATGGAGGAGCTGCTTTCGGTTTTGAACACGCAGCCAAAGCTTGTGGTTGATTTGACTCCCAGAGTTAATATCAGGTGGGTGTTTTCCGAAACCAGCAAGCTGTCAGGGCATTTAGCTGGAGTAGGCAGCTCGTTTCAGCGGAGCAGATGGTCGGCACACACACATACGCCCGTGTCCACCTCTGAAGCGGCTAGTAAATCACTTTTAAGAGCTTCTGAACCGCCACCTCGCTTTTCTTCTTTGCTGCTCCACTCAACTTAACAGTGACAGCTGAAGGGAAAGCTCTTACTGTATGACGGCTCAGAGTGGCAGGCTGAAAACTTGTGGCTCTCGGCCGACTGATGAGTTCAGGGAAGGTTGGTGTTGGAAGTTGCGTTAAAGAGCCGATGGCCTCACAGGCTCACGAGCACGAGTCTCTGACCAGAACATTACCGGACTTTCCAGGAAAATCTGTGTCAGGCTCATCAACTCACAGGCAGTTTAACTTCTGCAATATTTGTAGGCTTGATGATCAATAAATGGTCTCGTGTGTAAGTTTGTCAGCGTTTCCAGGTGGTGTTATTACTGCCGCAAAAACAACTGGATCGTTTCCATTTTTCCTCATAGTCGCAGCTCCCAACGACGCAGAGCAGAACACGAGTTTATTCATTCATTTATTCAGTAATTGCGACGTGACAGCAGATAGAAATGGTGCCAGACTGCCAGTCGACCGCTCAGCAGGCAGCCTTCATTTTTCCCGGGAGATTTTGTGCCCGTTGTCAGACGAAGTTGTTTGTGAAAAGCGAGGTTTATAGGGAACCGATCTAAATGGTGATGATGTCATTCTTATACAACCATTACATCGTGCAATAAACATGTCAGTTTTTTTTCAAGCAAAATAAAAAAAACGTGTCTGCACAAGGCTAAAAATGAGCGTCACAGATTGTAAGTGTTGTTCAACCACTTTTTATTTTTGCCTCTTTCCACTCCACATGAAGCCGAATGAGTTTGTGTTTATAAAAACAAGCATTCTTGTTCATTAGGCCCCAAACAAGATTGTGATTTTTCTTTTAAAGTTAAGGTCCAATGTGTAGGATTAAAGTGTTTTATTTTTAAATCTGAAAAACGTTACGCACAAGATGATTTTGTCCTCATTTCCTGAGAAAAGGAAAAGACAATCACCTGCTTGAGCAAGGTGATCGTCTATCCTGATCACATCAGGTGTATTTCAGGATGTCGGTGGTCCAGTTTGATACGCTGTGAGCCGTACTAGAGCCACAGAATAAATATATGACCACCATTATCCCGAACCAGTTGATCCTGAACCGTGACCCGGCAGTGTGTCTAGGTAGGGAGTAGGGACACACATGTTGACATAGCATGGAAATGGACTTGCTGTGCAGAGGCCTTTCGTAGCGTCTCACCGTCCACTCGTCTCGTCTGTGTCGGCCACTTAAAGAGCTTAAGGCCGTTTCGAGAGCCGAGTGTTTGGTTTGTCCATTCTGGGCCACAGTAGAAAGGTGGTGGACTCGGTGGAAGAGACCTGCTCCCCTCCCTCTGTCGATATAAAAGGCTCATTTCTAAGGTAACAAAATCACGATTCTTAGTTTCAAGAGATGATAAATTAATGAAAACATAATACAGTTTAATTTCTGCACCTAAATCCTACACACTGGGCCTTTAATGAGCAGCACTGTGTCATTAAATATAAAAATTTTATGGATTTTTTGTGCCTAATTTCAAGGCTGCTACGGTCATTCTGTGAGCGCCTGGTCACCGAGATCAGTCAAACAATCCATCACGGAAACGTCGCTGTGAGAGTTATCGCTTCTTTCTTGGTTCCTGAAAGCCTTTTCCTCTTCAAGATATGTGGTTTCCATCCGACAGCTACAAAATGAAGTGCTGGTGGCGATCGGTTGCGCCGCAGCAGGGCTAACCTTGAGTCGAGCTGTCACTCTGAATTTATTCTGCTAATGCTGTCGGATCCAACCTTGGACAGAACTCATACTGGCGGGCAGGCGAGCCGGGTCACCAGATCTGCTCGCCATTGCAATAGACTCATTTCATGACACTATTTCAGCCTTCTGAGAGGGCTGCGTGTGCACGTGTAAAAGAGTGTGTGTGTGTGTGTGTGTGTGAGCGTGCACTCTACGCCTCTCCACATCACTCTGGCTCGAAGGGGCCACGCTCTTTAGAAGTGGCCCCTCCACCGCCTCTCAATCCTGGCCAGCATGCATCCTCTCATCCCCCCCCCACCACCCTGAGGCTCCTGGGAGACATCCACGCCAGATCTCCTCTGTGCCACTGACCTACCCGCCCGAGAGGCTCCTGTCTGCTGCACAGCGGAGCAGAGAGCCGGGGCCTCCTTTCCTTGGAGCCTCTTGTGCTGTAGAAAAGGCGTCGTGATAAAGAGGGCTCGTCAGAAGATGGAGCTGACATTACAGGTCCTCTCCACAGGGGATAAACTGATGAGAGGGAGGGAAAAAACAGATTGTAGAGGATGGAGAGGGGAACGGACGCGAGGGAGGATGACGTCTAGGAAGGAGAAAGGAGGAGGAGGAGGAGAGGAGTGCATGGAAACAAGGAGAACAAAATGGCGGGGCGTAGATGGAGGCCAATATATTGATCTGCTGGCACACTGAGCTTGACATGATCTGCGACTACTAATATTACAGCTGTTCCATTAAAACTTGTTTCCCTCTTTCTTTCCAGAGCAGGAAGAGAAAGAGACAGTGGGTCAAACAGATTAGTGGACTCTCATCCTGACATCCCTACATGCCTCTCGTCTCCTATATCCTCCCTCCTCTCTCCCTCTCTCCTTCCTCCCTCCCTCTCTACACATCCATCATTTAACAAGCTCCCTCTCCACACCTCTGTCTGTATTCTGCATGTGTCTACAGATCAGATGCAGGTCTCTAAATCACTTTGCACCAACTTGTACAGAAATGTACTCTTTGTAAGCGTTGGGTTAATTTTCCACCCTTTCAACCATGTCGCTACTTAATTTTCCATTTCCTCTTAGATACAAATCATTATCTCGGCATAAGTCAGACGTCTTCAGTTGGCAGATTGTGTAAATTGTGTCCCATTTGCAATAAGCCGGATCATCTCTATTACAAAAAAAAAAAAACCCTGAATAAAATATGTGAGATCTAGTGGTATTATCTCGAATACTGTGACATGCGCGCAGCTAATCCCAAATAAGACCTTTAGCGGGATCCCAGATGTCCACACTGTGCACGAATGAAGGAGTGAATGAGAAAAAAAGACGACGGTCTTCTAGTGATTTATGTTCGATTCTGAGCGTAGAGTCATCAGGAGACAAGCAGGTGTCGAATGAAGAAGCTGCAGGCTCATTGTGAGGTAATTACTGTATTTTGCACTGTTGTCTCTGAGCGTAATATAATGTGTTCCTCAAGGCTCAGTCCTGGAGCTTCTGATTCTCTGTACAAATCCTCTAAGCAGCATCATTTACAATATTACTGTGCAGATGATACGCAGCCACTTGCAGCTGATGCCCAGAAATCTGCAGAATAAGATCTTCACTCTGTAGACGACTTTAACACAATATGGATGTGTCAAGACTTTCTGCAAATACAGTGAGAGCTTGGGAAAAAACATGTCTGGTTATTGTATTCAGAACAGTTTCTCAATTTGTAAAATGTAGAGATATTTATGCTTTTGAATTATTATTTCGTCCTATTGCTTAATCACCTCTCCCTATAGGTTGTTTGTAGTCACATGATTCTGATGACACTTGACTCTTAAATAGAGGGAAGTTATTGTTGTTTAGTTACAGGGGGACAAACTCGAGCAAAGGAAAGCAAAAAAAGACAACTTAGACGTTACAAAGTAAGAAAACTGCAGTGGCCTCAGAGATGCAGCGTTACCTTTGACGAAGTGGTCACATCACGACGGTTTGGGGACCGTAAATGACACAATGTGTCAGTGTTTGTGATTTCTATCTATCTCCAAGGAACCTCGTGTAGCACTGTGTCATAAATCACTTCCAGCCCTCCATCTGCATGTTATTCATAGCCCCCTTGATACAGTGCGCGAATTATTGGTGCGACTTCCCGTGCATATTTGTCTTAACCAGAGCCAGCGTCTCCACGGTAACACGACGCTAATCCTCTCTCTTAGAGCGATTGGTACGAGGTATCATTCATTTATAAAGATCTAGGTTAGTAACGTTATCCAGTGAACACTTAGCTGTCGCTTCTAAAGCCTTAAAAGTGCCGTTTGTGTGTCAGCTATTACGATACTTTCATACTTACGCTGCTTCTGGCGAGCACCAGAAATATTACCCGTCCTAGTAACTCGTGGATAAACTGCAACAGAGTTGCATCCAAATGTTTAAAACTGTTATTTTTTTCACTGTCATAAGCATCGTAACGGCGTTCGTACAGACAGGCAGACATCGCCATGACAGGTAAACAGTCGGGCCAACACGAGATGGACGTGTCGGCAGCAGTCAGGCAGAGATGCTGTCAGGTGAGCAGCCGGGCTGCAGTCGATAAAGACAGAGAGGGAATATCTGATGAGGAGAGCAGAGTTTACCTCCTGCATGCCTCACACTCCCCTCAGGGACAGAGCCACGCACACACACACACACACACACACACACACGCACACACACACACACACATGCACTCCCATCCATACACCTAATCATGTTGGCGTACACACACACAGGAAGCTGCATGTCTAGAAATCTTTGTTACTGACACAAACACGTACATGAATGTATATACTGTGTGTGTATATACATTCATGTATACACACAGTGAACACACACACACACACACACACACACACACACACACACACACACACACACACACACACACACACACACGTTGGTGCTGTAGGCCAGTGGCCCACATGGTCTAATGTGTTAAAGCGGTGCAGCAGAGGAAAGTAGGGCAGTGGGAAACAAACGACAGGATGACTTTGATCCCCCTCCTCCTCCTCCTCCCTTCCTCTCTCTCCCTCCCACCCCCCACCCCTCACCCCTGCCACCCAAAGCCGAGTAGGGGGGTGGGGGTGAGTAAAGGATGGGATGGAGAGAAGAGGGGGCGGCGAGGAGGAGGGCGAGGGTCTGAACTGCAGGATGGATGGAGGGATGGAGGTCAGGCATTCAGCTGAATTAGAAAGAGAGGAGGGAGCGCTGGATTAAATCATCCTCTCTCTCCCTCTGAAGGCGCGGTGTGGAGATGTGGACGGGTCGGACTGGAGACTGAAGTGAATGTCGTTGTTGTTGTTGTTGTTGTTGTTTTTTCTGACCCGTCACCACAGTGTTTATGCTGCCTGACCCCTCATTTGTATTTGAGTTAGTTTACATCTGTAGAGGAAATCCAGCACAATAATTAAATCCTGAATTAAATAAAAAGAACAACAGCAGCAGCGATCGGTGTCTGCAGCGACGAGTAAAGATATGATGTGAGGTGATACCGTTATTGATCTCTGGACTCACCTGACTAGCAAATACAAGCTGCGTCATTTGGTTAAATGAATTAACTTCACACCTCGTCTACACATTAATTAATCTCTCAGTGTAATCTGATTGTTGTTGTCACTCACAGTGCTTCATGCTCATTAACCGAGATGTTCGAGTCCGGTTGATTTGTCTCACTGATCTCTGTGTCTCTTTGATTGGGTCTTTGTGAGGTTCTTAAAATCATGCTGAACAGAAAGTGACACTCTGCTGCAGCAACGCTTTGGATAAAAGCATCTGCATGGCAATTTCCTGCGCCCAGTGAACTTTAAGTTACAGCAGTGTGTCTTATGAATATTTCTCATGTAAATGCCGTCGGCGTTGTTTCTCTCTCTGGTGGTGTCGGCCTGCTGGAGGACCGGTGGCCAACTTAATGGAAATAGCATTAAAAATGCACACAGAGGCATTAACATGTGACATTTCGCTTTGATTTTTGGGGTGATTTCTGTGTGTACACGCGGCTCGTTATGTGTGTGTGTTGATATTATGCACATTCATTATTTTCTGCATGTTTGCATGTGTAGAGTTATGTTTTTACATGAGGCTGCATCTCATCTAGCTGCATATAATATAATGTCCATTGTGCATTTATACTATATATATATGCTCTTAAATCTGTGTGTGTGTGTGTGTGTGTGTGTGTGTGTGTGTGTTGGTGAGGGCTGCCCTCCACTGAGCGGGGTACAGTAGCTGCTTAATTATTAACAGCCCCCCTCCAACTCAAATAAGAAGCTATGCAATTAGTAGTACAAACCATCTATACTGCTCCTCAGCAGCAACACACAGACACACACACACACACACACACACACACACACACACACACACACAAGGATGCTGGTAACTAGCCTAACAATTTGTTTTGCTTACAGGAGTGAGCACCAGCTGTGATTGAGCACAGCCTGTTGACATATTTATATTGTTTGTAGCACCCGTGTGTGTGTGCGTGTGTGCGTGCGTGCGTGCGTGCGTGCGTGCGTGCGTGTGTGTGTGTGTGTGTGTGTGTGTGTGTGTGTGTGTGTGTGTATACGTACATGCACACACCTCTGCTGTTATGTCCTGGTATGTTTGTTCTCTGGTGTGCTTGTTTGTCTACAGCATCATGTGCAGTATAGTTGTGTATCTTTCACACTCTGTAAGTATGTGAGTTTTGCCTCCTGTGTGTGTGTGTGTGTGTGTGTTGGTGTGTGTCTGTGTGTGTGTGTGTGTGTGTGTGTGTGTGTGTGTGTGTGTGTTCCCCTGGTAAGTGCAATTAGCCAGAGTTGACTCAGAGCGCAGTGCAGCAGCCTCCTGCCTGGCTGTAATGAGGTCTGGAGCTGTGAGGGACTGAAATCTCAACAACCTTTACACAAAGTGTCTGACTGAACTTCGTAAGTCCTTAAATCAGCACGGACACGACTTACTAGTAAAGAAATAGTACACCGGAATAAATCAGCAATTGGCTGCGTAACTGCGTCCATTTTGTTGTGTGATGTACAGTTTTCTGTGGAGACAGTTTGAAGCACAAATTGTAACTTTCTCTCCCAGTTATTATCACTTTCACTCTGCAGACTCTGGGAAAAGTAGAAACTTCTTATCAAAGTATACGGAGATGGTCGATGGTGCATCGAGTTAAATATCAGTCACATAATTGATAAAACAAATTCTCGATAATGATGTTATCAGCTTTTTTAAACAATCTGTTTCTTTTTTTTTTCTCTTTTTTTGGCAAATAAATTACACTCCAGATCCGAGTGAAGGGAGGTGGAGAGCGTCTGTGACCACAGCTGTTAATGAGGCATAAACAGGACAATTACAATCAATGTCAATTTAAAAGGCCAACAAGATGAACTGAAGCCTGAACATCTCCACTTGATCAGCCTACTCAAACAATATTATCATGTGTGTATTATTAACACAATATCAACATTTGTTTATTTTATATCACGGTTATCGTTGACATTGTGATATTGCGACGCCCCTCCTGTAGTCAATCTCAGCTGTGCATGTGTTTGCTGTTAATTATATCTTATATATCTGCTTAACATCAGCATGTTCACATTGTCACATCGGTCCGTACGGTGGTCTGCATGTTGTTTTCAGCAGAACTTTAAGTTTGTGTTGGTTCTGGTGGCTCCTGTGGATAAAATGTTGTGGGAGATTTGAGTGATTTGATGGCCGCCTGAATAAAACAAAGATCTGCACTTCCCTGTTTGAGGCATTAATAGAAATAAAGGTGGTCAACTATTGAGGTTGAGGTTGAACACATTTGGTTTATTTTTGTGTGAGCTGAGCTGAATGAGGTGGCCGTCTTGTTTTTCCCTTCAGTGTCACACATCCTTCACTCTCCACCCCTTTGTCCTTCCAACCACCCCCACCACCCTCCTCACCCAGCTCAGCAAACCCTGGAAGGTTCAAGGTGCCTCCTGTGTGTGTGTGTGTGTGTGTGTGTGTGTGTGTGTGTGTGTGTGTGTGTGTGGTTGGGGGTGTTTTTTAAAGACCTTGGGAGTGTCACTGTTCTCTTATGGTTTTATGGTTTGGAGGGTTTGACGATGGCCAAAGGTTGGCTCAATAAAATGTGTCCCAATCTGAAATTTGTACCCATCGTTATCAGCCGGCCCCCTTCTAAAGAACATAAAGCACCACACACACACACACACACACACACACACACACACACACACACACACACACACACACACACACACACACACACACGTATGCTGTGCCGTTTTAGTCAGTGCAATAAAACAAAGAGACAGCTACACACCTGAGGGACCACCACACTCTAACTGGCTGATAACATGAAGAACAGAGAGGGATCAATGTTTCTGCTGTCATGGGGGGAAAGAAATAACTTAATATGAGAGGAAATCAGGAACTCAGACATGTGTACGTACAGAACAACACACTGCCTGTTCAGTGCACACACACACACACACACACACACACACACACACACACACACACAGTAAACAGAATAAACTACGTTCAGGCGGACAACTCAAGACCGTTGCACGATACATAATTGTTATTGTAGTGACACGAGGGATAAAAATACAGGTGATTGACAGTATAACGCAAAATCCATTCAAGTTGGATTTAATTGCATTAATTGACATGAGGGCTCCATGTTTTCTTGACACTTGAAGGAAAATCAGATTCTCTCAGTCGTATTTACAACTTTAGATGTTGACATGAACGTTATTTATTCAATAACTCGTGACATGAACATGTTTCAGAGACGTTGTTGTTTCCTGTCGCCTGAAGTTTATTTAAGAGAAGCTTTCCCACACGTCTCGGGGTGTACTGCTGTCTATGTGGAAAGAGTAGTATAGAGTATTTTAGATTGCCTCCTGTGATGTCACTCAGTGGCTACTTTGCTGCGAGGCTTATAGGGACACTGTGACGTCCGTATTCACTTCAGAATGATACGTTAAAATCGAAATCTGTCTGTTGGAAGTGCCTCAACAGTTTAAAAACAAATGATCGAATTGAGACAGAAGAACCAGAGATGTCACCTTTTTTTTAAAACCTGGCACCGACATTACCCACAATGCATCTTCACACTGGAGACAATTAACATGCAGCTTCCTCTGCAGTCACAAAAGGCTTTATACCACTTTTCCCCTAAGACCTGTAAACACACTTTAATGTGTAAAATTGGTGGAAAGTTGTTAGTATATATAAAGAAATGACAATTACCCCGAGAGGTTTTCACAGCTATGTCTGTGTGCCGCCTCTGTAAGTGAAGAAAGAAGCGTGTAATTGTTGCAAGTACAGACAGCAGTCCAAGGACGACTAATGCGCTTTCACTGATGATCACTGTCGCCTGGCACGGCCTTCCATTATGACGCTCGCACAGCAGATCGATCAGAGATGTGACGAGATACAGTGAATATCTGAAAAATACAAGCGCGGTCGGTTTGACAGTGAAAGGACTTTTTTGACTGACGTAGCTGTAGATAAAGAAAGACGACGGAGAAGAAGAAGCTAACCTGAAAGACAAAAGCCAGAAAATAGGAGGGAGACTGTGTGGAGGTTAAGAGTGGAGGCTCGCCCCCCCGGAGGTGGACGAGCTGAGACAGATGTTAGAGACGGAGGGACGGAGGGACTCGAACAGTCCAATCCAAACCACCCAGATGTTTAAGCTTCAACTCACTGTGGCCATCCATCCATCCATCCATCCATCCATCCATCCATCCATCTCTGCTTTCCCGCTCTTCCCTCTTTTCGTCCCTTCTGTCTTCCTCCTCTTCCATCCTTTCCTCCATATGAGCCGGAAGGGTTAAACACACACGCACACAATTTAAACGTACACACACGCACACACAAAACGTAAACCCATCCAGCCCTGAAAATCATCATCATCACCCTCCCCCCTTCTCACACACACACACACACACACACACACACACACACACACACACACACACACACACACACGCACACTCATGCAGCTCTAGGAATAGATTTGCGCTTCATCCTCGACACATATTGACCTACAACACAAACACACAAACTTTTACACACACACACGCAGATTTGTGAAGGATTATCATCCGCACACACTGCACACATCTCTGAGCTGCAGTTAGATACAGTAGCTACCCCTCCATCACACACACACACACACACACACACACACACACACACACACACACACACACACACACACACACACGCACACACACCCCTCCTACACAGTTGTCATCTGTTGGTTTTAGCAGTATGAGCAGATAAATCCAGTCCTGACAATATTAGCTGTGTAGATCCAGACTCAAACACGAGTAGCGCCGAAGTTCTCATCCTCCGAACGTTAACTTGTCACATTGGAAAAAAATTGCTGGGAATCATCATCATCATTTTTTTTTTCTTCCCTCTCGTCATTTCTGGTCAGTTTTGACCTTTCGCGGTACATTATCCACAGGAAAGCCTGGCCTCGGGGTCGGGAATCACTTTCCACAGGACGCTGAGAATGTCAGCTGTCAATCACAGTGGAAAATAATCAGTAGAGCTCAGAGGACAAGAGGAGCATGGAGAGCAGCTGGATGTGATGCTGTAGTTATACCAGGAGCTGAGACATCGTTATTTCTGACTGGATGCTGAGACTTTCTCAGGTTTCCTGCCATTAGATTCACTTTATAAAAGCAGGTGTATGTCGTTTCTGCTGTGAGGGTCTGTCAATCAAAACCAAACAAGACGATGTAAGTAGCGCTGGATCATGGGAGTCGTTCTCTTCATTGTCAAACAACAAACCTTCATGACTCAGGCAGAAATGTTCACAGACGAGGTAAAGTTTTATTTACGTTACCTTTAGTCTCGTTCATCGGCCGTTAAAGCGACAGGCGACCAAATGAAACGCACCGTTACCTTGAATACAGTTACAGATTTCTCTGTCATTTTAAAATAAATATCAAACTAAATAACAAATAATTCAAGATATTCTGATACCTGAAGTTGTGTATCCGCCGATGCTGACAGCTGATCCAACACCAGTGTGTAAAAAATATATAAACAGTAATTTATGTATTTATTTAACAGCTGCATACAACTAACCATGTACGGCAGACATATGCAACCTTTGACGACCTCATTATGGCAGTTTGATCATTTTATTTAGAGGCTAATTAGCCAATTCGTTGCTTATATCGGTGGCTAAGCACAAAAATACTTGTATTTCCGGCTGTTTAAGCAGACAGAATCAAACTGACAACCCGTTTCTAACATTTGTGCAGTGTAAAAGTCAGTTATGTTGCGTTCAGGTGTACAAGATGCTGCTGGGAAGTATCAGGTTGATGCAAAGACTCTCGCTGATATCCGATCAAGCACTTCAGATAATGTTGGAGGCATTTCCCACAAATAATAAATAATAAACATTAATAAAGGAAAAACTCTTAAATCTCCAGATCGTTTTACTCTCTAATGAGATTCTTCCTCTGACTCAAAAGTCAGAAGCAGTTTGTTCTTGCCCTTAAAATGTTTACATTAATAAACAGATGATTATTTTTTAATGAGTCTCCAGTTGTGGCTCTTCACCCTGATTAAATCAGAGCTGTGGGGAATTTCACTTTCTCTTATTAGTGTGTTTTTATTCCCTCCCTGCTCACAGCTTCCCCTCCCTCCCTCCTCCCTCCCTTCCTTCCTTCCTTCCTTCCTCTCTCCCTTCCTCCCTCCCTTCCTTCCTTCCTTCCTTCCTCTCTCCCTTCCTCTCTCCCTTCCTCCCTCCCTCCCTCCCTCCCTTCCTTCCTCCCTTCCTTCCTTCCTCCTTCACTTTCTGTTTGATGGTTTGTTTCCTTTCTCCAGCTCGGCCACGTTTTTCTCTACTTCTTCTTCTGATTTATTGTCACTGATGAATGAGAGGAAGCTCCTGGACTCCAGCTCTTCCATGTATTTGCAGCAGCTCTAACAGAAGCACACGCAGTCTAATCTTTCTCTTTCTCCCTCTATCACATATCGCTTTGTCCCGCTCATCCTTTTCTCTCTCTTCCTATTCAGCTGTTCGAGCCCTCCGTCTGAAAGAGGAGAGAATAGAGGCGAGCGGTGTCAAGGACAGGCCGTCGTCCTGCACAGAGCTGCACTGTCATTTTCTGAATACAAGACAGAAAACATACACTCGTCTCGCAGGCCGGCGTCAGCAACGACTTTTACTGTCTTCATTTCTACGTTCTGCGAGCTCCCTTAGCTTTTGTTGTCTAGTGATTGAACAACTTAAACGTCCTCTCTTTTCCTGATCTATGACTCGCTTGATTGCCTCGTTACCTCATTGGAAAAAAAAACAATTCATCCAAACCTAAAAGAAACAAGGCCTGTTTTTACAGACTGCACCTTTGAGCTGACGTCTTCAGAGTCAAAGATATGTATTGTATTTTGAAATAATCCACAAAAAAAATCAAATTCTTATGTCTGAGAAGATGCAAAAATACAAATGTTCGGCATTTTTGTGTTTTCAAGTCCAGTTGCCTACGATACAACACTAAGATCTAATTGTTTCATTGTTAATTGTAATTTGTTTTTAGTCACAATTATCCGGCTTGTTCCAGGAAACAACTCGTATTATTCAGTTGAACAGTCTGAACTAAAAGTCCTTCAGCTTCGTTTTTCCAGTGTTTTTCCGAAGTTTTTGCAGTTTAACATATATTTTCTGATGTTCCTGTTTCATTCTGTTGTGACTGTGTGTCAAAGGTGAAAACAAAGCAGCACTCGGCTCGTTGCTGTTTAACCTTGACCTACTCACACACACACACACACACACACACACACACACACACACACACACACACACACACACACTCAGAGAGAGGGGAGGAGGAGGGTGGGCAGTGTCTTTTATAAACGACAGGCCTCGGCCTTGTCTGTTGAAGACTGATAGGAAGGGCCCTATGTGTGTGTGTGTGTGTGTGTGTGTGTGTGTGTGTGTGTGTGTGTGTGTGTGTGTGTGTGTGTGTGTGCGTGCATGTGTGTGTGTGTGTGTCTCAACAATACTGTGTACACGAGCAATAACGATCAGACACAATGAAGTTCAAAGTTGTAAACGACATGCAGTAGAAGATAAGCAGCAGCATGTAGAGCCACAGAAGCTAAACTTGTGTTTTTATGTGTGAGCTGCTCCTGAGCTGACGCTGAATACGTTTTTGCTGTTTTTAAAAAAAGAAGATGATGTTTCAATCACAGGACCTCAGCAGGTAGAAATCATCTCATCAGAAAGCTGCATTAATTAACACAGAAAGCTGTTATCATGTCAAGAAGGTATTTCAGTACGTTTACTTCAGAGCGTGACGTGAATATCATGAATGTTTAATTCAAGTATTTAGAGAAATCTTGTGGAGAAAATGGCTTTAATATCAGTGTTTTGGGTTTTTGAATATTTCATGTGTTTGTCTCACATCTTTAAAAAGGGAAGCGCACGAGGAGACGTGAAGGACTTTAACTAGTTCATAAAGACCTGAGGGGAGTTGTGATAGTCGGTCGGGTTTTACAGCGAGGTCATAAAGTTTCACAAAATATGGTTTAGACAGCAGATGGAGAAGTAAACTGTGTGTGTGTGTGTGTGTGTGTGTGTGTGTGTGTGTGTGTGTGTGTGTGGATGTAAATGGATATCCTGCCCATTGAGCTCTCAGACCGTCGCTCTAACACAGTCTGACGATTTAAAACACATTGAAGCAGCTGAACGAAACACAAGTATTTAGTATTTATTACAGATGTTGGCTTTTTAAATATATACAAATAAATCACAAAATACTGCTGTCAGAAAAAGTATTTAATTAAAATACAAGTAATTTATCATGTAAAAAATTAAAAAAGTCATTTTACACAAACATCCATTAAGTTGCCTGAGTGATTGTTGGATTCTGTTGCCAATTGTTGAATATTCACAACCAGAAGCTGCGTAATATAAAATGAAGTCATTATTTTGTGTTATTTCATTTAAAATTCAATAACTTTACATTTATTTTATCTGTTCATCTAAATCTTAATGTAGCCGACTCTGACTTTACATCGAACACAGATCACGTCAGAGGTTAAAACAGTTTTCTAAAGGAGAAATGTTCAACATATTTCATATATTATTAATGATTAATCAGTTGACTATCGATTAAAGAAATCACTTGAACTTTACATATTTAATCTTGACTTCATTCCTCTTATTTCTATATTTCTATAGATTAGTTCCTCCACATAAACATTAAAGTCCAGACATTTCTGATCATCACTCGAGCAGTCGACCCTCACCGATCCTGTCTCTTTAAGGATATGTTTTTTTTTCCTGAAGCCAAAAATATATAGTATATAATGTCTTATATTATTCTGTACAATGGACTCTGTAACCTCTACATGGTTGTCAAGGAAACCTCTCCTTCACTCTCCACTGAGTGACTCCATTAGGTGAGAGCGGTGTGATCGTGTGTAAGTATTCACATTCAGCTCTCTGTTTTCTGAAGCTGATATTAATATTTTGTGTTCTTTTGATTTCACGCAGTCAACAGTGTATTTGTTTGTAGCTTTCTGAAGCAGCATTTAAAAACCATCACGTAATAACAATGACAATAAAACATTTATAGATTCTTTGCGTGAAACCCGATAAAGCTGAGGGGCTTCACGCTGCTTCTGGTATTGATCTGGTAAATATGTAATCAAGCCTGCGTCGTAATCATTATAATGGAGGTGGACAACGCCGACTGAAACGTATCGGATTTGTATTAAAAGTAAATCATCTGACTCATATAAGTCTAATAAAATACTAACACATCATACATGCGCTGACAATCCCTGTATTGATTTAATGATTTGAAATGTGTTAAAAATCAGGGATTATCCCTGTTATCTGTCTGTCACATGCAGGTAACACAACAGAAACATCAAAGGCTGATACAGTTTTAAGTTTAACCTGTCTGCCAACTGACCCTTATTTCCATTATTAATGAATCTGACAAACATGACTTTTTAGTCTAAAATGTGAAAAATTGAAATGTGAAACACATGAATGACAACATCAGACTTTAGTATTTTGTAATCCATTATCCAATTAGGGTTGGACAATGTGTACAGTGAAACATCCTGATGAAAAACAGCACGACTGAGAGAAACAGCGGCCCAACTCTACAGTATATCCAATAATCACTCAATCAGTCACATTTTAACTCACTGTTCTTCACTGCAGTATATAAGCTGTGTAACAGTTGAAGCAAAAATGAAGCAAGTTGAATTTCTTTGATCATTTATTTTCAGAAACTGAAGAAAATGGATTCGATACATACAATATTTTTCCAAATGCACAAAGTTTTACAAACATTGAAAACAAAGGGACAAGTTTGACGTCCACATATCGAATTATTTACATTTTCACAACCTCTCTTCTCGTCTCTGACTTTTACAACCTGCAGTTCAATCGAAGTTTCCCTGAATTTTATCCACAAGGCATTTTTCTGTCAGGCAGAAAAGTTCTGCCGGTGCACTCGGATGAGGCGCTCCTGCACTGAGAGGAAAAACGCTGCACGTTGGTTTTGTTTGAGAGCTGCTAACGCCATGGTAACAGAGAGCTGATGACACTGAAAATAACAAGCTGACAACACGCAGGGTGATAAAAGCACAACGCTCACCTGCAGCATCAGTGTCCAGACGGACTGTTCCCACAAATGGACTTTTTTCGGTCTCAGTTATGAAAGTTTTCTGTTTGATAGACGGACACAGTCAGAACAAGCTTCTCCTCCATTTTCAGGATTACCGGGGCAACGACCCGACTGAGCGCCTTTCTGAAAAGTTCAGAGACTTTCGTCTTGAAGCTTTCGAGCGGGCGCACAAAAAAGACGCACCTGGGCCGCAAGTCTCGCCCTCGTCACGCTTGGCTTTTTTACAGGATCTTGTTTGTGTAATTGGTTTATTTCCTGCACATTTCTAAATGAGACAAGTAGAATAAAGAGAGTTTGATGAAATATCACTATTTATTAGCTAAGATTAGTTTGTTTTTCCTGATAAAAGCACTTGTGCATGTGAATAGTTTGTCAGAAAATGTGTAAAACCAATTATCATTTCTGTTTTTACAGTTCCTGGTTATATTAAATGGTGTGATTGTGCCTTTCAAACCTGCCGGTGGCTCTGGGCTGCACATTAATTGACGTTTTGTTTCAGCATTACAGGAAGTTTTGTGGAATTTGGTGAATATAGCACTAATAGTGAAAATACAGTGATTTTTTTAAATCGTTTTTATCGATATAGTGATGCTCAAGGGTGTTGGGGATTAGTTAATGTGGTAGATGGGGCTAATCTGGAGCTCTGGAGGCCAGGTGGGGGTAGATATAAGGCTCTGGGTGGTAGATACAGAGCAACAAGGAAACATTAGAGCTGATTTGTAGCTTTTCAGGAGATATGGGGGAGAATCAGGGGTTGTGGATGTGTTCGGGACAGATATAGGACTCCTGGGGGGAGTTAGGAGAAGATACAGGACTCCTTGGAGGAGGGAGGGGAGGAGGTAGGAACCTGGGGAGGTGCAAGTGATGCACAGACAGTTATTGCATCAATAAGTTGGAGCTAACAGAGTGTGTGTGTGTGTGTGTGTGTTTATGTTGCAGTTATTGTGGGAATGTGTGTGTGTGTGTGTGTGTGTGTGTGTGTGTGGGAGTGGTGCAGAGAGCGAGGTCGAGGAAGAGAGCAGCTCTATAGTCTGGGTCTTTGTTTTCCTGATGGTGTGTGTGTGTGTGTGTGTGTGTGTGTGTGTGTGTGTGTGTGTGTGTGTGTGTGTGTGTGTGTGTGTGTGTGTGTGTGTGTGTGTGGGAGGTAGGCAGAGAGGGAGGCAGGGAGCGGCTCCCAGCATTGTCTTTCACCTCTCAAGGCCACAGACACAGCCGCAAGCTGCAGGACACACACACACACACACACACACACACACACACACACACACACTGCAGCAAGTGACTGAAATGGATGTGCTGGAGATAAGTGAGCGATGTAGAGGAAAGATTGAGTGGATGTGAAGAGGGAGGAGATGGAGAGAAGGTGTGAGATGAAGTGATGGACGGACGGAAGGAGGAAATATGAGTGATCTGATTTTAGAAGAGAAAAATTCAAACAAGTGCGTGGAGTCAGGAGAGAGAAGACGGAGGAAGAGAAGTGATTTAAGGAGCGTGCGAAGGAAAAATACATGTTTCGCCTGGATGAGAAGGGGTTTTACAGATTGACTCAGTGGATGAGAGAAAAAAAAAGAGCACAACTGAAGTGGAAGGAAAATAAGATACACAGCAAAGAATTGTGGTTAAAAGAGACTCTAAAAGAAAAAAGTAAAACTTCTCTTAAATGTGAATATTTTCTGGTTTCTTTCCTCGTCTGTGACAGTGAACTGAATGTCTTCTATCTATCTAAGATCTGAGGACGTCGTCTTGAGCTTCAGGGAAACACTGATCGACATTTTCTACCAGACAATTAATAAATTAATCGAGAATCAAAAGAGGACCTGGTGTTACGGGTTATCACTGGCTCTCCAGAACCTTTTCATAAGATGGATCCTTGTAGTTTTTGTCCCACCATCAACAGGACTCAATCCACTTGTCACAATCTAATGTCGCCTGTAGGGACGGTTTCTGTTTGATCTGGATCCAAGCTCATTAATACGTACATACGTTATGCTCTGCAGCCAAAAACTTCCCTTTTTGAATCTTTTATGTAGGATCTGAACAGACAGTGTTATCATACGACAGCAGGAAATCCAAAGTCTCGTGATAAAAACACGTACTTTTCTGCAGAGTCATATTCTGAATCTGTTATTTTCCCAGATTGCATCTGAAACAGGACGTCTCCTTGATCGTCTCTTTTGCATTTCTGACACCACAAACGTCTGCAAAGAAAGAAAAAACACCTGTGACGTATACAAACGCGTGCTGAGGCTCAAACACCTTCACTTAAATGTTCCAGAATGTGGATTCACTTCATCGAAGTCAACGCAACAAGTGCAAAATGCAAATGTGGGAAAGTTCTCACAGGAAACTAGCAATGACTGTACTTTAGTATTTACTGTGGATGAGTCAGTGCAGGCTTAATGATCGTCACAGAGCAATGACGTAATATGTGGTGGAAGCTCGACACTGTAGGCACAGTAGACTCTGTGGGTTGGATTCGATGCCGAGAGAAATAAAGACTGAGCATCGTTTTTTAAATAAAATGTCCTCGTTTTCCGCCGAGGAAACAACCAGAGAAGATTCAATAAAGGAGCTGGATTCATACCTGATCAAATACTAACACAGACCCGTCTTAGTCATCTGTCCGCTGTGTTTTTATCGTAAAGGGAATCATACCTCAGCTAATGTTGTCTTGTGCATCACGGAGGAAACAACAGGGTAGAAAATAGACCCCTTCGTCAGGAAGATGAGAGGAAGAAAAGCGTGATTGTGGGAGGGAGAACGCAGCAGAGGTGGAGAATAGAAACACAAACAGAATGATGATGAGAGGAGACGAACGAGGGAGAAAAGAGGCAGAGATGTCAAAGGAAATCCACCGACCGCTGACTGATAAACCTTTTGATTTACATACTGATGTGGAATAAGAAGCAGCAGTGTTTCATGATGCGATGTGCACCGTGGCGTGTATTCTCTTAGAAGATGATGCAGAGGAAGCCTGTACTGTACACCGAAGACCGAGCATATGCCGAGACGTCAGCCTGTGCTGTGGTGATGTGAATGAATCCTGGACATCTGCTGCATCATACTGTATGAAGCTTGTTGTTGTTGTCGTCTCTTGACATTCACTCGTTTAGTTCAGCATTTTTGTCTCCGAACAAAGACCTTTTCTGTTTAAAGCATTGGAACAAACTCGCTGGTTGCAAGAATTAAAAGTTTATGTGACTTTTTTTTATTTCTGGTTTTGTGCTGAAACAGTGAGTTTGACTAATTATAAGTCGGTAAACACAAAATAAACTGATAGCTGAAGCTTTAATAGCGGGTAAATCAGTAGTTCACTGGTTTCTTCTTCTTAAATGTAACAATTTCTGCATTGAGATGTCTACAAACAACCAGACTTTTGTTGAGTTGTGTTACTTCAATTATCCCGAATGTTTCCAACAATATTCAATCACAGAAAACTACTTTTCATTTGGTTGCCTGTTGCTATAATTCCCAGGAGAGAGTCAGAGAGGGAACGGAAAACATATTTTTAAGGATGTATTTACATAAATCAGTGACGCTAATGAGGTCAAACACTAATCACATTGTCTTTGTGCTGATTTCAGTTGAGCTTTGACAAAAAGGATTTAAAGAGATTCTGTTTTACTTACTTTTTACTCAGCGTCCAAACACCTGTGGTCTTTGGTTTACCTGCCACATTGAGCCATCACTTAGTGGACGTAAGTGCCAGTTTTTCATGTAAAAATGGAGACGAAACCATCCCTCACTGTCTCACTGTCTCAAAGCAGCACCCAGTGTAATTCAAAGAGGAAATGACCCACTCACACAAGGTTTAAAGTATGAGGAGGTAGATATTGACGTGTAATAACCGGATGACCTGCTGTTGGTACGAGAAGAGCGAAACATGTTTATCAACTCCAGGGAAAATTAATTTCCTTAAACTTTCGCACTGTAAATCCAAACAAAGCCTCTTAGAGAAAGCGTCTGTCAGAGGTTATTTGTTAAATGTCCTTAAACTAAATTGTTCCTTTCAAACTGAGAAGCTGCAGACGACCACAGTCAAGATGAAGAACAGAGAGGCTTCTTGTTTTGGTCGGATTCATACAGTCGTGCTTAATTATATATATATGACCCACTCACCCATTTGTGTGTGTGTGTGTGTGTGTGTGTGTGTGTGTGTGTACGACTTTACGCGCCATGCAGTCGGGTTGTGTGTGTTCATGCGTGTCCGTCTGTATCGACTGTGCTCTTCAGTGCTCTCACATGTTGGAACACGTGTGTGAACTCGGGCTGAGATGATGACGGTGATGATAAATGTGGACCTTCAGAGGGATGTTCACCGTTCATCTCAGCAGGTTAATTAAATTAGATAAAGTTCAGTAAAGCATCGTCAGGACAGTTGAACCCATCGCTGTGTTTGTATCTTCAGGTCAGAGCCCAGAATGCAGCAAAGGTTTAAAACCACAAAGTCTTCATAGTCAACAAACCAGCGAGGATCATTAATGAGGAATGTTCTTTCTGACGTGAATACTCAGAAAAGTCACAAATGTCAAGAAACGTTGTGGGTTTACGAGCTCAAAAGAAAAAGAAAGAGACCTTTAATACATTTTTTATTATTATATACATATATTACAGAACATGCTTGAATAGGAAGGAATTTGCAGCATCTGTACAGCAGCTCCGACTCGGACACAAAGCATCAGGGAAGGTATTGACATTCTTCCTCAGGGCCGCTGAGCAGGCGGGCACCAGCTCTCCAGCCTTGAAAATACATTTTTGTGATCAGTATTCAACATTTTTTTTCTATATGCTGACAGGTATTTAATTTTCAGTGCACACTGGCTGAAAGTCTGTGCTCAGGTTTTATGTTCTTGGATCCATCAGTTGTGTTTCTTGAACAAGGCGATAGCAGCTTGCATCACCGGTTATTTCTGACGAGTTGCAACCCTGCGAAGACAGACAAGAATGTTTTAACTGCAGCAGTGATAGTAACGACCGTATCTGGTCAGTGTGTTCACCCTCTTCTTGCTTTGTACTGCTGCACAGCTTCCCTCCAATTAATAAAAAGTTCTTATCTCATCTTAAAGAGGAACTTGTTATTCGTATACGTGTTATTCCCTTTTGCTCAAAAGGTAGACAACCTCTATGGCGTCTGGCTGGTAATAAACATTATGGTATTACAGCTGAAGGCTATAAAGAAGGCTAAAATATGTTTTTTAAAAACATTTTACAGGAGAATAGACAATAAACAGGATCGTGGTTCATATTTGATGGGCACTGCCTTGTTTTACAGTTTGATAAGAGGTTTTTCAGCCTCCAGAATCCAGATAGCAGCGATTACAGTTCAAGATCTTTCTCTATTACAGCCAAACAGTACAGTACACTAACTTTTAAGTTTTGCATCATGCGGCAGGGTGGGGGCTCCTGGTGCAGGCAAAATGGAGAGAAGTTTGACATTGTTCAGCTGCATATGCTGCCAACATTGTAGTGATACAAAGCTGGTTACAAATCAGCAAAGATCCTCCCAAAGCAGGTAATTATCTTGCATTACAGAAGTTTCATAAATCATTTATATGAACTTTACGCGGCCTGATGTACAGCTTATCGAGGGAAATAGCAGATGAACGCTGTGAGGGCCAAAGAGAAAGTAAAAACATAACGTGGAGCCATGGGGAGGTTATGAAGGATCCTCTGTTCCTCTCCACGTTCAAAAAAACAGTGAATTATTGAGCTGCTGTACAAGGAGGCCAGTTAGTGATAGTGAATCTAAAACCAAGAGACAGTTTGAGTCTCAGACCAAACCACGTCACGGTCTTACATCCCTATCAGGCTCCCCGCTGTCCCCCAGCAGAGCACAGTACAGTACATTAAAGTGCATTAAAGCTGCTGCTCGCTCTCACTGGCCTATATAGAGTTCACCTCCACATCAATCTTTCATGGCTAACCCCAAAAATATAGAGCAAACCTAATTTACCGTGAGTCAACACACACACACCCTCCCCGGGTGCAGGAGTGGAGAACGGAGAGCGTCCATGTTTCTACAAAACAGAAGCTCAGGAGGGAGCGTAGAGGCAGGAACTTGTTCTGATCCAACAGGAAGTGCCTTCATCAGGTTTTATGGTCCAGTCTGGAGCCTCCACCACTAAAATATCTCTTTTTGACAACAGCTAAGTGAGTTTGTTACAGAGAAACAACAACCGGCTGTGGAGATGCACGTCACAGCCAATTACAACACAAACGGAGCATTTCCAAACGTCTTGTTATCCAGTTTGTTCACGAGATTTTCTTCAGACTTCATTAAACATGTGAGATGTTGTAATGTCTAATTCCTGTTTCTAGTAGTGCAGGTCCTTCGTTAGTTCATGCAGTCATTCTGTCATGTCTGTCGAGGAAAGAACAAAAAGCTGCAGCTACGGATTAGATTAGATTATTATTAGATTAATACTCGACTGTTCAGTGACACACGTTGTTTTTCACATTGTATTCAGAGTTTAACCTAAAAATTCGTCTTCAAGACTTGGGCCAAGTCCAACAGAAAACGTCAGTAGCTACATTTCAAATGCGTACGTGAACCTTGAAATTCAATGCAAGTGTTTCACAATAAAAGCCTTGTTAAGGAATGTGGGGCTTTGTCCCCTGAGATGCTTTTAATTTGAAACCAAAACAAGAAATGTGGACGTGAAAAGGCGTTGCAGTGCGTCGACAATGCAACCTGCACCAACTCGTTACAGATGAGAGTTTCTCTTGTGTGGTTGTCGTTCGGGGTCGTTTAGCACCACTGTGTGAGCAACTCTCATCTCTACACCAACACAACAAAACAAAGGGAGGCGTCACGCTGCGGCTCCGAGCTAATCAGCTGTCCGGGGCGCTTCTGCTAAGTAGCTGCATGCTGTTCGTTCTCTCCACCTCCACCTGGTTCAGTCAGTTTGCATAAAATCAAACTGGGTTAAGCTCGCACAGCAGACGACACCGGCAAAACAAAAAAACCTACACAGCCTTAGTTATATGGATTTAAACAAAGCTTGGATGCAAAGCGTGGAAGCGTTTTACGATCTGACACCTCTGTCATCATCATTAAAACCGTCTATAACCACTCAGAAGTTTAGGGAACGACGGCGGTCATGGTTTGCAGAAATCAGAGTTGACTCTGGTGCCGATCACTTCACTGATCAGGTAATTTGAACGGTGATAAAAATGACAACGCACCGCATGAATCTGTCGTGCTGCATCCTGAGGCTTCAACACAGAAACACGTTGCGCACACAGTCACATGTACGGTACATTAACGTGTAGGAATATTGCCAGAGGAAGAACACTATTCTCCATATTGTGTGTTGTGTATCAGGGTGATAATGTGCTTTTCAGACAAGGCTGTATGTATATGTGCGTGTGTGTGTGTGTGTGTGGGTGTGTGGGTGTTTTCACTGTAGACAGCATACACACAGATAAACAGAATATGGATGTCTTTTTGTTATTAAACTTTAAATATTTAATGTAAAAATGTTGGTTGCAGCCGTCTTTTCTACGTCTACCATCGATCTGTAGCTGTTGACCTCGAGGCGAGAGGACGTGGTTTTGTTCCCGAGGCGTGCTGATGTGATCGTGCGGTATGTAAAGAGTCTGAAGGAAAACATGTTTCTGGAATAAATATTTACCACCAGATTTCTTTACGTTCAGATGAAATTATAGTCAACATGTTTTGTGTTCGTATTTGTATGAGGATTCAGAAAAAAACCGGAGAAGTACATCTTTAAAGTCGCTCATCCATCGTTCAACTGGTACAAGAAACTTGCTGTGGCGTATTTTCGACACAAAGGCAACAGGTTTGTTTGCACTGTTTGTCTCTTTTTAAAGTCGACACTTTTCTTCATTGGTGACTTCCTGTGGTCGAGCAGGTAACAGCCGGCCTCTGTCTGAGCAGCACTCTTACACAGATTGTGTCGGATGATTGGTTGAACAAGCGGCAGGTTTCTGTCCCGTCTCCTTCCGACTGTCGCTGATGTTTTCTGTGTCAGTTACCACAAACTTTTTCTGACTTTAACCAAATAGTTTTCTGTAGCATTGTCGCCATTTTCTCCTTTTCCTTCTTCTCTGTACACACAACGTCTTTTGCAGTTTGTGGAGTTGTTCTGTGCTGCTTTTAATAATCGCTGTGGTCTCATATATGAGTCACACTGGCCGTCCATTCTCGATCTACAGCTTTTCGCTGTCTCCTTTCTCTCGCCTCCACTGTGTGTTTATGACTTTAATCAGGATGCTTAAGCAAGCACACAAACAGATTTGATTGGCTGAGTAGCGTCAATGTCATTGGTCTGTGAGTTTCCTGGGCCGCTCGTTCTATAAAAGCTAGGAAAAAGCAGCCCAAAAAACAAAAAACGCGCCGTCAAAATGTAATAATTCTCAATGTTTTATTGGACCTGGTGTGGATAGGAAGGCATCTGGGTCCGAACCTGGACAGAACGATAATCGATGCGATCGACAATGTTTAATTACTTTGCTATACTATTCTAAACAGAGCGTGTTTGTAATGATCCATAGTCGGAATAAACAGATGAATTTGCCATCCTCAACAAAACTCAAGAAGTAGCCTCGCTTTGAACGCAAACACAGCACACATTCACATCGGTTACATTTCAGCCCGGTCGTGCAAAACGGTCTCAGTCGATCATAACGTTGGTTTAAAGTTATTGACTTTTCTGCATCGAGACGTAAACTTTCAGGAGAGAATCGAGATGCTTCTGAGAATCCAGTTTTCTCCCCCAAACCCTGGTTTTAAAGGGGAACTATGTAGTTTTCAGATTTTTTATATTTATAATATTCATGAGGTAATAATACAAACTCAGAAATATTCATCTGTTCTCAGAGGGTAATAAGGTCCCAGAACACTGTTCGAAGCTAGAAAGGTGGCAGGGTCCGCCCTTTCTCTTCTCATTAAAGTTTCTTCCAGAAACTACAGAGTGCTCCTTTAAATTAGCCTGCAGCCTCTGAAACATCAACTTTAATTTGACCTGAATTAAGCAGAGAAGTCGATCCTCTGCTGTTGGATGCTGCTGCCTTTACGTCGTACGTTTTTTTCTACACTTGCAGCAGAAAATCTGTGAATCCAAGTTTACAAGTCACCTGGTAGAGTGTCCTCTGTGTGTGTGTGTGTGTGTGTGTGTGTGTGTGTGTGTGTGTGTGTGTGTGTGTGTGTGTGTGTGTGTGTGTGTGTGTGTGTGTGCGCGTACTGTAGCAATGTGGCACATGACAGGAAGTCAAAACACAACTATTTTTATTACAAGCTCTCTCATGTTCAGACTTAGAGCCGTATCAGCAGTCAGGGTTATCAGTCTTGTACAAGTCAGTGAGACGTGCACAGCAGATGGTACTTTATCTGAATCTCTCTCTCCCTCTAACACACACACACACACACACACACACACACACACACACACACACACACACCATGTTTCCTGGTATACGGGTGCTGCAGTTTACGTAAAGTAGGTCATGAGGGCAGTGTTGACCATTACAACCTCTGACTGTGACAAGCAGCTTACCTCACTCACTATTAATAGACACACACACACACAGACACACAGACACACACACATACACACGCACACACACACACACATACGTCAAGCTGGCAGGAGATCATAGAGGAATGAATGCATAACTTAACATAATTGCTGACATACCTTTACTGTATGTGTGCGAGCTCTGGTTTCTCTCGCGGAGCCTGTTGCTAAGTTCACAAACAAGTTTTACATCAGTGGCAGAGCTCGAGGCTCAAAGCTTCATATGTTGTCCCGGTGCACCGACAGCCTCTTTGTTTGACATCGACAAGAGAGGAGGACAGAAAGGGAGCGCACGTCTTTGGTTCCTTTTATTGTGAAAGAGCATTTCAACACAAAAGCTACATTCAGCCACGCACCCCCTCCCTCGCTTCCTCTCTCCCTCCCTCCATCTATAATCCATTTTCTTCAAGGTTGCACAGGAGCAGAAGAGGAGGAAGAGAGGGCAGAGCGAGAGGAGAGAGAGAAAACGAGAAAGGGAGGAGAGGGCACGCGGGAGAGGATATTGGGAGAGGAAAAGAGCAGAGCTGAAGGGAAGCCAAAAAAAAAAAAAAAAAAATTACCAGAGAGATGGAGCAGGGAGGAGGAGGAGAGGTGGGAAATGAGAATGAAACAGATGGAGGGCAGAGCCGAGGTGGAAAATAAGGAGGAGAGAGGCTGGAAGAAACGAAGGGCGAGGCAGAGCGAAGAAGAGGGAGAGTGGGTGAAAGAGAGGAGGAGGAGGAGGAGGAGGAGGAAGAGCAGAGCCAGAAGGCAGAAGACGACGAGGGGCAGAGAGAACAGGAGAAGCTGAGGGAGGACGGGGTTGTTATAACTCGCTTGTGAGGAATCACGCGCTCCCTCCTACCCTAAATATGTCGGGAAAACCCCCAGAACTGCTCAGCTTCAGTCGCATTCATTCGGCATAATGCGCTTATTTTTCTTCTTTTTTTTTTTAGCCAGTACAAAACTGCACATTAGTGCAGCAGGATCACATCTTCTTAGTGGGTTAGTACATCTGCAGGCAGATTGTCTGCTGGATTGTGGGTGTGAGACGGTTTCATCCTTCTCGTCTTATCCAGTCTGGTATTCTGCACAGTGAAGGACAGTGTGAGTGAAATCAAATCAAATCAAGTCCAGTTAAAACAGAACAAAATTACATTTCTGTGCTTCGAATTTCTTAGCGTACAAATATTTTGATATTAGAGAAAACACCATGAAATTAATTTATAAAATGTACGCTGCTGGAAGCTCAGGGATGTTACGTCCACCCGCAGGTTGTGTGACACAATCACCTGCTTCTTTACATTTGAGCCATCACTTCCCTGTTATCAGCCACATGAAGTAATGATTGTTCAGTCCTGATATGATGAAGACATCACAGCCAAAGATTATTTACAGCTGCACGAGATAGATTAATGCTCCGCGTGCTTTAAGCATCTACAACAGTGTGTATCAGTCAGGCCAAATGAAAGCTGCTGTTGGAGAAGCGAAGCTCGTCGATGACACACAATTTGTTAAATTGCACTTCGTCCATTTATGTGTAAATGAGGCTCGTGCACGTGCACTCAGCTCCACAATTACTGAGATTCATAAAAACAGCTTTACACATCTGACGAGAATAACTCAGATGCATATTTCTGTCTTCGTGCCGACACACAGTTTCAGTCGTACATCGACAGGATTGTAAGCATCTGGGCCCAGGACTTCAGTGCAGCAGCCAAAACGTCTCAAAATCACGTTACTTTTTTGGGGGGTTTTTGGAAACAAAAACTGTAAAACACTCTTCAGACAAGCCCGGAGTCATCGAGGCTGCAGGTCTGAAACAGTTCGTGTGTGTCGAGGGTTTTCTTTCGCTGCTGACGGCTCCGTTATCTGTGGACACGATCCAGCAGGAAGGAGATTGTCTCAAATATTGACTCGAGTCTGCATGAGAGGACAGTATTTTAATGAAAAGTGATGGAGCTCGGTGTGACTGACACACAGTGTGAGTGGAGCTGTGTGTCAAGTTCCTCTGCTGCGAGCCACTGTGTTCATTGTGTGTCAACTGTGTGTGTGTGTGTGTGTGTGTGTGTGTGTGTGTGTGTGTGTGTGTGTGTGTGTGTGTGTGTGTGTGTGTGTAGGTATATTTTCCTATTTCCCAGCTAAAAGCCTTGACTGGTTGTTGTGCACGTGGAAACACACCGGCTTCTCTTTACTGGCACTCACACATTCTAACACACACACACACACACACACACACACACTGAGCCCCGCCCCCTCTGCATCACTTCATACTTCGCTCCATCCCGTCCAACCCTCCCCCCTCTTACATTTAGTCTGGTCCTCCTTTGTCCACCTCCCTCTCTCTCTTCTCACCCACACACTCTCATTCATGCTCTCTCTCTCTCTCTCTCTCTCTCTCGCTCTCCATCCCTCCCTCTCCCTCTCTCCCTCATCTCTCACACTTCTTGTTTCTCTTCTGTCATCCATTCTTCACTTCTGCATGGTCAGCTTTTCCTCCCCTCAATGAGGGAGTAAGGACTCTCCTCCTCTCCTCTCCTCTCCTCCTCTCCTCCTCCTCTCCTCTCCTCTCCTCTGCCTCCTCTCCTCTCCTCTCCTCTCCTCTCCTCTCCTCTCCTCTCCTCTCCTCCTCCTCCCCCTCCTCTCCTCTCCTCCTCTCTGATGCAGACCAGAAGGAGTGGCCCATTGTTCTTCCCCTCTGTCCCATGCCGGTTACGTCTCTTCTCCTCTTCACATCCCAGAGCTCAGCCTCATGTCACTCTGTGTGTGTGTGTGTGTGTGTGTGTGTGTGTGTGTGTGTGTGTGTGTGTGTGTGTGTGTGTGTGTTGGTGGATGATGCAGCCCCTCACAGTTGAACTCTTGTATTGTGGTAACTGCTGTTTGTGCTGAACAAGAATGAAACTGTCTGAACTCTGAAACTTGAGGACGGTTCGACCCGTTAACGTCTGCGATGTCATTTAAATTACCAGCTGAGCTAAGAACAAATCCACAAATCCAAACCACAGCGATAAGTTGTCGACTATTAAATGAATCTCTGACTATTTTGATAATCACTTATTAATAAAAAGAATTAATAACTGTCTGATTCCAGCTTGTTAAATGTGAATATTTCCTTTCTTTGAGTTGTCAACAACGAGACATTTGAGGATGAGATCCTCGGTTTTGAGAAACACTCTGACATTTTTTTCTCCACCATTTTCTGACATTTAATAGCCCAAAAACAACTCATCGATCAATAGAGAGCATAATCGACGGATTAATAGACAGTGAAGATAATCGTTGGGTGCAGCGCGGGTGTATTGAGTTAGAAAAGGTGAATGGAAATGTCAAAATTTGATCAGATTTCCCCCGGAGCCTCAGATAATCTGATTATAATGAATTAGTATCAGTCTGCTTAGTACAGACATGAGCTCTAGAGGATGCACATGCACTGTATAAATATGTTTAGTGTCATGTTCGGCCGGTTTTGCCTCGTGCTGATGATTTAGCAGCTGTATGAACTGGTTCTTGAAAGACTCGGTAGCTTGATGTTGTCGTTTATTACACTTACACCTCCTCACCTCTCCGATCCAGTCCACAGTTCAACTGCAACATTTGTGTGACAGCTGCAGGAAGCAGAGCTGGTGATCATATCGAGTATATATATATATATATTTATATATATATATATACAGTATATTGAGTAAAGTAATGAGAGCCTTCAGGTGAACAGCCAGCTGCTGCATCGGTGTGTTGACTTGAGATTATTTCCCCCACTGTCTTCTCCCCGCTGCTGCCCACATGATGCAATATTAATTGACTCCGATCAGAGGAGGGAAAGTGGCTACGTGCATGTGTGTGTGTGTGTGTGTGTGTGTGTGTGTTGTGTGCGAGTGCTCATATCCAATCCATCTTCTATTCTTTCTCTTCCTTCCCTCCTCTTCTTCCTCCCTCTCCTGAGAGACGAAGCCTCGGTGCAGCAGCTGTGTGGAGCTTCACACAATATATCCACACAATGAGGATCTTGTTATATTTGTTTTGTTTCATCTTTCATGCATGAAATTCATTCAGTTACACGCAGTGTTTTAAAATGAGTGCGGCCCTACAACTTCCAGCTTCTTTAAAATCTTATTCTGGTAATTTCAGCTCGGCTATCAAGTAATTATAAGCGTTAAAATCCTTTTTAAAAAATGTGGTTTTAAGGAAATTGTGGGAACGGTTTCTCTCTTTCTGATGAACGATTTCTCCAGGATCTTATCACTTCACTACATCGTGAGTCTTTACGGTGTAATCATTTGCCTGAAGTCGTGTCGAACTTCGAATGTTTGAGTTTCACCTTAAAAGTTTTGGAAAATCTGAATGTGACGCCTGAAACTGTGAATTAATTATGAAATGAATCCGTCTCCTTGTTAGCAGCTGCGAAGTTTCCTGCTCGTCGTGTTTGTGTGCTGCAGGATTTTTCTGCTCATGTGTTCGTGCCCGTGTCAGTGTGTGTGTGTGTGTGTGTGTGTGCGTGTGTGTGTGTGTGGGTGTGTGTGCGTGTGTGTGTGTGGTTTCAGTTTCTATGAGTGACAGGAGGGAATCGGCCGAGAGGATTACATCTCATTAAACAGTGAGATTGATCTGTTCAGCTTGAGATTGCCATCAGCAGGATTAACTCTGCTGCTGATAATGAGTGACATAATGAATCTGTCCCCGCGGCGTTTCATAGAAAGATGCAATTGTGGATTTTTTTTTTTTCCCTCTCGGTGTGAAGAGATATTTTGAGGGAAGCGGCAAACTCTGATTTCATTTTCTGATCAGCACAAACATCTTTAATGTGTAGTTAAATCTTGTGTGTGTTCCCTGATTTGCTCTAATCACAGCTGGACTGAGCAGATGTGTGTGTTGGGAAACGTTTTAAAGTTCTGGCTTCAACATGAATCTGATAAAGGCTCAGTTATATCTGTATATCCAATATGAAACCTCTGACCGATTACCACTAGAGGGCACCGCTCAGAGGTCTCGCATTGACCTCCACTTTTCTTTCACCTTTGTCCAGTCTCCTCACAGTTTGTCTCTCATTTTTAAACCTTCCTCCTCTCGTGCTGTGGTCGTGTCTCGCTTTCACTACTGGCTGCACCGTCCACCACAGCTGCTTGCAGAAATGCAGAAATATGGATGAAATGAACGCAGAGTACGGACAGGATGTCTTTTACAGTACCCTGTGGACACAAACAAGTTGTCTGTTTACCTACATTTTTACTGGTGGATCCTCTTTGAATTATTTCTTGCAGCCCTGTGTTTTTTATAAGCGATAACACAGTGAATAGATAAGAGGAATTAAGGGAGGCTGAGGTGTAATGAACATGACAAACATGCTAAATGCATTTCCTTCCTCATAAAACATCTGCAAAGCTGCTTTCTTTTTTTGTGTGTGTTGATTTTGAAACCTGCATCGTTTACATCCATCAGTCTTCTTCTTCTTTCCTTTGCCGGCACATTCAAGTGTTTCTTGGTTGTGTTTGAGTCGCCTGTAGTTCAGGGGAAGTGTGGAAACATCGTGTCCACTAAAACATGCTGAACTAAAACTAAAACAGCGCTACTAGAGGGCGAGAAACTCCACCGGGTACCTCCTTCATGTGGAGATTTGATTGTTTCATGGTCCGGCAGGTTGCAGGTAAGAATGTTGATGATTAATCATTAATCGATAAATCAGCATTAAGAATTTAACCGATTAAAAATGTCTGAATCGACAAACAGAGACAGGCACAAATACATCAGAGAGTATCTTCCAATAAGAGAGTACAGACACTTGTTTTTTAAATATCCAGTTAAAACACAAAACAATTTAACTGAAATACAAAAAGACATTTTAAACAAACTGATATTATCACATTTTAGCCATTTGGTCACCTCGATATTAGTTGGACTTGTTGAAAAGCGACAGACGGCAGCTCTGCGATTAATATTAAGTCATTATTTTGTGTCATTTCATTTAAAATTCAATAACTTTACGTTTACTTGATCTGTTGTTTTAACTACTGATGTAGCCGACTCTGATTTTACATCACACACAGATCATGTCAGTGGTTAAAACAGTTTTCTTAAGGAAAAATGTTATGTTATTATAAATGATTAATCGATAATCGACTATCGATTTAAAGAAATTACTTAAAATTTCCATCCCTACTTGCAGGATATCTTCTTTTTCTTTGTTTTTTTAATCTGTCTGTATTTCTACAAATGTCCAGATGTCGACAGTGTGAGAACTGAACCTACTTCCAGCTGTCGTCTGTTATCTGTCCATGAGTGCAGCCGCTTTCCTTCTGTCCGTGTGTCTGATGGATTTTCCCGGTTTCCTCTCGTTTCATTCCGACTCCACTGCAGTGAAAACCCGTACAGAGAAAATAGGACAGAGTTAAGAACCGCAGGACTGCATTTAAATAACAAATGGAGCTGTGAATGTGTGTGCTAATCATTATCATAATTGCTGAAAATTGATGCTGTTAATGTAGATAATTACAGTCTTTGCACTTTCCACATTTACATATGTGTTTTGTTGACGAGGCTGAAATCAGTGAAGTGATTTTTAGAGAGTAAACAAGCCGCCTGGTTGATTCTCTCTCTCTCTCTCTCTCCCTCCCCCCTCTGTCAAACTAATACTCTCTCTACCTCTTTATTACTCACTCCCCTTCCCTCTCGTTCTCCTGCTGCTCTACAGCTTTTTCATTTTTCATCCATTCCTCTTGTTTACTGTTCCTCCTCTGTATGACTGTATCTGTGTTATTCTTCTCATCAGACCAGTAAACACTGAAGGCTTTCTGTCTCCGACTGTTAAAACCTGACAATAACGTCCATTCAAGAAGGGCAAAGCTCTTTTCTGCCCACTCGTCCACCCTCCCTCCTGTCTGCTTCTCCATAATATTCAAGAATTAGGACATTAGATGTTGCTGTTTGTCTGTTTTCACCACTGCAGAAGTTGACAGTGCTTGAAAATTTTAGATTTGGCTGCCTGGTTACGATCCAACCAGGGCATGCAGGGTTCAACGATGTTGTTTTTTCTTGCTTGGTTGGGCAAGTGGGTCAGAAATCTATTTACTTTACAAAGACTGAAGTTAATTGTCATTTCTCATATTATCTGCCTCGCTCTCGGCCTTTGCAGCAAAACGTAGTTGGAGTTTTTCGCCCACATCCGCACACATCCCACCCGACTAAGCTCCTGTTTTCAGGATCATTGAAATGTTCGCTCACACTTCAGCTCATCAAAACGAAAGCCTCTTTATGTATACAGCCCAAAATCACAATCATATTGCCTCAGTGTGCTCAGGGAGCAGCATCCTCTGTCCTTAGACTTTTAACAGGGGAGAAAAAAGATGGAAGAAACCTCAGGAAGAGCCTCAGAGGACGGACAGACATGAAATAGATGTTGCATGTTCAGAACAGCACAACTCAATCACAGTTTACAAATATCTAATAATATCTGATACAATGATTATATAACATATGTGATAGGAGGAAGGCTGAACAGGCCGAGGCATTTACAAGCGGTGCACCGGGCCACACGACCTCCTCTCGAGTGTTCGATATGTACCAGAGCAAGTGAGCGTTTCTGCTCCTCAGTCACAGGGTTGCGCTCCACTCAAATCACCGCTTGCTCCAAAAACAGAAAAAAAACCTGCGTTGTATTTAAACTTACAGCTTAAACTGAATCGATGATTGATTTTACACTTAGATGCAGTCTGGGTCGGGCTTGCTTCGGACTCATGGTGTGAGCAGGATGGAGTTGGGTTGGTGACACTCCGGTCCAAAATCCTCACACTCCACCACGTTCACATGCTGCATGTGCAACTCTGCTTCTCTGCTTTTGCTGACAAATTGCTAGATTTACTTTCCCAATGTGGCATTTTTACTTCCCCGGGTCGTCCTAAAGACTGAGCCCTGGGCGTGTTAACAGAAGTCTTATCAGATGTAAGAAAAAGATGTGTGACCAATGACAAGAAAAAAACAACATTAAGCGTGCGTCAGATGGCTGGACGAAGCTCTCTGAAGGCGACTCTGCAATGACAACAGTTTTATTTGTGTGTGAGTCGAAGTAATCAGTGTTGAGGCCTTTGAAGGACCGGTGGACCTCAGGACTGTGATGTGAACAGAACAGAAACAGATGCAAGCAGAAGCACGTCATCAACACACGAGTGTGGATGTGATTCTCGTCAGGGGGAAAGATGGCTACAGGAAACGCTGATTTAGCTCCTCAGTATATTCTGTGTCATTTCCTGTCCTGCGCTGATTGGCCGGTCATCATTTTAACCCGGCTTGTCTTTGGCGGACGGAGTTTTAAATCAGCCGTCAGTGACCTTGTCTCACGGTACGTTTGTGCTTCTCTGATTGCTTCTTACTTTCAATAAATCGCAGGTTAGTTCTCCTGAAAGAGGGCCGAGACATTAATAAGCGAGTGTGTCATCCGCATTAATCGGTGCCGCCGGAGTTCAAACGCTCGTTGTTGTCACTTTGACCTCAGGTGCTTCTGACACATTATAATCATCACTGTGTGGCTGTGTAGTGAAAGATTCAAGGCTCGTAGCATGAATCACCTGTTCCATGTTTGTCCACCTGCCTCCTGTATAATAAGCCCAAAATTCAGAAGTTGAATTTTAGAGTAAAATATCATCACAAATATATTCATATTCTCCTGCTTCTCTTCTCTTTGTTGTACCTGTCGGAGTCTTTATTTGACAAACTGCCATCAGTTTTCTGGCGGTCGCGTCACTGCCAGGAGATAATGTCAGCCGCCCATTAGAGTGAGAAAAAACACACAAAGATATTTTAGATTACAGGAAAACACTGAACACTGTCGCCTCTGTCCTGGGAGAGGCAGTCATCTGACCCACGAGCTGCTGCATCCATCAGCCCGCTCGCCCAGGGCCACCGAGGATGATGGACAGCAGTGAATTAGAGGGAGGGAAGTGGGTGAAAGGGCATCGAGGGATGGAGGGATGGAGGGATGGAGGGAGAGAGAGAGAGGGAGGGATGACAGAGGAGAAAACAAGCAGTGTACAGTGTGTGTGTGTGTGTGTGTGTGTGTGTGTGTGTGTGTCCCGCGGGGCATGTGCGCTGCATTGTGTCATGTTGGCATCGCGGCCGGCCGGCTGGCGTTGTGCTCGTCCCATCCTATTAGCCCGCTGACTGACTGCCCGGGTCCTGCATTACTCTGCGGCACAGAGCGCTGACTCTGGATTACAACATGACAGCTATTATCTCACCTCATTATCCTCCTCAGTTTGTGATGATGAATTTCATCATCGCCTAAAAAAAAAAAATAATAATAACGTGGGCTTCCCCCGGCCCGTTGTGTGTGCGTGTGTGTGTGTGTGTCTGTGTTCGTCCACATACTTTTTAATGTCACTGTGGATTTCTGCCATCAGACTCTTTTTAATACGAGACCTCATGTTGCTGATGTAAATGTTTCGTCCTCCGACTGCCGCTGCAAAAATATAAGTGAGTAATGTTTCTAATGTCAGTTTACTTAATGCTGCTGCACTCACTGTAGTACAGAATGTGTTTAAGTACATTTACTCGGGTCTTAATTTGAGGTGCTATGCAGTGATGTAACTAAGTACATTTAGTCAAGTACAGTGTTGAGGTATCTGTACTTTATGTACTTTATGTTGGAAGCAAAAATTGTACTTTATCAATCTGAGAGCGGCGTCTTGGCATCGTGTAGGAACGATTTCATAACTTTTGAACCATAAGTCGTAGCTGCTTCCTGTGTTTTCGCTCCCTGAAGCTGACACCTGCGCCCTTCCAGCAAGATCTCCATGTGCCTGCAGCTCTTACAGCAGTTTATCATCGCGGTGTATTTGAGGTCTTAGTACAGTGAATCCTCAACGAGCCGCTTCCTGCCTCAAACTCGTGTGTTCACTACATTTATTTGACAACTTAGTAACTAGTTACTTTGCAGATTACATGCTGCATCAGCAAGTAGAGCATTTTTTTTTTAAATAATATATTTTTATCAGACGGGTCAACCCGTAGTTTACAGTATATATAAGTACATGTTAAATACTGTACATGTGATTTACTTTTACTTATACTTTTAATACTTGAGTACATTTATTGCCAGAAAATGACTTTCGATTACATTTACCATTTGTATCAGTGACTTTGACTTCCACCAAAGTAAAATATTAACACGATATCTTTACTTTTACTTGAGTATTTCTTTTTATACGACTTTATACTTATACTTTTACTCCACTGTATTTATTTAGTTGCTAGTTACTTTGCAGATTACATGCTGCAGCTTCAGCATTTTTAAACTTATATATTTTATCAGTAATCAGAAAACAAAAACAGTAATCCTAATGATCAGTAATTGGTCAATCCATAGCGTACAGTATATACGTGTGTATGTGTGATTTACTTTTTACTTTTGATTTAAGTGCATTTAACATCTGATTCTTTTAGACTTTTACTCAAATATTATTAGTACGGGTGACTTTCGCTTTTACCAAAGTAATATTTTAGACAATATCTTGTCATAGTATGACATTTGAATACTTTCACTTTATGTAACTGTGTACTTTTACTCCTTCATCTGAGATTTTCAAGCGCAACATACACATTAATGCAGCAGTGATATACTGTATATCCTAAAACAACAATAAAACTCAGGGAGGATTGTAAGTACACTTTGCTGATAATACTCACATACTTTTACTTGAGTCAGGTTTTGAATGCAGGATTTGTACAGTAGTGAAGTATTTATCACAGTGTGGCCAGAGATCTTCAGCTCCTGCAGAGGAACACGAAGCCACGTTAATTCTGATGCTATTTCACAGAAAGACCAGAAATGAAATGATTGCCTCATCACCGAGGCTGGAAATATATGTTCATTTATGTTTTCTGTTTTTTAATTAGCTTCTCTTTTAAATGCAGTAATGTACCCTGGAGTTTTCCCTGCCGCTGAACAGGGCCATCACACTTTCACAGAAGAGATGAAGTGTCTCTCGTTACGCTGGAAAAGCTTCAGAAGCTCTTCAGAGCCGAAACAATGAGATTCAGAGAGAAAGACTCAATAAAGCGATCTACTTCACACTGACAGTATATCAGCTACTTCAGCGCAGAATACATCCTGTAAAGTTATTATTCACTCTGTGTGTGTGTGTGTGTGTGTGTGTGTGTGTGTGTGTGTGTGTCGGGGTGTGTGTCGGGGTGTATAAGCAGTGCCAGGCTGTGACAGCAGTGTCTTTGTTGCTCCTCTGCTGACTGTACCATCCTCCTATTCTACTCTGCTGACCTCCTACACTCCCTTTATACTGAGGGAGCCTGTCTCCCCCCTACACACACACACACACACACACACGCACACACACACACACACACACACACACACACACACACACACAAAGGCAACATTTAGTTCACCCAAATTGTGTAACAGCACACAGACTTACACAGATGTGTGCTCCTTGTCAGTCGACTTCTGGCTGGACGTCAACCCTTTTTTCATCTATAGACTCTAGTAACTAGTAATCTTTTAATTAAGTAACTTAATCACCGACCACTGTGAAAAAAGGAAACACGCCTGCAGGAAGCTAGCTGCTAAAGACCTGGGCACTATTTTTTAAAAATCTATTTATTTTTGATAATTATTTTATTCCATTTTGTGAAGAAACAAATGTTGACAATCTTTTTTTATGCCCATTTTATTCATAGTAACTATTTTATTCTCTCTTCTCATCACTACTTTTGTCTGATATTCAATTCTTGCCCTTTTACAAAATGATAAATACTTGACTCGTGAATCTTGATTGAAACCATCTGCACGGGCAGAGCGACAGGTTGCACAGCCAAGAAAAGAAATACAAGAGCTGAGTGTTTGCAGCGGTGCAGTCACAGAAACTGAGTCTTTGGTTTGTGTCGGTTGTAAAATTGTAAGTCTGCGGCAGATAACGAGCAGGTAGTCCCGTCCGTCCGCCCTCCCTCAGCCTCCCCGCTGCTGCCGCCTGACGATTGACAGGTGTGAAGCCCCCGCCCCGTTCCTCCTCCGAGCCTCTGTTGGCTCCGACCGACAGTGTAATGAGCGGTCAGCTGTGGCGCTTCCTTCCTGCCTCCTCTACTTTTTATGCCATCCTCCATCTCTGCTCCTCGTCTTACATCACTCATCCTGTCCAACCTTTCTGCCTTTCAACTCTTCATCCTCATCTTTTCGCTGCCTCCTCACCGTCCCTCCTCCTCCTCCTCCTCTTCTCTACACCTGATGATTTCCCAGTATTTCAGGGTTGAGAGGTCAGAGGTCAGCACATGAAAACAAAGAGGAGAAACAGGAGCAGAGAGGCAGAGGGAGTGGAGAGAGGACAAAGAGCTGCACGGATGAAATGAGGCCTTATTAAAGCTCGTGAAGAGACGTAAATGATCAGACAATAAAGGAGAACAGAGGACAGATAAAAAGAGGAGAGTGGAGAGGAGCTCTGCTTCTCTTGTGCAGCTGAATCAGAACCGGCCTCCCTCTTTATCTGCTACTCTCTCTCTCACTCTCTCAAATTGATCAGGCTTTTAGCCGCCGCTTCACAAACACTCCTCTCAGAAACATCATCCGTCTGCAACACGGCCTGTGTTTCTAACGTCGGAGCTTTTAGAGTTTCGTG
>NC_140195.1:2442874-2592874 GCF_965226575.1 Pagrus pagrus
ATAGCTTCTTTTCAATGGCGTTTATGTTCTGAGAGAAAACTTTGGTTTAGAAACACATTCCACTCTGTGAGACACATAATCCAGTGTGAAGACAGGAGGTTCATCCAGGACACAAGGTCAACACAGTGATGAAGGTCAGTGCACTCTGTTCTCCCAGAGGTCATTGCTGTGCCCCTGCGCCATGTGACCATGACACCATGTGACTGTGTGACGCACAGATCACGTACATACACCCACATGAACTCACATACATACAGAGATCATATAATGCAGCCAGTGACAGACGCAGACAAGCCTTTCTATTCACGTACAGTGTGAGCCGAACACACAAGGTCACATTGTGTGTTCTTGTTGAAACCAAAGAAAAAGGGGCAGCGACTTGACATCTGCAGTTATAAATCATAATGCAGCTCAACAGAAAGCTAATGTATGGAAATGTTTGCTACGGGCGACCTGCTCGTGTTTATTGAGTTGAACGGGGTCCGTGCCCTTGAGTTAATGTAAGATAAACGTGTCCTGTGTGCTGCGCGAAAACATATTCACCCGCATGTGATTTCTCTTGTTGTTGGCTTCAGGGAGCCGATGAAGACAACATGGAGGAGTGAGGAAGACGAGTTCGAGCGCTAAAGAAAATTAAGGGAGAAGGTTGGAGGGAAAAGTAGAGACGTGACGAGAGGAGGCAGAGTGTATTTCCTCCTCAGCAGGGTTTGTGTTCGCCTCCACCTCCTCCCCCAGCTGCTGTTTACACAGCCTTTATTTTTTTCACCGCATTAAAGAAACAATCTGCTTAATTAATGCTGGGGTTTCTAATCTGCCCGCCCTGTTTAAATCAATGCACAAGTGCCCCCATCACTACAATAGAGACATTGATTTGTTGCGTTTTCTCCCCTGTGTGCGGCTGCGATGTAAAATATCTTGCGACGATTATTAAATCACATTGATTGAAACGTGCTCCTCTGCTCCTGTTCAGAGCTGCACTCAGGTGATGTATGTTTAATTTTGTAAATTAAAGGACCGTTGCTCTCAACTTTGTGTGTATGTATATATATATATATATATATATATATATATATATATATATATATATCTGTCTAATTAGAAGTGACTGCGAGTTGACTTAACGTGCCATTTTGTGCGAGCTCTGCTCTAAAGGGCACATCTGACGGTGTCGGTGTCCACGTCAACAAATACAAAACCTTTTTCCTCATATGATCTCACAATTAAACCGCTGTAATTATTATTATGTGCTGAAACAGTTTTTTCATTGATCTGAATCATTTGGCAGAAAGCTTTGAATAATTCACCACATGTTTGATGGGACTCATTTTAACGGTTAACTGTTACAAGACGTGAAAAGGAAAATGAGCTGAATAGAAGATGAATGTTTGAATTTTTCCACCTTTCTCCGCAATATAAATGCCGCTAAATGTTCTGTGTAACTTCTGGCTGCACTTCAAGAGCCTTGATGTTATTTCAAGAGGATGTTTTATGTGGCGTCCCTGGTTTAGGAGTTAAGATGCCGACCCTGAACCAGAACCGAGGACCTTTGATTCAATCATTTCTTTCCTTCTCCTTCAATTCCAATCATCTCCTCTACTGTCAAAATATGTGATAAAAGTAAAAAGGAATTGTCCAAAGAATAGTTTATAACGATGTTTTATGAACTACATGAGTTATTGAACAGTAGAGATGTTTTATTTTGTAGGATACAGATGATGGGCAGCAGTTTGTCCAACGCGAGACGAACCGACTCTTCTTTAAAAATGAAGACGTTGTTATCTCTGTCAGGAGTAAACGTGGAGGAGATCATGTGTTTGGTCATGAGTGTACGTGTGTGTCATCTTGAATTTCTGTGCACATTTTTGACTGCACGCTCGAGGACGTTTGGTGTTTGTGGTGATTCACAATTTAAAAAAAACAACCTATTTCATTGCTTCACTGGAGACAACATACTAAAGGCTAAAACAAGTCATGCCTCGTCTGCTGGAGGATATAAAACTGACTGCAAAACATAGAAAGTTTTAAAAGTAATTTGAATCAGAGAACCTGCAGATTAAATTGACACTGGATGTGTTTATGATCCAGTAAAGTTAGACACGATACGAGAGGGATAAATCCCCATTCTTGTTATCTTTGCCGACTGTAATCCTGGTGGAGATCTGGAGCAGTGGCCTCCCTTTTGTAGATAACAGTGTCAATATGTCTGATGCAAACTCAGAATTGAGTAGTTTTTTCCTCTGATAAACTCAGCAGGCTCCTCTTTGTGTTCAGGTTGTATCGTCTCCACATGGTGTCTTAACTTGTTTGGCTTCATGCTGTCAGAAGCTAATATTTGAAGACAAACAACCCGCTGCGGTCTCCGTTCATTACACACCGATGTGCTGGTGAAGCTGAGGGCGAGATAAACCTTGTTGTATCTTTTCTCATCTTTGTTTTGGTAGTTTTCACAGTTGGATTGTAGATTTTTTTCTTGTCTTTACATTTACCTGGGAGTCCTGTCACGAACGTGTCCATGCTTTGCTTTGTGCAGAACCGAGCCTCATTCACTTGGTCCCACCTCTTTCAGAACCGCTGCTGTACTGAGTCCACTCGTCTTGTTGTCTGTAGGATCACAGGTTTAAAGCCTCCACGTGGCTTCATGTCTGAGCTCTCTGGAGAAACGGTCTGCTGTGTGCAAGTCTTTCAACAAATTATGAGCATAAATAAAAAGCGTGACTTTGAATTAATTCTCCTACATATCTCACAGCTTTTAGTTTAGCAGGAAGACATGCTGAAGCTGCTTTGGACAAGATTTATATAAAAAAACAGACTCGTCGGCCTAAAGTCTTGCAGTGTGATTGAGTCTTGTAATGGAGACGCTGCCCGATCAGAACAAATTAAAATCTGGTAAAGATCCCAAAATCTGATCACCTTAATGAAAGAGAGAGAGCTCAGCACTGTGCGTCTCTTCATCCTCATGTTCACATTATTATCTAAATGTCAGAAAATGTAAATGTCAGCAGGCTCATGATGGTTTTTTTTTGTACCTTTCAACCTTGGTGTGTTTTTTTTTTTACCCGACATGTGAGTGACAAGGCAAGAGTGGAGTGAATTGAAAAGACGGAGCCGAGCGTGATTTACGACGTGTGAAAGGCCTCACGCGTTTGTCCCCCCCCCTGCGGCGCTTCGGGCTAACGGCTTGACGGTTAAAACGACCGTTTCTGAGCTTTAAATGCAGAAACACGGCGTGTTCTCAGACACACACTCATACTCAACTAGTCATACACACACACACACCGATGGAGATGTGTGTTGCTGGGTCAGCTGATGCAGCATCTTCCTCCTCCTCCCAGTGGATTGTGGGATGAACAATGATTGACTGTCAACGTCTCGGTCCACATGTCCTGCTTCTCTGTGGGGACACACGGGCTTTTAACTCTGTGTGCATGTGTGTGTGTGTATGTGTGTGTGTCCTTGACGCCAGAAGACATTTGCCCTCTTAAACACACCGGGTGCCCACCGTGCCCCTCGCGCTGCAGGGAAACACTAAACACTGCCATGCATCACAGTCACTGCTCTTCTACCCAGAGACTGGAGGAGAGTGAGGGGGGGAGGTGGGAGAAGAGAGAGAGGGAGTGAAGGAGGAGTTGTGAGAAGGAGGAGGAGATGGAGAGAGATAAACATGAAGGAAAAGAGGTGGAGGAGGAGAGGAAGAAGGGTGCAGGAGAAGGACAAGTGGCAGCAGGTGGAGGAGGAGAGGTCGTCGTGGAGGCAGAGAGTCTTTGCTGCCAGTGAAAGGTCGCACTTTAGCCCCACTTTAGTGTGTCCTTGATAGATGAACCCCGCTGTGTCTGTCGTCAAGTGTTGAGTCATGAAAAACTGAAGGTGAAGGCTTCGCACTAAGAGGGACTGTGACTGCAGCAGCTGCAGGCAGTCGCAGACTCAGCAGCATCGAAAGGCGGCAAAATGTCCCAAAAAAACATGTTTTCAGAGCAGCAAGATCCAGTTCTGTGGATCTGTTTGTTCAGCATGCAGCGCTCACTGATGAGGCATCATCAATGAAAATGAAAACACGCTAAAATGTGTCACTTCTGGAGCGTTGGAGCTACGAAGAGATGATGGAGCAACATAGAGGCATCATGTTGAGAAACTAAAGTATTCAGCCTGTTATCGTGTCAAACTGAGGCTAGTAACAAACATACAGCGTCCGCTTACATTTTCAAAATAAAAGCACCAGAAACTTTGCGCTTAGGTAAGCAAAACCGTCGCACTCGCACACTGACCTCTAGAGAATCAGGGGAATTTAAATGAATATAAAATGCTTCTGTGGCTCGATGCAGCTGCGTAAAAGAACAATATTTGCCTCTGGTAAGTAGAAAATGGAAATACTCAGTAAAGCACTTGAATAAATGTACTTAGTTACATTCTTAATTCATGCATCCGCTGTTGTTTGAATCTGAAGTCTTCATCTCACTGGTGAGAAAACGCAAACAAACATAAATAATCATAAATACTAAATGAGACGCTGTGTTGGATGCAGCTGTTTGATGTGTAAACTGTATTCTGGGAAACATCTTGTGTAAACGCTGCAGCTGATGACACCCAGCTCTCACTGCACCGGTGTGCACGCAGACACATGAATCAAAGTTTTTATATCTGAGCATCATGAAACCTGTAACTCAGTCGTATGCATGAATGAATGAATGAATGAGTGCACTGTGCAGCACTCGAGGCTGAATGAATCTGTTTTATTTGCGTCATAACTCTTGAACTTTGTGTCACGACTCTCTCAGCGAACGATAATGTTTCATGTGCTGTTTTACAGCCGGCTTATTTTCAGGTGGTTAATCCCGACCGAGCAGAGTTACTCCACACAAGAACAAATGTTTACCGTCATTGTCTGCTGCGTTTAGAAAAGGTCGTGTACAAACACAAAGCTTACTGTATGAACCGAGGAGGATCGTGACTGTGTTTCATAGAGGAAAGAGGGAGGAGGGCTCAGTACCTCAGAAGAAGAGAGGAGCGCCGGGATCTCTTTTGAATCTTTTGAAATTGTTTTAAGATCATGTTATCCAGGCGCAGAGGAGAGTAATGCCAATAAGTATGTGTATGTGTGACTCCAGAAGCTAAACTAAAAGTTAAACAGGGTGTCTGCAGGCCTTGCACTCAGCTTTATAAATATTAAATCTTATAAGTCATTAAAAAGTCTTAAATTGCCGCAAACATTTTATCTAATTCTTTTTATCTATCTTTTATTTTTGTCAGATGACTGAAGCTCTTCTGAGTGAAAGTTCACATTTCTGTCACAAATCTTTAAACATACCTCTGGACCTTACTGTCTTTTTATTTTGTACTTGTACTTACTTGATATAGATTAACTACTACGTTCCTGCAGTGCTCGAATGAGACAAAGATGAGTACAGAATATAAAAGTACAGTAAGGAAGCAAGAGATTACACTAAAGTACGAGGACGTACAAGCGCAGGATTTCTGCCTTTCGTCCTCGCCCCCCTTACGTCTGTCAGACTGTTTTCCCGCTGATATCACGCAGTCTGATCCCAGCAGAGACGAGCGAGCGGCATGATGTGGCTCTTCCTGTTTCTTTCTGAGTCAGAGGGCGATGTCGGCGAGAGAGAGGGAGAGGATGAGGGATGAGGAAGGCTGCATCCTGTTTGTGACCGAAAGAGAGAATATAAAAAAGAGAGAGGAGGGCAGCTCCCTGTTTTAGAGGACGTGGACGGAGAAAAACACAAAGAATAGACGGATATTGAGGAGGAGAGCGGAGGGATGGAGGGATGGAGGGATGCGGTGATGGTGGTCTTGCTGCTGAGGGGGAGATTTGCGAGGAAGCGGCAGGAATTAGGTTGGCCTTCGCTTCTACGCATGAATACTCCACACACACACACACACACACACACACACACACACACACACACACACACACACACACACACACACTGCCATGCCTTTCTACCTCCAGGTCCCAGGGCTTCCCTGTCGCTCACTCCCTCTCATTTCCCTTTTAATTCATCATACACTCCCTCCTCTCTCTCTCTCTCTCCCTCTTTCTCTAATTCAAATTCATGCTTTATTAGCACAACCATGAAGTACAATGAATCCAAGTCAGGCTGTAAAGACGCATGTGCAATAATAATGACGGTAAGACCATAATGTATACGACACGCTATATGCTGCTGCACACACATACATGATAAAGTGGGATGTGTTGGTGATGATGAGAGCAGAGGAAGAAGAAGAAAAGAGATCCAGTAAAAATCATAAAATCTCTCCCACGTGTCTGTCCCTTTGCCTCAATCTCTCTCCACCCTTCCCCCTCCCATCCCCCATCTCAATCCGCCCTCATCCTCATCCTCTCCTGCGACTGCTGCCCCCACCCCCGAGCCATGACCCCCCCTCCATCCTCCATCCTCCATCCTCCTCCTCCTCGTCCTCCTCCCTCCACCCCCCTCCTGACCTCTTTCCTTCTGCCTGGCTGTACCTCCCTCCATAGTGTATCACCCTCTCCCTCCTTTATCTCGATGCCTCTCGACCCATCTCTCCATGCAGTGGTTTGGGCTCCACCCCTCCCTCCCTCACCCCTCCCTCCCTCCCTCCCTCCCTCGCCCACCGAACGAATGACACAGTCGATACCATCCTCAGCCTCCCCTCCTCTCTCTCTTTCTATACATCACTTTCTCCTCCTCACATCCAGCCAGTGCAGGTTTTTCCACTGTTGACTCATTTAGATTAGCTCCTCTTCCTCCCCGTCTCCAATCATCTCCCATCATCCCAACTGGAGCCGCTCTCTGTTTTTCTACTCACTCATCTAAATCCTTCTGCTCTGAACCTCCTCGTTCATCTCGTTGCACTTTTGTCTTGCAGGGAAAATTGCGACGCGTTTTAATTGAAGCTCTTTTTAAACGATGAATTGGAGGAACGCTGGAAGTTAAAATTTGAACGTATCTCCCCATCCTCTCTTTCTGTCTTTGTGTGAATAGGAAAGCTTCATTGTGTATGAGTGTGTGTCTGTGTGTGTGTGTGTGTGTGTGTGTGCATACAGGACTGTGGACCGGTCGTCTCCTCTGAACAATAAAACTTAACAGTCAGGCGGACAGGCATCCATCCTGCCTGCCAGCCTGCTTGGCACACACCATTTATTCCATGATCACTTATTTAGTAGCCTGTCTGCCTGAGAAGAGATACAGACAGAGAGATGGAGAGAAAAAAAAAGATGTTGGACCTGCTTTGGTGATAAATACTGAGGCGTTTAACACCAGTAAACACCCTGTCATTTAGTGTTTTAGTGTGAGGAAATCATTTCCAGGATTAAACCTGTAGTTTCCGGCTCCTTTTGGCTCGTGACACCTCACAATAAAAAGGGTTCAGATGAGCATGTTAACTAAAGGCTCTCCCTCTAAAACTCTCACCCGGTTTCATTATATTACAGTTTAAGGCCTACATTTAGTTTAACTGCAACATCGCGATATTTACGATAGTTGTGATATATTTAGTTAATAACACACACATTATAATATCGTCTGAGTAATCCAGCGAAGATGTTCGGCCTTGTGCTGCTTTTTGTTTTTGAGTTCATGTGGTTTCCTTTTCACTCGTCACTGATTCATAACAACCTCTTCTTGTTTTTATCTCACGTATTTTATTTTGAAAGCGAAAGACAAATTTCCACATGAATAGACAATAAAGGTTTCTATTCTCGTCCGCCTCACAATCTTGTTTATCCTACAGCCTTTGGTTGGAGTCACTGGACTGATAAATACCCGTAAAATAATATGTAAACTAGATAAACAAGCTTCACCCGCTACAGCAGCAAAATAATGCTCGCGTATTGATGTACAAGTAGTCTTAACAAGGTTTAGTATATCAGTCAAGCCAAATTTCTTCTGAGTACTTTGATTTTTAGTATTTTTTGTTGGTAATATTTCTTTAGGATTTACATTTTTGAAAGTTTGGACTTGTTAGGGAACTAAATACAAAATGTATTTTACCAGAGGAGACGCTTGTAACCGCTCACTTTAGTCTTAAAGTGAAAGTGAGTGTGTAAAAGTGTGTCCACTGTGTAAGACTATGAATACGATGAGGGGGAAGAACAGGACATCGGAGTGATTCAGATGAAGTAGGAGGAAGACAGAGTTTGGTGACGAAGACGATGATGATGATGATGATGAGGAGGGTGGCGTGATGAGGTGGGGGGGAGGGGCCTCTGTCATAATGCAGGGTGTTGACTGTGTTATTGTCTGGGCCCGGCTGCACACTGGATGGGTTTAATCAAATAAACAGACACTGATCTCTCCACCACTCGACCTGGAACAATAGCCTCCACAGCAGCTGCATGCAGCCTCTCCGAGGACTCGCTGCGTCTCACTCAGAATACAAAACCACGTCCCCGCTGCTTCAGAGACTCGACTCAGGCTGAAATGGGAAAAATGAAGAGTGAAAAATTGGCTGCGATGTTATTTTATTCATCCTTATTTTATTGTCGGTGCCCAGGAAGGCGTTAGCAGTCGGTACAGCCTGTGGCTTTACTGAACTCAAAGAATAATTTGAAGGAGTCGGTGAGGAGAGAGTGGAGATTATTTCCTCATGTCAGAGTCCTGCTGGCTACAGGAAGACGGTAACTGTCCCCCAATTTCACTCCAGCTGGGAGACCGCTGTGGCTGCATTGATGAGATCTCCTGGTTTGTGTGCACACTATAACATAATATAACACCTACGCTACTGAAAATAGAGTGTTCTGCAGCAGATAATATCCTTGTAGAGCTGACGTTTAGTTTACATGTTGAGTGCAGGTCAGAGAGATGTTGAAAGAAGATTTTTGAGTCAAGTTATTTTCTGGATTCTTGTCGAGGACATCCAGTTATTATGACAAAACCCGAAGGATACAGAGTCACAAGCTTCTTAGACTTTAATCTTGTGAAAAGCCAGGAGGGGAAAGACTGGAAACACATCTTTACCTCTTATTACCTGAAGAGATAAATGAGTGTATAACCCACAAAGTAAAAGCTACAAAGTCACATAAAAAAGGTGAAGATGGGTGTTTTTTAAAGGATATAAGTAGTGCAGCTCACATATATTTAATAAAACATATTTCATCCCTGAGTCTGCCTGAACACCGCTGACAGTGACTGGAAAACTGTGGTGTACCTGTGTGTACTAGCTTTAGGCCCTCAGTGTCCATGTTGTCATGTAGTATTTGTAGTTGTTGTAAGTATGACCTACAGTATATAGCACACAGTAGGCTCGGGCCAATGTTAGATATTATTGAAAATATCGCAGTATTTGCCGTCATATTCAAAATGTAAACCATATCAAATATCGAACAGCTGTTACGGCATCTTCTGGCTTTTATTTTGAAAAGAAAAAGGCACGCAGAGCTGTCGTGGCAGCAGAGGCAGCGCAAATCAATTTTTTGGGAGATTACTTCAGGTTTATTGGCCCGATGTAGGGTTAGGGTTTAACATACAGACGTGAGGGACTCTGAGAAGAACAGCAGCTCGCCAGTTTGGCTGTAACTGAGGTTCAAAGTGGGAGAAGTCTGTCATGATATTTGGGCGGACAATAACAAACATGATCTCCCACACCTAGTACACAGGTTACTGTATGTCTTTACTCACCTGTAATAAATGCAGGGTTTCCATTTTTAAAAAAAATCTGTTTAAGTCTGATAATGTCCAGTAAAATTAATTTTCCCAATTAGATGTTTTGTTGCAGAATTGTGAAGAAAAATAAGTCATCAGATACCGATGAGTTGATGAGTTGGTGATGTTCGTCATCAGCAGCCTCCGTGAATTAATAATAAACTCACAGATATTATTTGACCAGAATTTCCCTCATGTGTGCGGGATATTAAAATCTTCCAGGACACAAGGACGAGCACCAACCCTGAATAAATATGAGCTGCAGGTTGAGCCGTCTCCACGTCGGTGTTTCACTCTCAACACATCCCACGGAGCACAAGGCTTCAGCTGTGTGTGTGTTCGTCTGCTGCTGGAGCCAGTTTACCGACAGAAAATGTGTTTTTCAATCTGTGATATTTAACCTGTCTGTGTCTGTGTCTCCTTCAGAGGATTCATCGTCAGAGAGCGGCAGCGGGAACGGCCTGCCCGCCCTGACCCCTCCCTCCTCCGCTGTAACGGACGGCGCCATCATCAGGGAAGCCGAGGTCATCAATGGCAACGGTGGCCCCGCCCCGTTGGACTTCAGCACGCCCACTTCCTCCTCGTCATCGTCCGAGGACCAGCAGCCGATGAACCTGAGCGACCCGCCCCCTCAGCGCCTGCCCCTGTCCACCTCTCACCTGCCCGTCACCGTGTCGGCGGCGGCGGCCGCGCTGCTCGGCGCTCTGCATCCCAACGCGCCCGAGGAGCTCCGCAGGAAGTACCCGCTGGCCGCCAAACCTCCTGTGGCTCCACACTCGGCCCTGCCGCTGCCGCACACACACACCCTTCACACACATAATGCACACACTCCCAACACACACTCCCAGTCCCACACACACACCGCAGAGCTGCGACTGGACCGGGACCGGGACCGGGACGGCAGGGACTACGGGGGCAAGGTGAGACACACACACACACACACACACACACACACACACACACACACAGAAGAAGTACCCAAAAGTCATACTTGAGTGAAGTGAATATATCAGGTATATAAAACCGTCACTGGCCACATCCTCCATGTTCGCATGGATGTTCAGTTATTCAGTCACTAGAGGGCGCTGTTCAGAGTCAAATCGGTCTCGCCTGGACCTCCACTTTTCCTTCGCCACCGTCAAATCTCCTCCCAGCTGTTCTGTAGTAACTGTTTGTCTCCGTGCCCGGGCGAGGTAACATCATACAGATGTGTAAAACGTCTCACCAACTCAGAAAACCTCTCTGCCATTTTTAAACTTCTTCCTCTTGTCCTGTGGTCGTGTCTCGTGTGAACTATTGGCTACACTGCCCCCCACGACTACCAGAGGTACTGCTCCAGTGGTGCGTATCTGTACGCTTTCAGAAAACGCGCAGAAATATGGACGAAATAAACGCAGAGTACAGACAGAGGGCTCCGTCCTTATCTGTATCTAAACAAGCTTTCCCCCTGTTTCCAGTCTTTGTGATAAGCTAAGCTAAACATCTGCTAGCTGTAACTTCATATTTAGCAGACGAACACAACGGTGATATCAACATCTCATCCGACAAGAAAGCACATGAGCATTATGTCCCAATCTACTGAACTTTTCCTTTAAGTGTTTCGTGTAATTGTAGTAAGTTGCTCACTAAGTTTGATAGTAATTAATATTAGTGCAGTGAGATCTGAAATGTACCTGGTATGGACCGACTATTATAGGTGTTCGTGTTTTCATTTACAGCCGCTGTTAAACTTTGCAGTCGCTCCTGAATATAAATTGTTTCCGTGGAGAAAACTCAGCTGAATGTCTTTTATGAAAGTATTAAAAAATAATGAATGCTCTGCGGCAGTTATTGTTAGAAAGGTGAAGGTTTTGATATAAAGTGAAGAAGACATTTTTTATTTCATCATGTATTATTACAGCCTCTCGCCCGCTGTCCGTCCGTCCTTCCTTCTGTTGTCCGCGCTCGCTCTGCTGAGAAAAAAACAAACTTGTTTTTCTCTCTCAGACGTCGTCATTCGCCTCCATTTATTTATTTACATAAAACATGAATTCTTGGCTTGATTAAAATTAATTGACACCTCCGTGTCTTCTCATTTAGGGTCGTCTTTTGTTGAATTATGAAAGCCGTACGTGGCCGTCTGTGAAGACGAGTCAGAAAGTGGAATCAGAAAATAAAAAGATGGAGGTGAAAGTGAGGAGAGATGGAGAGAGGGGAGGTGCAGGGTGACCCGATGAGATCCGTCTCCATCCTTTTCTCCTCTCACCGGTAACGGCTTTTGTACCGAGCTGAATAGCATGAACCTGGCAAACAATGCACGCCGGCCTTGGCGGGAACACATTACCGCCAGACTGTCTACCTGAAGACACAAACACACAAATGCAGTTATACAATCCTCACACACACACACACACACAGACACACTAACACACACAGAGTGAGCTGGAGGCAGAAGGGACTTTGTTTCTCTTTGCATTTTCTGTTTGTGCACCTGTCACCAGTCAAGTTTCCTCCAACTGTTTGTCTCCATCTCTGTAAGAAGAGCTGCCACTCATCCAGGATCCCAAATCTTCTCAGTGTGAAAACTATATTTACCCCAAAGAAATTAACTTAAAGTGAGGAATAGTGTCATAAACCATCTGATGGAGCTGTAGCTTGTTGGATGAACGACTCGCTTCACTTCTGTTCGAGGGCCCGCCACAGTTGTTCAATCAACTTTTATTCTCGTCAAAGCACCTCGTATGTTGTTTGAGTCCAAGCAGGTGTAACATCCACAAATCACAACTTGTTTTAGGGCTGCGTCTAATGCACCTCACCTTCGCCTAATGTCCACGGAAATACAGCCAGTAACGTAAAACAGCTTCAACCAATCTTTGCAAGAATACGACCCTGAAATACAAGTTTATTTTCAGAATAATAATTCTTGCAACTAAAATTGCAAGAATTGAAGCAAATAAAGTGTCAGTGTCTCCAAGGCCAAAACGACAAACAAAAACCCAACATTAATGCAAGAAAACAAACTAAAGTTTTCTCCAGATTCAAACAAAAAGACACACTAAGCTTCTTGACTTCAGTCAGTGGACAAAATAAACAACCTTTTACTCCATAAAACATCAGAAAATAGTTCCCTCGAGTCTACGCTGATGTCTTCTTGTGTCTCCTTTTGTCTGATATACAGTACACTATACTACTATAATAATAACTGCAGTAACATTAACAGAACTAACGAATGCTGTCCACTGATTAAAACAGCGGATGAGTTAAAACATGATCAGGAGACCATGTGCCTGCAAGATATAATTAGTGAACACAAATCACACTGACACCTGGATACAGGTGAGCTGCTGGAAACAAAGAAAGACAGGGGGAAGATGAGGCATCTGTTGCCATGGCAGCAAACGCCCGAGTGACTGTTTCCAAGCTGCAGACCGACCTGTGGTCCCCGTCTCCTCCGTCGGAGTATAAAACTTTTTATCTGCTGACTTTCACTCAGTGATTAATGTGGTGGAGTCAAACCGACAGACTCGCTCCTCAGTTCTACAGTTTTATTTTGTTTTTGTGAAAACTGCAGAGCTCAAAGAAATATTGAATTAAGTACGTTATTCTTTCTACGATCCTTTATTCCTCGCGAGTTTTCTTTTTTGTGGTCTGCTGATTGTCTCCATCAAAAACCTAAATCTTTGTATTGAAGGACCTTTTCATTAGCGAGCTGTCAGATCCTAATGAGACTCTTCATTAGTGTTTTATTAAGGACACATCCACTGGAACAACGGACCACTTATAAGTCCACAAATGGTGTAAACAGATAGACGGTGCATGAGATTTTTAATGAGACACTCAGAAAAATACAGTAACTCAACTGTGTGTGTGTGTGTGTGTGTGTGTGTGTTCAGTCTCCTCAGTACAGTTCGGGCGGCAGCTACGACAGCGTGAAGATGGACATCAGTGCCGAGGACCTGACCATGGGGCGTCACGGCAGCCAGGTCGCCCCCGACGACGATGACGACGACCACGACGACCACGACGACAACGACAAGATCAACGACACAGAGGGAGTGGATCCCGAGAGACTAAAGGCCTTCAACGTAAGTCAGGAGACCTTCAGCTCCGTCTCACATCACGTCCCCGCCGGGATCAATAAGCTGTCTGCTTATATTCATAAAGAGGAAGTATGGAGAAGCTGACTGTGATTTAAAAACCTGCCAGCGTCATTGATCACACACTCACATGATGGCAAAGACCCACAAAGTACACAACAAAGTGAAAGATAATGAAGCTGCAGCGCTTTAGCCTCTTTTAGCTCAGTGTTTTGGGTTTTTTAACGTTGAGTAAACCGCTCCGATAAACCCGCCGAACGTTACCAGACAGCAGATAAAGTTGCTAACTAGTTTGTTAATTAAGTGGAACCTCAGATATTTTACTCAAGAGGCCTTTAATTGTCTGAAATACAAGGTCTTAAAAATTGAATGGATTATTAAGTTTACTATTATAAAGTTGCATAAACTTCAGTCTTTCTTAAATGTGTTTTCATGTTGTAACAAACTGAACCAATGTGGGATTTATACTGCAATTATTTGATGTTTGTTTATGAGAAAAAAATATGAGGAGATGTAAAATGTAAAAACAAGAGGTGTATCTCATGCAGCCAGTGTAGTTACATGATCCCAACATGATGTTGAGTCAATTGGTCACATGACCTGGAAGCTATTGAGCTAACATGCTAATATCTTCGTATAAAAATTTATAAAAAAAATAATAAAAATTAAATCAATAAGTTGAGTATTCTTTGCAATATCAAAATTCTTTTAATAACTTTTTGTGAGAATGGTCCACAGATGCTGTGTGCAAAGTTTGGAGTAAATCGGTGAAATTGCCTGGGAGGAGTTTGAAAAAGTAGGTTTGCGACATTTTGCGAGCTAGCGAAAAAAACCGAACGTGTGGATATGAGGTTTTTGAATGTGCGACAAAGTATGTGGGAGTTATTAGCCAAAACGCACTTTCCTTGATTATAGCGGCACCTAGTGATGGAAATTCACAACGACAACAGATTATAAAATTATAAAATTATAAAAACGCTGCCAGGTGGGACATATATTCCAAGTTTGGAGAGTTTTGGGGTATGTTCAGGCAGTGATGCGATCATTTGGGACAAAAAATGATCACTTCAAAAACAATAGGGTCCTTGCAGGTTCCCTGCTCGGGCCCTAATATAATATAATATAAATAAACCAGCTCAATTTATTTATTTTTTCTTCCAGAGCTACTTTTGTTAAGAGTGAAGGGGGTGGCGCTTGCTTTTAGCACTGAATGTGGCTTTTTTCGTTCCCTGAACTCAGAGTGCAGGTCTGGGTGCTTGTCCTTCAGGTGTTCGGCTAAGTTGGAGGTGTTTCCACCTTCAGCCATGCACGTTTTAAAACACCGTTTACACAGTGCTGCATCAGCGTTAATTGCCTCGCCTTGCTCATTTGTTTTTAAGCCAAAGTACTGCCACATCGCACTTCTCTCTCCAAGCTCTCCTCCTGCTCCGTTTGTTGCTCCAGTCCACGCTGCTCGCTCACTTGCTAGCTGTTTCCTCCGGCTTGCTCCTCGTCCTCTCAGCTGTAGTTACAACGCGGTGACGTCACGTGGCGAGGTCGCCGCGCTGTTGCGGGCGCTGCCGGCGGCGCTGCAAGTACCGGTCCCATCCAAATGCAATATAGTACCGTTTTAAATGCCTCAGTACCCCGGTACCCCTGAAAATAACACATTTGAAGCCTGTTCAAGGAAACATTCAAATTAGGAGCTCTGAGTAAAAAGGATTTAGAGTTAGAAGTCAGAAGTAACAGAAAGAGAGTAAATACTGGATTCAGTGTCTGCTAATGTGTAAATAAGCTTTTATTTGCAGACGTGTTCGACATAAAAACTTTAAGAGGCTTTAATATGAGATGCTGCTGTATGAGACAACATGAGAGGCTGTCAGAGGTGTTTATTGTCGGCTTGTTGGGATTCCTCTTCCCCAAATAAACCTTTACTGCAGCTTTAACACACAGACAAACAGTGAACACACACACACACACACACTTAAGAAACAAGATAACTGCAGCTACAAGTCGATGATGAAAAAACCTGCAGCTTACAGACCCAAACCCACTTTTCCTCTAACAGCTGTGTTGCTTCTTCCCGCAGATGTTTGTGCGTCTGTTTGTGGACGAGAACTTGGATCGGATGGTTCCCATCTCCAAACAGCCCAAGGAGAAGATCCAGGCCATCATCGAGTCCTGCAGCAGACAGTTCCCAGAGTTCCAGGAACGCGCCCGCAAGCGCATCCGCACCTACCTCAAATCCTGCCGACGCATGAAGAAGAACGGCATGGAGGTACTGTTTGTACAGAACATGGCAGAAAATGCACATTTTAACTTGTAACCCCTCCTCAAGCTGTAAAGACGGACGGTCCACACCTTTACTTGAAACCTCACAAACTCTTTTAGCAACACTGCTTCTATCAATCACAATTATTTGACTTTTTAATATCTTTAATGTCTGAAACCCAAATATATTCAGTTTACAATCATATAAAACAGAAAACAACAAATCCTCACATCGAAGAACCTGGAACGATGAATCAATTTCAAAATATTTGCAATCAGCCAATCATCTCAGCTCTGTATCACAGCAACACGCTAAAGAACTGTGCAAAAGGTCTGTTGACAGAGTTATCCTGTAAATAATAGTAGTAATGAAGACTTTGTATCAGTTGAGTGTTAAACAGATTTAACATTTGAACATTTCTAAGTCGTGATCCTGTTTTTATGCTTTTTCCCTCCAACATGAGCTGAATGCAGCATCAGGCAGTTTGGAGAAATTGGTTTAATTCAGTCTGAGCTGTGCAGACGTGCAGTGTTGGAGCGTCACAGGTCTGAAACCTGCTCTCAGGAGGCTTTTAGGCTGACAGACACATAATTCCCCCTTTTCACTCTGCAGACGTTTTAGCAGTGACATTAACTGTGTGAGCTGCATCTTTAAAAGTTTCCTTCAGAGACTCAACCAGAGTTAAACCAGAGAAACCTGCTCATATTTACATGGTTGGAACAAACGATGGGTCCAATAACGTGGTTTGTTCTTTATTCTATAGTGTAGTTTATATACAATGGGTTGTTTAACCCAGGGAGTCTGATTGATCAGTAACTGAGCCAATAATTCCCATAATGCACTGCTGGTCTTCCTTCTTTTGTCAGTCAGTCGACTCCTGTGGGACGCAGAGAGCTCGAAGACGTCTCTCCTCTTTCCCGGTGGTTTTTTAATTCTTAGACGATGGACGCTATCTAGTTTAAGGTAGTGAAATGTTTTAACTGGATAAAAAGGGAAGAGAAAAAGACTCTCCCTAGGGAACTCAGGATTTCAGATGATTTTGGTTCAGGCGTTCCTGTTAAAACCAGATTCACACACAATCACACTGTTTCTGGATTTTGTCAGATTGCAGATAAAATAAACTATTTTTAAATTGTGCTACTTTGGCTCTGATACAACATCCTGTTACACAATGTCCAGTCCACAAGTCACAATGCATATCCTATAAACACCAAATAATGTGAATATATAAAGTAACTAGTCCCTAAATCTAATGAATATCTGTTCCAAATATCGGGTGCTTGATTTATAATAATCGGTGTCTGTCGACCTGGAGCATAAAAAAACAGTTCTCTCTCTCCTCATCAGTTTGATGTGAGCGGCTGTTTTTTTTACTCATATTTTATATTATTTATATATATATTATAAGAGATTTCTGTCATCCTGAAGCAGTGGCCAAAATGTTTTTTATTCATCTTCGACGACATCATTCCTTACGATATTTCTTGGCCATAGCGCAGCAGTCAGGCGTCAGACTCGCGTGACGTGTTACACTATAGTTAAAGGTTGCAGATGAGGATGCAGGATGTTGGATTGTTGCTGATATTTCAAACTGACGATGGCTGATTGGAGATATTGTTATATATTTACTTTTTTTTCTCTCCTGTAGTGGAATTAACATATGATTACACCCTCCCTTATCGTGTTGGCCCACGGGCAGATGCCGTCATATGATGCTTTTCAAAATGTTCACATTCACTGAGCAGAATAAGAAAACTATTTGTGCCACGTGCATTTAATTAAAGCCTCATCTTATCGTTATATTGGCATAAATGTTCATTTCTGTCTCACGCGGAAGACATGCCGATGATATCGTGCCGCTCCAAACGTAAACTTTATTAAAATAACATGTTCAGGCCTGCTGCTTCCCTCCCGGGCGCCGTCAGTTCAACAGTTCATTCTCAAAAAAAATCTGAATAATGTGATGTATTTACACGTAAGGTATTTTTCTCCTCTACATTATTTATTATCAAACAGAGCAGGCAGCAGCTTTCACTTCAGCACCGGCGACCAGCAACAAATAATTATCATCTGTGAAAAGACGATAAAATGTGTCTGTAAATGGGTTGTAACTATAGAAACAACATGTTCCAGTCAATTTATTTCAGCTCACATATGTGCCAAGGTGCAGAATATCTAATGAAGAATCCTCTGCTGCATTTTGCTGTTGGCTTTAAGGCTGTTCTGGGTCAGAAGCATATCGAATCGAATTTCCCCGAGAGGATTAATAAAGTACTTCTTATTCTTCACAAACTGACAGATGTGTTTTGTTCATATGTTTCACAGTTGATAATACGAAATCAGCGGGTGTGTGTGCAGTGACAGACAATTAATACACTTTACCTGTAATTAAATAATAATAAAAAGGCTTAAATAAAAGAGCCTAAACGCCGTCAGCGTAGTGACCGTTCCCTCCGACATCCTCAGCATCTAAATATGATTATAAATGTTTCTTCTGGCAGAAATAAACTTGACTAAAGAAGCAAGTTTTACTGTAACTGACTAAAGTTTCCCTTTAAGTGATCAGATGTCTCTGAACTGAATAACTCATCATACATATTTAATAAATCAACTCTATGCGTTTATTGTGTAGATTAAACTGTAGCACTGATACACAGCAGAGGCAGAGTCATGCAGGAGAGGTGCATGATGGGAATGTTAGTTATGTTGACTCCTGCAGGGACGTAACACTCAGGAATAACGTGTGGAGTCAGACGGCAGGAGGTCAGTGAAATGTCTCTGCTGCCCCCCAGTGGCGACGCCTGATGTTACACTGTGTTGATACAGTAGAGTCATCAGGAAGGTTTTTTCTCTGATGACGCCCTCTGGGAGTGTTTTACAGCTTTTACACATTTGAAGTCAAACCAATACGTAGATGTATTCACTGAAAGGTACTCGTCGATCTAAAACGATCTTAATAATTCAAATTATTTACACTATTTTTAATTCTTACCTCCAGACTTTGCACAGAATCAGTGAAGCGTAACAGGAATCATTATTTTAGGAGACAGAGCGCTGAAACCAAACGTCTTCCTGTCAACAATTAAAGCTGATAACTCTGTTTCAGCTGCCTCTAAATGCAGAAAACTGTAGAAAAGATGTTTCCTCAGTTCTTCACCTCCGTCAAAGAGGTTATATTTTTGTTTTGGTTTTGTTAATTTCTCAGGGAATAATGCAGGGATGATGATGATGAAACAAATCAGACGTATTTAGGTGACTTTTGATCCAGTCAGCTAACAGGTAAGAGAGTAACAGGTGTGGTGCTTCATGTGTCTTGTGTTGTTCAGCAGGTAATCACACTCGCCCCAGTTTAATATGATCAGTGTGTAACACCGATATTACTCTGTACTGTCCTGTATTTAAATCCACACGTCCATCCCGCCTCATGTCAGTCATGACTAAAGATGCTTTGATCGTTCTGTCGCCTGCAGACTCGTCCGACTCCACCTCACCTCACCTCAGCCATGGCCGAGAACATCCTCGCTGCCGCCTGCGAGAACGAATCACGCAACGCCGCGAAGAGGATGCGCCTCGAAGCCTATCACGTAAGTCTACTGACACTGTGTTGGTGTGTGTCTGGTTCGTATGATCTGTCGTGGTTTAAGGTTTAATTAATGAACATAAAGGCTCATCTGACTGTTCTGTGTTGAATAGTTTTGGCCTCTTCAGTACAGAATCACTGTGAGAAATATGATTCATGACCTGAGTTATAAAAACTGAGTTAACTGTCACTTGTTTAGGAAGCAGGGAGAAATGGCAAGCAGCCAAGAAAAGGACGATGATGATATTATTTACTCTCCTCTCGGGAATAAGTCAGCGGCAGTCGTAGATGTTCATGGTTTATGTTCATAATTGAAAGGTCAACGAGGCTCTTTGAGTTGACAGAAACATTTGCATTTCAGAAATGTGGCACTTTATAGTGAAGGTCTATTTTTATTTCTTTATATTAAAAAGAACAGATTGTTTTTGGAAGCATTGATGAAATAATATTTCCACTGAAGAGTTCAGTTATTGATTCTGATCTCAAATTAGACTTTTAAATTGTAAAATAAATGTAAAGAAAAAGAAAATAACTGACGAATCAGAAGTCCTCGTTCTCAGAAATGATGTCCTAATAATGAAGAAGACGAGCCGACACTGGATTCTTAAAACCTTCTCACCAGCTCACTCTGTAGTATTTTGAAAATATAACCCCTCACTTCCTGTTTCCAGGATGAGCAGATCTCTATGGACAAGCCGTCCAGCGGCGGTGGCGGTCTGAGGGAGCCGGCGTCCCTCGCCCACTCCGCCTACTCCCTGGCCGCGTCAGCCTTCTCCTCCCAGGACACCCAGCTCTACATCAACGGAGCCGGACTCAGCTACGCCTACCGCGGATACCCGGGCCTGGGCGCTGCCATGCAACACCCCGTTTCCCTGACGACCGGCGCTGCTGCACAGAGCAACGGTGAGGAAGGGAAGAGAGGGTCTTTGTGGGGATGGACAAGACGAAGTAATGAGAAGGAAGAGCGAATTAAAAGAGGAAGCAGTTAGGAAGGAGAGAGCGACGAAAAGAAAAAGAGCACGAGTGGGTAATTTGTTCTGAATGAGGAGGAGATGGAGAAGAAAAGAGATCAGTGAAAAGAGAAAGAGCAGCAGATGGAGCTTAAATATGGAGTCGCACATCCAAAGTGATTTCACTGGAATAAACACAGACTGTGATGATAAGAGGCTGGTAAACTTTTTACTGATGAACGTTTGTCTCCGCGTCCGTCAGCTTCTGTAACAGTTTACAGTTTCATACAATACAGACGTCAAGGTTTAATAAAGGTGTTTGATTACCAGAATAAATCAAAGTCGTGTGCAGATCTAAGATGTCATTAAAATCCCTTTCAGCATCATTATAATCTCTCTCATTGTTGGTAGTTCTGGTCCGTTCCTGCTACTTTAAGAGACTCAGGCTGCACAGCCGTCCTGCTTCACCTCTGATCACACCCACGACCGCTGATGGGTGTGTTCACAAACGTGCTTTTGTTGGTGTTGTAACCAACACCGACCTGTTCATCACTGCAGCACGGTGACAAAGTTAAACCACCAGAGGTCAGCAAAAACAAGAGTTTCAGGCGTTAAATTGTGTTTTAAAAGAGATATTACAGCTTCAAGGTTAGCAAACAGCGCTGAGTAGTTTGTACCTGATGCAGGGGATTAACAGCAGTCTGAGGTAGATCAGTAGATCTTGATAAATACATTATAACTCAGTACGTACTTGATCAGACCATGTTGTTTTTAAATCAAGGAGAGTAATATCTGTTAATTCATTAACTGTGACAGAGTGCAGTGGAGATGAACGTTTCCTCAGATGTGTGTTAAGGCTCATTTACGCTTTACGTACGAAAATAGATACGTCTGTTTCAAATGATATAGCTGTCACTGCTCAAGTACTTCTAGCGTCCTTCACGTTGATTAGCAGGTTTTTTTTATGTAACTAAACCAAAGGAAAGGGTCCGTTCTCCCGTGCTGTTCGGTGCTGTAGTGTATTGTCTGCATAGCTTGAAGCATCTGCGTTTGTGTAGATTTAAAATATACATCAGGAAATATTTAGTTTTATGTTTTATCCGTCCTCTGTCATTTTGAACTGACTGATCTTTTTCTCTGTCTGCTCTCCTTCTCGTCCTCTCACCTCTCGCTCCTCCGCACCTCGAATCTTCTGTTCCTTTTCATGAATCTTCTCTCCATCCAACATCATCAATCCTTCATCTCCCTCCTCCTCATCTTCAGGTCCAACAGACCTCAGCATGAAGTCCCTCACCTCTGCCAACATCAGTAACTCCTCCTCCTCGGCCTCCACCAACAACAGCCTGGTTGGGCGGGGCAGCGGCGGCGCGGGAGGGGGCGGGGCGTCGACCCAGCTCAGCCAACCGGAGATCACGGCCGTGCGTCAGCTGATTGCCGGCTACCGGGAGTCGGCCGCCTTCCTGCTTCGCTCGGCAGACGAGCTGGAGAACCTCATCCTGCAGCAGAACTGATCTGGGGGGAGATGTGGGAGAACACACACACACTGACACACACACAGACACACACACACACACACACACACACACACACACACACACACACATTTCCCATTATGTTTGTTTTGTGTCCATCCCTGCCCCCCCGCCCTGACGTCTCCTCAACACCAGACCTCCTCTCGTTTCTTTGCTCCCCTCTCTCCTTAAATCTGGGTTTGTTGGTTTCTCCTCATCTGCCTTCTCTTCGGAAACTGTGGCCACTTTTTTTAATATTTGGAGAAAAAAGTGGGAAACTGGGACAGAGGGAGGGAGACCGATCCCATCCCGCCATCCTCCCCCCCAAAAAACACAATCCCCCCCGCCCACAACCTCAAACCATCGACTCCCCTCTGAGGAGGAGGAGGAGAAAAAAACAGAACAAAAAAAGAGCGTTTGGACTCTGGAGGAAACTCTTCCTCCCCTCACAATCAGCACCACGCTCTGAGCGAAGGAGTGTGGAAGAGACGAGGAGGACGAGGAGGAGGAGGAGGAAAGAGGAGTCGCCTGGAAGTAAAGTGAAGAAGCTGCTGTGGTGTCAGAAAAAAAAAAGACGTTGCCTCTTTGTGGGTGGAAAAGTGGAGTTTTTCCCCCCCGTGGAGCTCCGATACGAGGAGCTCTGATTGGCCAGCGCCGTCTTTACGATCCTAACAATTTAAAAAGATAATAAATAATAACGACTCCCTGGATTAGTACTACTGAAGCTGTTCGTTAAATGACGAGTGCTTTTTTTTTCGTTTGATTGAAAGATTAAATTTTTTTTCGGGAGTCCAGTGAGCGTTTTGTTTTTTTTGTTCTTTGTGTTCGTGTTTTTTTTTACTCTTCCCAAGTGACTGAAGGAAAGAAAAGCGGTTTGACTTATCTCAAAGGAAAGCACTAACAGACTCTGAGTCCTGACGGGCTGACGGACGGAAACCGGAAAGGAAAAGAGACAAAAAAAAAAAAAAAAAAAAAGGATTTAAAAAAGAAAAAGGAGGAGAAACTTTTTTTGTGCTCGCTTGTATATAAGCTCTCTGTGTCCTATAGCACTTTTCCCTCACCTGAAACCTCACCCTGAACACCCCCCGCCTCCCCCATCCTCCTCACCCCTTTTTATCCAGGGAGCAACTTGCTACTTATGCATCCAAGACGCCATGTTGACCACCAGGAAATACCTCAGATCAGACCTGCCAATTACATGTTCAGCTCCTCACACACACACACACACACACACACACACACACACACTCTGCAAGTGAATGGTAACATTCCCACCAGAAGCCAGTTTACTTCTTCTTTTACCACCTGATGTCTTCAAGGTTTATATATATTTTCGGGGGGGGGGGGGGAATCAAACTTTATTGCGCAAAAAGACAGAAACGATGAAGCATTTCAAGAACTGACGTTGTGAAACTTTTCAAACACTTTAAACTTTTTTCTGTCATCTGTGCGGGTTCATTCGTGTGCTGCTGTATATAATCAGTTCATCTCGAGACACTTGAGGGGAATCAGAGTTTGTGACCGGAGTGTGTTTTTTCTCTCCGGGAGGTGACTTCCTCCTGAAAGAGGAGGGAGGGTGTGTGTGTGTGTGTGTGTGTGTGTGTGTGTGTGTGTGTGTGTGTGTGTGTGTGTACTGTCTTTAAAGAAAAAGGGGGTTAAATGTTGATTACTGGTGGCAGATTTTACCTCCCGCTTCTACTTTTTACAAATGTAGATGTAACGCCAACGAAACCTCAGCATCGTTCTGTTTTACACCCCTCCCTCCTCCTCCTCCTCCTCCTTCTTCTTCTTCTTCTTCTTCTTCTTCTCCTTCTTCTTCTCTCCATTGGACCTACTCTTCACCTCTTCTCCGCGGACCTAAACATCCTCCTCTTCCTCCTCCCCTCCCTGGTCCGGTCCAGGTTTCAGAGGAAGAGGAGGACTGCTCTGTCTTACTGTGTTTGTCTGTTAAACTCTGAGATGGCCATTACTATTGTTATTATTATTATTATTATTATTATGACTATGATTATAATGATGAACTGTCATGTTGCTGCTGCTATATAAAAACCGGACCTTCTGCCATAGACCTGAAACCTCAACAAAGCCGGGCGTTAGCTAGCCGCAGTGCCCCGTGAGAAACGCGACCGACCAACCAACCTCCTGCGACCTCGACCGCAACGAAGCAAAAACACAACACAAAGACTCACAGGAAGACGGACTCAGTGACGTCATCCGCTCACACGTCTCTTCTCTCTCTATGACTGGTTGGTTGGTTTCTTTGTTTTTGCTTCATAGGGCTTGATTCATGTCGTGTTTTGTGACTCTCTAACTGTGAATTATTTCAACCTCGTTTCTTTCGATTTCCTCCGTGTTTTCATCCACTGGAGGGACGATTCACCATCGTACTCGATATCAGGCCAACAAGTACACACTGAAAGCACTCGAGTGTTGAATACTGTTCTTTTATAATTTGATCTTTTCTTTTTTTTTTAGTTAATTCAGAAGTAAAGAAAAGAGGTGGCACTAAATTACTGCAGATAATTTTAAGATCGTCACGTTTTCTTTTAGCCGCGTTGATGAGTGAAGTTTTGTTGTCTTGCCCAGCAAGTAAAAAATAGATTTTTACAAAATTTGTTGCTTTCTTGCCGAGAGTAAGATGAAGAGATTGACAACACTCTCATGTCTGTACGTTAGCTTAGCTTTTAAAAGCTAGCATGGCTCATCCAGCAGAGACTCCAGGAAGTTACTGCTCCTGGTCAAGAAATAGTCCAGTTCATAACACCTGTCAAACCATGACTTTTAATTCAGCCTCGACAGAGTGAGACGAGCTGTCTCTAGTCGTTATGCTGAGCTGAGCTATCGGCTGCTAGCTGCAGACATGAATCTGGACAGTCACCCTTATAAACAGCTTGGAGAAGGGCAGCCTCCACTTTGTAGGTGATTGGAAAAAACCATCTGTCCATCACCGTCCAGCACAGGCTAACATCAACCAATCAGATCAACTGTAGGAGAGCGCTACCAGCAGCAGAGACCGATGAAAGAAGAGTGAAACCTCTTTTTCTTTCAGGGAAATAAACTCTCCTGTTCTGACAGGACTGATAGCAGCTATGCTATCAGCATTGTTGTTCTCTAACAAACAGATGCTTCTCTCGCTGGTCGTCGCATCCAAACCAAACCTGTAGCTGCCACCAGCTCCTCAAAGGACGCTGTTTGGCTCAACACCATAGCTGCAATCCAGCTGCCTCGCGTGGTTTCCAGACCTGAGCCTCTCGGCGAGAAATCAAAAACCTCATCTCTGAAACTGTCCTTCAAGGGACTCTAGTTGTTATCACCTCTACTTATTTTTGTTTCTCGGTACAGTTGCTAAAAAAAAACAAAAAAAGCCAAATTGTCCTGATGGAGTCGTTACCTGCTGGGATCGGTTTGGCCACATGACTCATCCTCATGCTCGTAGCTGGTGGTTGACTCTCTCCACTCACCACTCGTAGTGCAGAAGTGAACAAAGCGTGACTTCTGACCCCCCCGAGCCGTTGCTCTGTGTCCTGTGCTTCTACTGTAGCTCCTCCTCAGTTCGACCGTCGTGTCGCCGTGATTTGCTCCCTTTTTTTTTGCACACTGAGCGAAGCAGCAGTAATCTGTGATTTGAGGGGGGGGGGGAGGCTCTCACTCTCTGTGTATGCATGTTTCCCAGGAGGGACCCCCCCCCCCCATAACTTGCACTGCTGAGGTGAGGGGAGAGGCGTGGTGGGGATGTTTTTTTGCAATGCAGTTGATAATCAGAGCATCGACTGGTCTTTGTGTCAGTGACGGTCAGACGGTAAAAACCTTGTGAACGCCATCCGTTAACCTCCATCTAAACTCTCACTGATTTACATTCCTGTGCAATGTCAGAATCACAGCATTGTGTTCAAATTCTCTTGAAAAATGTAAATGGTTTAGTTTACGGCAGATTAGACGTAGAACTGTAAGCGTTTGTTTTGTTTTGGAAGCTCTGTTGAAAGTGTGCTGATCACTGATGACACGAGAGAAATATGCAAAAAAAAAGAAAGAAAATGACCCAGCGAGGAGAGACGGACGGGAGGACGGCGTCCGGAGTCGGACATGTCGGGAAAAACTAAGAAATGTTCTTTGAATTTTAATTTTGATTTATCTAAAAGTGACGATTTGATTTATCAGCGCTTTGAAATGGAGGAAAAATCTACTAAATCTTGTGAAACCCACAGAGGTACAATCATTTCCTCCTCTAACTTCTCCCTAATTTTAGCGTTTGGATTAAATATTGAACATTTTCATTTTATTTGAGCGCGGTTCGATTTCCCATCGTTAACCCCGACGTGAGACTTTTGTTAAGGACACCAGCGTCCCGTCCTTCTGTCCTCCTGTTCGATTCCTCACTGTGCTCTCAGATAACTGCCAATGTCTTTTGGTTGAGTCTGCCTGGTTTTCAGTGTCGGGGGGAGATTCGGCACCTTTGGGACGAGATGTGCTCAGTCGAGTTTCTTAAAAAAGGTTTTGTTTGTTTGATCCACACTGTGCTCCGTCTGAGGGACCTGAGTCACAAACACCCAGTTAATGGGAACAGATTTCATTATCGAGTATCAGTCGAGGCTCCCTGCTGAGTCGTAGCGGCACAAAGCCTGCTGTGATATTAGTCTGTTTAATGTTGTTCCACATTTGAGGGCAGTGTTGTTTCCCAGAGCCTCCGAAAACAGTAGATAAGTCTGATTAAGACTGACAGTGGTGGAGCTGCGAGCTCCGTCAGCAGGTGATGTGACGCTGGTCCCTCAGGTCAAAGCAGGATCCAGTTTTCTTTTTCAATTTCAGTTGATTTCAGGAAGAATTTATAAGCCAACATCCCGACCCAGATGGATTCAGTCGCAACTAAATGAGACGGACGTTCATTTTACCTCGAAAAAAAACTTGAACCTTCAAAATGTTGTGTTTTTTTTTAAGAAATGAAGGAAATGAAAACCACACAGTTTTTCTAAATGAAATGATGAATGAGTTTATTTATCACGTGCACGTGAAGGATGACATCAAGATTTCAAATCAAAAAGAAATGGAATGGTGCCGCGAATACAACTCAAACCCTTCAGTCGTTGTTAGATAGTCAGTTTTATTATATCTGAGTTTCTTAAACTAAAATGAGTCTAAAAGCTGTTTGGATGTTGCTCACGCAGGGTTTAATGAGGTTTGATCAGCAGTAATAAGTAGTTTTATTCACTTCACTCCTGGCTTTGAAAAGTCAGAGCAGTTTCAGATGCTTTGTAAGCGGTGAAGAGGCTCTTACCTCCTCCTCCTCCTCCTCCTCCTCCTCCTCCTCGTCCTCCTTTCAGTTTGGTACTACTACTACTGCTTCTTTGCATCTGGGAGTTTTTCTAGGATTATCTCGTCACAGCGAACACGACTGAACCACTGAGATCGTCCCAAAAGTACAAAAAGGAAACAAAGTGCCCGAGTTAAATTCTCGTATTTAATTCTTGAGTATTCAAAGTGATAATCAGTCAGTCGTCGGTGGGTGGCATCGACTTTTCGGACCGTCTCGTTGGTTCCCGAGTGTGTCTCCTTGTCGACCTCAGAAAAAGACGCTCTACGAGTGTTTTTGATCCCAGGTCAGTTTACTTCAAAGCCAGAACAGAACAGAACAGAACAGAACAGAACAGAACAGAACAGCACCACACATAAGAAAAACACCAACAGCTGTATAAAAGAAAAAAAATAGGCAAATGACAATCTTTAGTTAGGTGTGATTTGCTCACTGTTTCCATTCCTTCTGTCTGTTGTGTACAGTGACACAGACCGGGAGAGTAATCTGAGTGTTTTAACTGTAATCAGAGCGTTCGTCCTCCTCCTCCTCCTCTTCCTCTTCCTCCTCCTCCTCCTCCTCCTGTCGTTAACGTCTCCACCGGCTGAGCAAACAGCCGACACATTTCTATCTGATTTCTATTTTTCAGTATTACACGATTATGATTATTATCAATGTTCTGATTGCTCTTAATATTATTTTATAGATATATTTTGTAGTGCGAGTGAAGTGGTTCTTTTTTTGGGAAAAACAACAAAAAACAGATATTTTATACAATTATTCCAGCAGCCTCTGCTGCACAGCGGACCCGACCGGCACCACACAAACATTTATCAGCTGTTAAAATCATGATGAAGACACGTTGACCTTTTGACTGTCCAATAACTGAACTCCTCGCTGAGTGTAATCCTCCATACGCAGGACGCGTCTCCTCTTGAAACTGAAGCCTCTTTTTAAAGGTTATGTTTGCACATCACAGTCTCGCTGTAAGATTATGATCCGGCATTGATCCGCTGTAAAAAGGATTAAATCTTTTGAGGCTTGAAGAAGAAGCTTTGAGAAAAAGGTCGCAGCGTCTTTCTGACCTCTCGGACTTCAGAGGAACAGACGACGTTACTACAGACGACAGAACAGAGACTCTGGTATGTTCAGAGGAGTGAAAGAGTAAATGTAAAACCTTTCTGACTATAGCACTAAATTAAAGGTCCAAGTCGTAAAAAAAAGAAGAAGAAAGAGCTGTGAGCGCCTCACGTGCTGTGATTTATAGCTCCTGTAAAACCTGCAGACTACAAACTGAGAGAGTTACGTTGTTTTGCCCAGAAGTCTCAGTGTTTTGTGTTTTGTTAGAGATTTAAAGGAAGAAAAGTATCTTTAAGATAATTTAATCCAACTCCGAGAAGCCAATTTGTTTAAAAAGGAGAATAAAATTGATCCCAAACTACGGCGAACATCTTTTTCACATTATATTTATTAATTTTACTGTTTTATTTTGTTGTTGTTTTTCTTCTCACATTTCCTGGAAGATAATTTGATGAAAAATACATTTTACCTTGATTTTATTTTAATCTAATTTAGACATTTAAAGAGGTAAAACGTAAAAACAGATTTTGGAGAATATGAAGCTACAGTTAGCTTAGCTTAGCTTAAAGACTGAATGGAAACAGCTAGCCTGGCTCTGCGTAAACGAAACAACATCCATCCAACAGAACCTCAGTCATCTCACCGTCTGTCTGGCAGCTGCAGCGCTGACTGTGAGAGTGCAGGAGTTATTGATCGTGCTGCTGGTGGACAGACTGATCATTTCAGATCACATATCATTGTGGAGCTCTGAGTTATTAAATCCGTCAGAAAAAAAGTAGCTTCAGGGAAACTTCTGGATTCAAAACCCGAAGCCATCAGACGAGCTGTGGTGCCGGTCGGGTTCCCCTGAAAACGATCACACGCTTCTAGAACCAGTCTGGTCGGATATAAAGCTCAACACACACAAACAACAAAAAAAATGAAAGGACAAAAAAGTTAATACGTTTTTTTATTTTTCTACAGATACTACTGTCAAATCAAAAAATGGCCTCCTTAGCCGGTTACTGTTTTTTTATTTCTCTTCCTTTCGGTGGTGCTTTAGATTCTTTCACTCTTCGTTTTTTAGAGATTTTTTGATTCTTCTCTCTCTCTGTCTTCACCTGACTTTGTATCGGACTCTTGATTGTCTTGATTTCCTCCGCCGGGGCTTTGTACCTACAGTGATACCAATGTGAAACCTGTATTCTCCTCATGATTTGACTCAGTGGAAGTGTGATGTTTACATGTACAGATTTTTCGCGATTCTTTCTGGTTTGTTTTTTTAGTTCTGTTTCGCCGTTTCGTCTCCTCTCATCTCTTCTGTCCTCCTCCCTCCCTCTCTCTCTTTTCTCCCCCCTCATCCCCTGTTTTGACCTCATCTGACTCCTTCCTCACACACTGAAGGGAAATGGGACTGCGTCTAAACACAATTATCGCCATTTCACACATAAAGCCTATCGCATGACGGGGACGCGTTTTAAAACTTCGGTCGGTCACTTTTCTTCACCAAACAGCTGCTTTTTGTTTCGTTTTTATCTGTGCGTCCTTTCAGAAAAAGCCTTGTTAGCATTTAGTTAGCATTGAAATGCTAAAAGTGCACCTGTGTTACATTGAGGAATGCTAACAGCTAGCTCCTCGGTGGCAGAAAATGTTTAATGTTTGGTGAAGAGACGTGACGCGGCTGAAATTGAAAAGCGAAGCGTCCCCGGACCAAACCGATTGTTTGGGAGGGGCTGTGTGTGTTTGCCTCTGGGGGGGTGGGGGGGTGCCCTGACCTTTGACCTCTCGGCTAACTCCACAGCACACAAAATCACAGTGGGGCCACATTGACCCTCCGCTGGTGTGACCAGAATCCGGTGGAGATGATTCCTCAGTGAATGATAAGCCATTACAGACCCAGTGTGTCGGGTCTCTTAGTCTATTAGTATATTTAGCAAAACTTTAAACTGCAGATGACAAAACTCAACCTCAGGAAGAAAAAAGGACATCACTTTTGTAAAAACACGTCTAACTGAAGGCCCATTTCCCTCTCTCTTTGATACCATATAAATTATATCAAAAATTCTTTTTATATTTATTGTGTTTATTATTATATATAACAGTGAATACCTTTTTTTTCCAGTACCTGTGGCTGAATATTTTGATTCTTTAGAAAAAGTGTTGATAATATATGTGAAGCAACTAAAAACGATCGAGGACAAAAAAAAAAAAAAAAAAAAGAAGTTAAAAAAAGAAATCTAGGGTTATTTTTTATTTTCTGTTTGTCGACTCCGTCGGAGCGGTACGGGCGTGTTTGTTTAGCCAAACAACGAGAACATATCACTCTGGTCCATGACGAAGAAACCAATGATCGAAAAACTGAGCTTTCTTTTGTGTGATGTCACTGCTAAGGCTGAAATGTTTCTGGACTTTGAAAAAAAAAATTGTGACCATTTTAGTTTTGTTTTTTTGTTTTCTCCCGAGCTGTACGTCACAAAGCTAAATATACTAATAAAACGGTGTGCTATCTATCAAACTGAGTGACGGCGTCTTCTTCTTCTTCTGGTGTTTTCAACTAAAGCTGCACTGTACGGAGTCACAGGAGGGACATTTCATTTATGTATATAGTATATATGTTATTCCTCTTTATGTTTCCACATTTTTATTTACTTTATTCTTTTATTTATTTCTCTTTATATTACCTTGGCCAAGGAGTTTGTGTTTTTACCTGTGTCCGTTTGTTGGTTTGTCAGCAGGATTACACAAAAACTACTGAACACGTTCCCACAAAACTTGGATGGAGGAAGAGTCTCAGCCCAGAATAGACCCAGTTCACTTTTGGTGGCGGACGGATCCAGACTTTTTTTTCTCCTCACTTTCTTTAACATTGCAAGACGGATGTTGTTCTGCATTTTCACATTTATTTGATTTCTCAGGGAGAAATGGATCTTGATGAAAAGAACCAGGTGTATTTTGAGTGTCTGGTTTCATGTCCGCCCACTTCACTTTTAACCTCTCCTGATTGGCTATTTGGCTCCATCGCTGCTGTCAATACACCTGTCCGGAGCGGATTCTTGTTTTTTGGCCTCCGCTGGGTGGTGTGGAGTCCTTACTGCCACCTGTGACTTTTTATTTACATTATCATCATTTAAAGTCTTATTTAATTTGTAGCCTTTACAGAGTGATGTACTCATAATTTAGAGGGATAAATTAAAGCAACAGACCGTCATTAAAGAGAAAAAAGGGAAGATATCTTTAATTATGTAGATTTTCAAAGGGAGACTGGTTATTTTACAGCTAAAAGACAAAGCATTTGCTTCATTTCTGTTGGTTTCACAGTAAAAACCCGGGTGTTAAAAAGGTAAACTAAAGACAGTTACTGTTCGTGAAACCTCAAAATATGATGCATTATGAAGTGTAAACAAGTTATTTTCACAGAGAAGACACTTCACGTATGGTTTCATTTAAATAATTGTTTTTAGGTTCAAAAAGGGGAATTTATCCAAAATATAAAACACAAATTTGTGTGTCAAATATTAGTTTTTTCTTCTTGTTGCTCCTGCTAACACTTTATTTTAATGTCTTTGCAATGAAGCATTAGTAAATAGGTGATGAGGCCCTCATAAGATGCTTATTAACATTGATAAGATTATGTAAGTGTTTTTGTCGTTAGATTTTAAGACGTTAAAAGCCCATATAATACATTTGTTAACCATTTAAAGGCACGTTAATAAAGACTTATGAATGTCGTAGGTTAAAGAAGCATTACAAACATATTTACTTACTTTAATTAACTTACCTGTTGTCATTGTTGAACCTTCACTTAGCTTTGTTGTTGCTTGATTATTCCTAATTATTAAAGGACACTAAGGGCCTCATTACTAATAATATCAAGTGTTACCTCTAACTTTATATGATGAGTTCAAACCAGCTCCGTCTCCAACATCGCTGCATCAGTGTTAATCATCTAATAATGTCACATAGAGTCAGATTTCAGACACAGGAGACATTTTACTGCAGTATCGATTTAATCGGTAAATCCGGCTTCTTTTGCTCCGCCTGATGAGCTTTTAACTTTGTGAACTGAGAGCGAACAACGAGACTTTCCTCATTAGACTTCTCTGATGTAACTGTAGCTTAAACAGCCGACGTGTTCACCGAGAACTTAAAGCTTCTGTTCCAGCTGAAAGATTAAGATTAGAGCTCCAACATGAAAAAATCTTTCATGTTGGATTTGAAGCCGTTTTAAAACGTTCCCGCTCTGATCAAACGGATCGCCGTGACCTTGGCTTTGTGATCCAGCTGCCCCCGAGGTGGTAACGACTAACCTGCCTGCACTTAAAGGATCCTTCTTCATTTTTATAATATTAATATTGTCAACAAAGTCCATGAAAAGACCAAAATAGACAATTTGTTAGTCCGTCTCTCAACACGTTCTGACCTCCTGTCTGTGGCTCTCAGCTCAAAACCTAATGAAGATGACCATCAGCTCACAAATATAAAGTTTTCAAACTAAAAAAGGCTCCACAAACAGCAAATAGAGCATTTGATGGGGACTATTTTCAGCAGCGGATTAATCCACATTTAGTGGTGGAGTCAAATTCAAATAAATCTGGGATCTTTGGGCTTCTGGAGACTTTGGATTACACCAGACGAGACTGTAAAATGATGACATATCGCGGGAGTTGTGACGCTCACAATGTATCCACTGTGTTATTGTAATGACACGGTTTGGCCATTATCCCCGGGGGCTTGGCATGCACCTTCCTGAAGTGGGTGCACGAGCTCTACCACGCACCGAGGATGTAAATAACGACTTTTCAAATCAATTTGGAGTCTCAGGTCTTCTAGAAATGTCAGACGAGCTGCATGGAGCCATTTTTATCAGTTTTTCTAACAAGTCTCCAGCTACTTCAGGTGTTTAGGGAAATGCTGCAACCCTGTTTCGCTGTGAAGCTCCAGAAATGTTCACCTGACTTTCCATCAGCATGGAGGGGAGGAGATGATGACCAACTTTTCTTTTTAGGGGTGAACTGTTCCTTTAAGATGCAACCACAGCTTTAAGAAGTAAATCTCCACTTTCATGAGTTTCACTGGTGCGTCATCAGTAAGTGTTCAGTTCCTCCTGCAGCTCCTGCTGTAGTTTACCTGCAGTAACGATGCAGAACTGATGCAGAACTGATGCAGGACCAGAAGCACAAAGGAGAGTTACAAAAGCTGCAGTCATTAAACTCCACAGTCTAAAAATAAATACCCAGAGGAGATGAGATTAAAATAACCTCAGACTCATTTAGTTTTATTGATCCTGGTCACACAAACCTTGATAGCAATGTTTCATTTACATTCTTTATTATTCTGCAGGTGAAACTGTGAAAATGTCCAATCTGATGTCCTCAAATGTTTTGTCTTGTCTGACCAACAGTCCAGAATCTAATTATGTTCAATTCAAAAACATAAAACAGAGAGAAAAGGATTTAATCATCATATTTCAGAGGCTGGAACCAGAAAATGTTTGGAAATTTGACTTGGAAAAAAAGGACATTATATGATTGTTAGTTGACTCTCACATCAGGAGGTCGAGGGGTCGGTGGTGGTGTTGTTACAAGCCAACAAGGCTGCCAAACGGTCGACCACAGTTTGAGTCTGTCGTGAGATTTTCAACCATTTTTACAGCGATGAACCCGGTCGGTGTGTTTCAAGGAGATCTGGGAACATTTCCATCCCCGATCGTGGCGACCAAAACAGGTATTTTAAGCCAAACCTTGATGTGAATGTGTGATGTGAATATTTTCTGGTTTCTTTCCTCCTCTGTGACAGTAAACTCAATATATTTGAGTTGTGGACATCTTCTTGGGCTTTGGGAGGAATTGATCGACATTTTTCACCATTTTCTGACATTTTATGGACCAAAGAAGTCCTCAACAGTCCAAAGTGCAATAAAAGTTAGTTTCAGCCTGATTTCTTTCTCACATGATGAGATCAACTTCAAGATTTAAAGTGTAGATGTGACGAGTGAAGCTGTTTCTGCTGAAATTGATCATAAATCATAAAATAGTCATGAAAGATTAAGACAACACGTCAGGGCAGGTGAAGCGTTTTCATGACGTCACACAGAAACATGATAGAGGTGACTATCAGAAGTGTTTAGTCAACACACGCTCGTTTACTCAACCAAAATGACCTTAAGGGAAATTTGGCTTGAGAGAGGAAACACACACACACGCTCATTATTATTCAAACAACTCTCTCTCTCTCTCTCTCTCTCTCTCTCTCTCTCTCTCTCTCTCTCTCACTCACTCACTCACTCACACACACACACACACACACACACACTCACACAGAGCCACTCTCTCCTCCCCTCAGTGCGCAGGTGTGTGAGCAGCAGGAGGTGTGCGGAGCGCCAAACCCAAACTTTTTACGCACCGCGCCGCCGCCGCCGCTTCACCTTCACCCTCCTCTTCCTCTCCGTGGATCAACACCTGAGCACCAGCCCGCTGCAGACACCCTCCCCGTCCGCTCCAGATGACGATGGATTAACATTTTTCTGGGGGAGCCATGCTCACATTCCCGGTTCATCTTGGGTCGCAGCGCCGAGTCCTCGCAGGGAGCCGATCCGACTTGGATGCCCTCCATTCCCGTTTCCGCATTCCCGCAGCCGCCGTGCGCACTGCAGGCGTGGAGCTCAGATCCATGATCTCGACAGAAAAAACCGGTTCCTCCGGCTAATCTACCCAACTATTGCTGGCGGTGCATTATGTTTGCAGCCAGAGGACGAGAGGGGAAGCGAGGGACTGAACGGCTGGTGACACAGGCTGTGAGAGGCCGTTTTCAGAGAGCCTGAAGCGCGTCGTATCGATCGCTGTTCGGATCAATCCTGGAATAACCGCCGCCGCGCTCCTTCATGTCCCGGGATGGAGAGTTGCTGCCGCTCCTGTATGCCGTGTTTAAGCCGGCTCTGGAACTACATTTGGCCCGACTTCCGCTACCCCAACGTCCCCAACAACAACCATGTCATCGCCAACCCGGCCGCGCACACGTCGGAGATCCGCACCGTCTCCGGAGACATCCGCGTCCCGTCGCCCAAGAAGCGGCCGGTGCAGCTTTACGCGGCGCTCTTCGACTTCGAGGCCCGCAGCGACGACGAGCTGACGGTGAGGGAGGGCGACAAGCTGTCGGTGATCGAGAAGCGGGGCGAGTACGTGCTGGCCAAGAAGCTCACCGGGTCTCTGGAGTCCGGACTGATCCCGGCCAACTACGTGGCTCTGCTGCAGGACGAGTTCGCCAAACACAAGTGAGTGTTTAACATCCTGATCCAGAGTCACCTGATCCACAGCGCTGCTGCTGCTGCTGCTGCTGGGGGTCTCTAATCTGCTGCTTCACCGGCTGTAAACCCCCAATATGTTGTCTAAATAGACACGTAGAAGGGCAGAAGGTCACATTATTTACAGTCCTGATCCTTTGTTGGATTCTGAGGAGAGAAAAAATAATTTTAAGACAATTCTGACAGAAACAGAAGCTGACAGCTGACCGAGCTTTGACCTCCCTGCTGTTATCAACTGGTTCAGTCACTGAAAACCACCAGAACATCTAAATGTTCTCTGATGTGAGCAGAAATCTTCCAGCAGAAATGATGAAGTCTGACCTGATGTGACTCATGTTTCATTTAAAGTTGAAGTCTAAATGTCTCATCATCATATTCAGAGCTGAAACATTCAGTTGATTAATTTTACAAAGATGGAAAAAAACTCATTGGTGCCAGCTCTCTCTTACTGTTCTCAAATATAATCTTGAAGTTTGGACCAAAGTCAACATGATGAGTCAGTTAAATGACTGATAGAAAATTAATCTGCAACAATTTTGATATTGGATTGAAAACTTGAGTCATTTTTTAAGGAAAATTGTAAATTAACTGGTTCTATCCTCTCAAATGTGAGTATATTTAGGTTTTCTTAGACTTTTATGATCTGAAATAAAGCTGTCACGATATCAGATTGTCACAACACGATTATCGCGGCCAATCACGGTATGTCTCGCTCTCCTCCGTCATGATCTTGTGCAGCGGTAGTAGCTCGCTAACAGTTGCAGCGTCTTCTTCTTCTTTTTCCTGATTTTATGGCCGTCGGTGACCAACGTTAAGATGCATTATATCCACCTACTATGACAATGCAAGAGGAAAGAGAAATATTTCATCATTAATATCATCGTTATCGTCGATATCTGTACATCATGACACCCCTAATATGAAACTACATATTGGAGTCCAACCGATACTCAATTTTGGACTTTTTTTAACAATGATCCCTAAAATGTAGTTATCCGACACACAAAGATAAGAACCAGAGGCAGGAAACAGTTTTATAATAAACTTTATTATTATCACCTAAAATGACAGCAGAGCACTGAAATTGTAAACATACATATCTCCACTAATCAATTAATCGTTTTAGGTCCAATTATAATCATATGAATACAAAACTGAACTCTGAGCCTGCTGACATTCTCCCAGCATTAAAAACAAAGTTGAACACGTGTCTTTGGCGGTAAAAGCGTTGACCTGCTGCTGTCGAAGCTGACTGGAGCTAAATGTGGCCGAGAGGCTGCACGTGTCCTCCGGCCTGCAGCTGCAGATCCTCCATTATTCATCCAGCCTGCTGGGAGTCGTCATGTTTCAGCTGAGCTCGCTCTCCAAGGTTGACTTCACTGTCTGAGTTCAAGTTGCTGAGCCAACAACTGACTCCATATGTCCCACTGTCCTTAAACACACCACTGAAACTGAAGATAAGGACATCAGAACAAAAACAACAATGATCCCTTATAATGCTGCTGAAGATGAATACTTAAAATGAAGACAGATTAATGTCAGTTTTCATAGAAACCAAAAAGATTAAATCACCAGTGTTCTAAAAATAATCTTATTGTCTCAGTTCTCACTGCTTCCTGCTGTTTATTATCTCCTGTAGCGTCTCTATAAAATTCCTGTAAGGAGATACGCCCAGTCGCCAAGTCAATGAAAGGAACCGTTCACTCAAATATTAAGAGTCAGTCATTATCTCCTCGCCGCCATGCTGATGGGAAGTCAGGTGAAGTTTCGTAGTCCACAAAACATTTCTAGAGCGTCACAGCAAAACAGCGTTGCAGCGTTCTGCTAAACAACTGCAGTAGCTGGGGACTCGTTTTACAACATCAGAAACAACCAAAATATATATATATATAAAATGGCTCCATACAGCTCATCTGGTCAAATCCAAGTTAGATTTTTTTTTAAATATCTAATTTACACCACTTTTTATCCTAGTTATCCTTTAATATACTGACTCATTATTCTGATAGTCAGTGTTTATCAATAAGGGAAGACAGCGCCCATAGGTGGAAATCACGGGGAGGAGACAAGGGGTCCGGACCCCCCTCTTCCTAGGAAAAAACAGAGATGGAAGATCTCAGTAACCTATATCAGTGAAAACATATAATTCAAATATCATAATAATATGCACTGAAAATACACGTGCTAATAAAAGACGCAAAACAATGCGTTTTTCAGTTTTTAAAGATTGGTCCCTCCCTCCATGTGCCTCAAAGTGGTTCGGTCCACTTCCAACCAACCTGCAGCGCCACACGTTGCCGCTCAGTACCCGTATGTGGAGCGTGTCTGCGGGTGTCTGTCCGGCCAGCTGACTGCAGTAAGTAGCTGCCTTATGAAAGTTAACTTAAATGAAAGGTGCTATTTATCTCCTGTCACAAAGGTTTAGTTTTAAGCACAAAAGCCACTTGGTGTTTTTTAGTAAAACAGTGTTTTGGCTCAAAATGGCTGCCTGTTTTGGTCGACACAAACACCGCTGTAGATGTCCCGACTTCCCGCCAAAATTATCCGTGTTTTGTTGTCATAAACACGGCTAGAAAGTGTCCCGAGCTCTGCTTAAATACACCCTGTGGTTTCACGTTAACATATGTTGAAGTGCCTCGTCAAATATATCCACCTTCCCTCCACCTCCACACCTGAAAATCAGCTAATCGCGGTAACGTGAACGCCTAGCTGGCTAACCCGGAAGTTAGCATCGCCCTGGTTCCCTCCAATTAAAAGTCTATGGGATTTTTGGATAGGATTTTGGATTATTGCCGAAAACAACCTATGTGACAAACACACGTTTATAATACTTACTCTTATGGTTCAGCAAGATAATCTTCACTCCACTTTTGTGATTTTCAAGGTGTAGATTAAATCGCTATAAGTAAAAAGCTAATGTTAGGCTATAAACTATCTTTTGGTGTGGGTCCAGTAATTGTTTCTCACTTTTGTTAACATGGTGTGATGGGGTCAGGGTTCCCACATGTCCTGGAAAATCTGGAAAACAGTTGACCAGTTTTCCAGTCCTGAAAAACACTTGGGAAATGAGAGAAAAAAGCAGAATGTCTGGAAAACCTTGTGTTGTCTTAGATCATTAAACCACACAATACAGTATGGTATTAGTACTATAGTACTATAAAAATCTAGATTTTTCTTAAAAGTGAGTTGTTAGTTTTAAATGACTTATTTTTTCTTTTGTATATTTACTGATGCTCCTGATGAAAGCAAAACTTCATGCTATTCAGTTAGTGACGGATTATACACTGTAATTCACAAGAGAAAAAGGCATTGGGGTTATCAGTTGATTAATTAAGGAACATATTAGTGTACGGGCGCGCTCCCTGTCTGTCGTACCAGCTAGATCGTCACTGAAAATGTCATGGAAAATGGTGTATTTACATGGTTTATTTGATCCAAATAAAAATCAAGATCTAGCAGATTTTAATGTTTTATTTGATATTTAATTGGGCTTGAGTGTGTTGAAGGGAAGGCATCCGCTCTACTAAGCGTTCTAGTTAATGAAGTATTCCTTTAATATTCCCATAGAAACTTCTAGCGCAGATACTTGTTCAGATTATAGAGACATTATCTTCACAGTATTAATAGACTTTGATCTGTAATCCATCACTATATGTTTGACTCTGTTATAATATCATAAAGCTGCTGCTCTGCTGCTTCTTGTTGTTACTGTGAGTGAAACCTGAGCCGCCCACCTGATACTGTAAAGTAAATACAGGTCAGTTTCTGATCTCTGAGCAAACAGGCAGGACTCAACAACACTTAAAGACTTCTTCTTCTCATGACTCCAACTTCTGAATACATGTCTTTTATTTATTTATAACTTTCATATATAAATATTAGAATTATTCACATGTATTCTGGCTTGGGAGATGGCTCCTGTCATGTTCACAGAGCTGCTGCTGATATTTAAAGAACTGACTGGACCAGTTTGTTAAGTTGTGTTACTGTTACTGTAATGTTAACCTTCTTTACTCTGACTGTGTCAGCTGCAATGTGAAAAATGTGATCTGTGCAGTGATGGAATGTAACTAACTACATTACTAGAATACTTTACTTATGTACAAATTTGAGGCACTTTACCTATCATACCACTTGATACTTCAACTCCAATATATGTCACTTGGATTAACAGATGCAATTGTCGACTATTTTCCCTTTTATCATATTAATAATTTTGATTGATTTATGTTTATGTCGACGCTTGGACTGCTGGCTGGACAAAACAAGCACTGTGAAGGTGTCACTTCAGGCCGTGATTAACTGTGATGACATTTCTCACTATTTTCAGAATTTCTGCAAACAAAGTTCAGGTTTTTTATTGTCATATGCAACAGTTACAGTTTAACAGCAATGAAATTCATAGATATCAGGCTCCTCTAACCGTGTTCTCGCAGATATAAAAATATGTACAAAGACAAATCACATAAGTAAAACAGAACGTAATAAAATCCTGCTTTTACATTGATAGGTGAATCAAAATCATCTAAAGTGTTCAGCTTCTTCCAAAACAAACTCCTTCCTGTCTTTTCTTTGTTCATTCATTTACTGCCGTATCATTGTTTTTATTCATCATGGTGGTGTATTTCCCGTCTGATCATCCCTCTATCTGTTGTCCATCTTGTTTTCTCTCTGTGCAGGTGGTATTACGGGAACATAAACCGGGTGAAAGCTGAGAAGCTCCTGCTCGCTTCCCAAAACAAAGATGGCTCCTTCCTGGTTCGCATCAGTGAGAGTCACAGTGACGAGTACACAATCTCCGGTAAGTGTCAACACCGCCACCGGTTCCTCTTATATTCCTGTCATTTGCACTTTCTTCTTCAAACCAGGATCCACACTCTGACTTATTTAATTCAGTTCTTTGTGTTTTTGTCTATTTTTGTATGTTTTATTAAGTCGCAGATTGTTGAGCTCTTGGCCATGGCACATTGTCAGTGAGAGTCCTGTTGCACTCTACATTTCTTCTTCACCTCCTCCCTCCGCTCAGTCTCTCTATTCATCCACCCCGTCCTCCATCCATCACCCCCTCCTGCCTCCGTTGCCCTTCAAGGTCTCCAGCCACTGTCACCCTCGATCTCCCTGCCTTCAATTTCTCTCTCCTCCCGTCCTCTCGGCTCCTGCTGCAGGGGGCGTGAACTGACTCCATCTGCCTCAGGCGTCGATTGGTACTTTGAAAACCATTTAAACGACTCGTCCCTGGCTTGCAGAAATGTACAATGACGACATTTGTTCTGAAATAGAAGAACTCATTTCACCCAATCAAACTGTTAGCTAGCGAGTGTTTCGCAGTCGCGTCTCCAGTCGTAGTGACCTACATTTGTAAGCCCGTTGTTGTCATCAGATTACACTTTTATGAATGAGCCCACAGCCAATTCTCTAATGGACCTCGTGAGATTTGTGACTTCAAAGCTTGTTGTTACTCCGTCAGCCCTGAATCACCTCCAGCTCAGTCCTCTCTCTGCTCCTCTCTTCTTTTCTTTTCGTCCTCTGGCTTCTCCATCGTCTGCATTGGCATCTTTTCCTCTCAATCCCTCTGTCCTCTCTCTCTCTCCTCTCTATCGTCCCTGCCCCCCTTCTTCAAGGTCCTTCAGCTCCCGAGGGGAAAATGCTGCAGTTACACGTTCAATTTTCACTGTGCTGGTATTCCTGAAATATGCATCATCAGTACTCTATGTGCATATGAGCCGGAGATTGAGGGTAGAACTCCCCAAGCCCTCAGTATCTCCGTTTTATGGCACGATTACACACATTTCTGTCTGATTTACTGTCCCTCAATCATCAAGACGTGACCGTCTTCATGTTCTTGGTGTGTATCTCTGTATCTAGTGTTATAGATCTTAGTGTATGTAGATGCAGCAGTCAGTGTGTGATTGTCACTTGCATTAAGCCTAAGTTCTCTGGCTGAAGAAGAAAGTCTGGTAAAGAGTCTTAAAGGCACCATGTGTAGGATTTCAATGCATTACAGCATTTGTCAGTTTGTTTGGTGGCTTTGGTTTGAGGAAAAATATTGTAGACTAGGGGTGGCTTTCCCTCGGGGAGCCAAAACCGAAACTTGGAGGACCATGGCCAAAAAAAGAATAATAATTAGGGATACTACAAATTTAAATTACATTTAACATCGCAGTACCTTTAGCAGCAAAGTAGGATTTGTGTTTAGTGAGGTAACTCCAGGGTTCACCCTGCGTTTTCAGGGATCGTTCACTACTTACCACAGTAACCTGCCCTTTTGTTCCAGATAACAGATCAACGCATATAAAAGCACCAACCAGTCAGTTCTCTGGAAAACTGAATGATCATTCCTCGAAGATCACGTTGTGCTTGGCCTCCTCCTATCTTCTTCATTACACTTTTTTCCCTGTTGGCTGCAGGCGATGTCAAAGCAATTTCATTTTGCTTTTTTATGCCAATATCCTCTTTCAACAGAGACAGATTAAAGAACCAAAGCCTTGTACTTAATAATAATGATAAGATATGACATTACCACTTTGAATATTTATTTTTTTTAACAGCTCACAGGTCTGTTTAACACTGCACGGGGTCGCAGCTGACAGAATAAGACTGTAACACAAACTACAAGAATATCTAAGCAACATATTTATTTAATGGAATACACAAGTGTAACTACAGTCAGCTCGACTGGTGACGTATTGATATAACTGTTTTTTTTTCCTGGATTATGTGTTCAACTTCTTTTTCTGTTCGTCTAATAGTTTGCTCTGCTGCCAGTAGAGGTTGAGATTGGTCGGGTGCTGCGAACATCTGTCCTTTTATGTGAACACGCTCATGGCTAGATGTGGAAAACCTGGGTTGACTTATCGAGTTGGTGGTTATCAACCCTGTTTTGTGTGACCGCTGAACAAGATTGCAATTGTTAGTGTTAGTAAGGTCAGATAGCTAAATATATCCTGGGTACGCTGAACTCTCTTCGTAGAGCAGTATCTGTTTGTTGATCCCAGTAATCCAAGCAGAAGTTAGAAATGTTCTACTTCTACACTCGGTGGCAAATTCATTGCAGAAGGTAAACGTTGGAAACATTACTGCTTCCTGTCGAAGAGTGAATTTGAATTAGGTTTAAAATCCCTGAAGAGTAAATTTTAAAGAAACTGCATCAGACAACCTCACGAGGGGCCATGAAAAAACTTTCCCATCACATTATTTTATCTCATCTTTGTCTTTTTATTCAGCACTTTGAGCTGAAGATGCTGTATGAATAATGTATCCTGTCTTCTCCCTCGATGCTCCATGTTGTTCTCTTTCTTTATGGAGATCTAGACTGCGTATACAGAGAGTGGCTGGTGTTTATGATGAACATGTTTCTGTATTAGTATGCTGCTGCATTGTAGTAGTTATTTTTATTTGACTTTTCTGTTTTATTCGAGAGAGAAGAGAGAACATTTCAGGAGTTTACATCTTGGTCTTTCTGTACCTTTTTCCTTTTTATAGTAAACACACAAAAACAGCAAGAAACACAAGTATAACGACTGATGAGGATAAGTATTGTTTATCAATGAAACAATGACAGTTGTTTTGAATTTAGATGCACTAATTTGGGGATTTTGCAGATCAAGTCATCCTGGTTTAAATTGTAGGTATCAAGCTAAACTTGTACCACAATGACTCCAAAAAACAATAAGGTGCTGCACGCACAACACTATTATTATCCAAGCTGTTGTCTCAAAGACCTTTTTCAGAGCTAGTTTAGATAATAAACTGTGTGTCTGCTGTGGAGACAAGCGTGCTGATATGATTGATCTTTTTCTTGGTTGTCTAAAAGTCTGAAGTACACAGATATCATCACTGAAACGATCTTAAAACAAGGATTATATTTAGATTTCTAAAAGATTTGTCCTCTGTCATTCAGCATGTTTGATGTTTCTCTTCTACTTAAAAAATGAGATGACTAATTTTCCCAGCTGTCCTTTTCAACACAAAAGCACCCTCTTCCAACACATCTTTTTATTTTCCAAGCAAACATGAGACAAATATTCAGTTTGTGACAGAGTGAAATGATACATTCTGAGTTTGACAATGAAATTATTACATCTGAACAAACAATAACTTGATCTGTTTATTTAGTGTCAGTATCTGAACGTACACTATGTGACCACACTGACGCTCCTTCTCCTGTCTCAGCCCGCAGTGAGGGGAAGGTGTATCACTTCAGGATCCAGCGCTCGTCCATCGGTGCGTACTTCGTGTCGGATAAGATCTCCTTCGCGACGCTGGGGGAGCTGGTCTCGTACTACCAGAAGAACCCGCGGAGCCTCGGGGTGGTACTGGAGGAGCCCTGCGCCCAGCAGGTAGGATACAAGCATATACAAAAACACAAATGGTTTTTACTCCTATTGTTGTGAGGACATAATGCATTCATTCATCCCAAAAATGAAAGCTGCACATATCAATGATTTAAAACAACACTGGAACAAATGACACAGTTCCCCTCAGACCTGAGGAGTGTTTCAGCTGTTTTATGGCCACAACTTCCACTGTTTTGGTTCAATCGCTCATTAACGTTGTTTCCAGCAGCATGTTTATAAACTGACTGTACATTACCTGCCAAAAACCAAACAGACTCTCAGAAGTTTGTGACTGTCAGGTGAAGATAGTGAAGGATTTTGCATAACATTTCCCTGAGGAGGTAATAAAGTTGAAAAACCAGATATTTCTGTCAGGTGTTGGCTGAGTTACAAACGGAGCTAAAAGGAGTGAATAGTGGATTAATATTTGTCAAATGGTCAGAGACACAAGTCCAAAGAAATGGCAATGTCGACATGATCATTTATTTGGACTCGTGTTTGTGTCACCTAAGTTCAATATTCACACTCTTTCAGCTCAGTTTTTGGTCTCCACCTGGTTCTTTAGCTGCTAAATACTCCACTATGTTCACCAGCTGATTTCTAACTGTGTCTGTCTGCTGTTTTCTGCTGAGGAGGTAGTGTACAGTGGCTTTTAAAGCATTTTCCTCTAAAAAATGAAATAGGACGATGCTATTAGACTGCTGAGAGTGAAGCAAAGCACTAAAATCTAAAAGCTCACTGTCCAAAAATGTCTAAAGGTCTAAACTTGGTCCTCACAAAGATAGAAGTACACGAGCACACATGAGAAACTGTTGGTATGTTTATGTTTGTAAAGATATAGTTATGATGTACGTAGTTATCATGTACATGTGTGTTTTTAATTATTTTTTCCATCTTTGTTTTAATCCACACCTAGACATCTGAACATACTAATAACATTTGCAGAACTGCCATTTGCAACATAATAAACAGATATTACAACAATATTTTATTGATTCTGAGGTGAGAAATTAAATGTTACAGCTGCACAAAAAAAGTCCAAACACCTTTTAATGAAAATGTTACACAACGGGTCAAAATTTTGGCATGTAGAGTATTTTTGTGATACTCCTAAGCAACATAATGAAAATACAGTATATTTAATATTAAGGTATGGTATGATGTCAATATAAATGGTATACAGAATTACAATAAAATATAATGTAATATAGTTTCACTAAATAGTTCTGTGTGCACAGTAACAAAGATCACAGAAGCTAAAATGATCATTTAGTGAGAATACAGTTATTACAGATACAGATATTAATTTCATCAGGACACTTAAGAGTGTATAGTTTAAAAAATAAAGGCTGTGGCTCTGTGTTTAATTTGTCGTGTGTTTTGGTAAACTGTTGTCAGCTTAACGATTTCAGTACTGTTGCTACGGTAACATGCAGTTTAATATAACTGGAGCAGTGATTTAATAATTGACTGGGACTGTGTTTGAGGTTTCTCACTGTTTTTGATTTTAAAATTTTGAATCAGTCAGTATCTCCTCTCCCCATGCTGATGGAAAGTCAGGTGAGGTTTCGTAGTCCACAAAACATTTGTGGAGCTTCACAGCAAAACAGCTGTTGCGGCATTTTGCTAAACAACTAAAGTAGCTGGAGACTTGTTTTAAAATGTACAAAAACAATAACAAGAACATTAAGTGGCTCCATACAGCTCACCTGGTACATTATGTACACCCATTTTAAGACGAAATCTTATAGGTAGCTGCTAAGCTAAAAGTGTTAGCAGGAGCTCGATCATGTGTCGAAGGTTTGATGAATGTTTTTCAGATTAATCTGGGATCTCTGAGTGTCAGGAGACTTGGATTAGGAAATTATCACATTCTGTTTTATTTATGTTTTACAGTGTCCCAAAATTTTGGAATCGTGGTTGCTTTCTCTGCTTTGCATGTTACCAGTAGGTGAATTTGTGCCAAGAATTCAACCCGACTTTGGCAAAATGGTGCTGTACTAAACAGCATCCGCCCTCCAGCTAACAAAAATTTGTTTTTTGAATAGAAAACCAGCAGCTAACAACAACAGTTCCCCCTGATGATTAAAGTCAAATTTCAGGCAGAAAAGGCTCCTGTTTTTAATCTAGATTGCTCCAGTATCTTTTTTAATTTGCACAGCTTTTGTCTTTGCAGTAAGAATCTGAGACAAAGTGTCACAAAGATCCTGAATTAATCTCTATTGTTGCACTGCAGCAGGAGTCTAATGAGAGCGGTCTTATTCTTTATGTGCATAAATTATTAATACCGAGAGGCAAATATATTTGGAGTGTAATTAACCAGTGTAAAATATTTGGAACAGTTTGAGAATAATATCACGTGGCAGTGCTGTAATTACACGCGCTATCTCTGCAGTGCAGCTTACATTAAACCCCCAGCGCGCTGTATTCTTTATTCACGGCTCATCAGTTCGAGCCCAGCGGGAGACGAGGAGAGCGGCTCACTGTGGGTTCTCAGTATCTGGAGACTTTCACTGCAAGATGAGGAGCCACTCATTTAAACAGCAACACGCCCACTTGTCAGTTTGGAGAGAATCACATTAAACATACTTAGTTGATGTTTTAGGATAAAGGAATATTACCTATTATTCATAGATATTAAAGACGAGTAGACGAGTGTTGGGATCTTAAAATCAGGACTTCTTCTCGATCAGAGGACGCTCAGTGATTCCTCCCCTCTTCTCTCTTCCCTTCCAGAGGAAGCTGTGAGTCTGAGGCCACGGACACACTGAGGCAGAAACACACACACACAAACTCCCACACAAGTACAAAACACAGATTCAGCATGTAACTCTACGCTTTCATGTTTAAAATGCAAACAGAGGACAAACACAGCAAAACTTCATTAAGCATTACTGTGTGTTGGTATCTTCTCATAAATGCACACACAGAAGAAGAGAAAGCTAACAGGTAGTGATGAGACGACACTTTTTCATTTCAAATCATTTTTACCATTTCATTTTTATTTTATAAGCTTTTATAGACTTTGATTCTGTTGTTAACAATGTTATTAATCTTTTATCAGAACAGTTAAGTGAAGTGAAGGAAAATTCAGTCATCATCTCCTCCCCCACATGTTGATATAAAGTCAGGTGAAGTCTCGTAGTCCACAAAACATTTCTGGAGCTTCACAGCAAAACAGAGTTGCTGCATTCTCCTAAACAACTGAAGGAGCTGGTCACTCGTTTTAAAACGTAAGAAAAACCCATAAAAATGTCACCATACAGCTCGTCTGGCATTTCTAGAAGACCTGAGACTCCAAATTGATTTGAAAGGACGTTATTTACAACCTCGGTGTGTGGTAGAGCTCATGCACCCACTTCAGAAAGATCCATGCCAAGCCCCCGGGGAGAGCGCCGGGCTTTGAAGCCAACTTTGGTAATGGCCAAACCGTGTAATTACAATAAAACGGTGGATACATTTTGAGCGCCACAACCCCCGGCGATGTGACTCGTTTGACTGTCATATTTTTACACATATGGTGCAATAAGATTTGGAAAGTCTACAAGAGCCAAAAGATTAAATCGTTTTATCTCCGTTCAAGTTAGCCGGGCGCTCAACTGGAAGTCTCTAATCCGCACACTCAATGGGCCGCACAACACGGAAGATCCAGGTGTTGTTATAGGCGGGAAGTCAAGGTTTTTTGGCTTCATCACTGAGCAGCTTTCATAGGAATTAACAGGACTCTGCCTCAAACGCATCCATGGTGCATGCTAACACTTTTAGCTTAGCGAGACAGTGAAGATTTCAGTTTAAAAAAAGTCCCCAGCTGCTTCAGTTGCTTAGGAGAATGCTAAACGCTGTTTTGCTGTGAAGCTCCAGAAATGTTTTGTGGACTACGACAACATTTCTGGATGAACTGTTCCTTTAACTGTATGTTTGTATTGATTTTGCACATGTGCCTTTTTTATATTTCATGACTCTGCTGCAGCTTAATGAGCTGATGTTATTGAAGAAAAATGTTTTAACGATTGAAACGTCCACTCGGTGACTTTTTTGTAACCCTGAAATCCTCAAACATCATCTCATCTCACTGTTGGTGTTATCAACACAACAACTTCTCATGATTTAACACGTGAAGATACAATATGCTGAATATTATATTCATGATTTCATAGCTCTAAAATATGGAGGCCATTAAAAAAAATAGGCCAATGTTTTTCTCATCATTTATAAACCGCTCAGTGTCACCAACAGCCGTTCCCTCTACAGCTTCAGTGGCTTTAAACAGTCTGATGGTTCATCATTCAGGCTTCAAACTCAAGGATAAATCTGCTTCCAGAAAATGACACTCACATTTTGATTGTACCGAAACACTCAGTTCAATTTTCTTCGCAGTAAAAGAGTCACTAATGCTGCTTTCAATCACTTTTTATTGACCTGGCACAAGATTTAGCTCTCAGTAATTACTTAGCCAAGAGACATAGTCAATATAAACGGATGAAGCGCAGGGACAGATGAGTCTGATTCTTCTACTAGCTTTTACTTTCTTAAAGCAGATCTGTCCTGCTGTTTAAATGCTCAATAAACTGCCCAATTAGCTGAGTAAAAAACCCAAGTGGGTGGATTTGTCCAATTTACAGCCATTAGTGAGATTATGTCTTGCGTCATTATAAATGAGGAGAGGAAACATTTTAATTAAGTGGAATTAACCAAAAATCTGCCTCTTTATAACGCGCCATAACTTGTTATGATGATGGAAAAAGTGCTAAAATGCTTCATGCTGTTCTGTCGGAAGCATAAGACGGAGCAACTGACTGAAACCAAATGTTGTTTATTTCAGTTTTTATGTCCTTTTTAATTTCAGTTTGTTTTGGATGAGCTTTTGTTGGTAACACTTTATAACAGGGTACATATATTCACCATTCACTAGACGCTTATTAGTAGTGTGTTGGCTTTTCATTGCATCACACACCATCTTACATACAATTTAACTGTTTGTTTGTTTTTCATGATATTTCAGTGTATTCATCTAATTCATCTAAAATACATGTTTGATGCGGTCGTATCTCAATAACAGGACTTTCACTAACGTATGTTGGAGACCTAATTTACCTGTTGGGTCACAGGTAGAGAAACATTACAGCTTAAATGACTCCAGTGTCACTGTTGGGTAGACTTGGTTAATCAAAGATGCTAGCAAAGTAGCACAGGACATAAATGACACACAGTAGAAACACGAGATAGGTTGGACCATCGTGTTTTTACTATTTAAACTCTGAAGTTACGGCTGAGAACGACAACAGCAATAAACAAGTTCGCCAATTTCTTGTGTCTCAACAATGCAAAAAAAAATTTGCAGTTTTCTACCCAGAAGTGTTTTTGTTGTTGTTAGAGCAACGTCACAATGATTCAGTCCATTAGCGTCAGTCCATTTTAAGTGAGGTGTTGCTCATGACTAATTCACTAGAAGTTTGACACTAATTAACCCACAAATGTTTTACTAGTGAATTAGTTATGAGCAAGACTCAGAATATGGAACAACAACAACTTCTTCACTCACTCAAAAAGCAGTAATTAAGATGTTATTGAAGGAAAACTCAAGTTAATGTTCTAGTAGTTGTAGAATATGATCGTGCAGAATGAGGCATCAATAAGTGCTTTATAATGTTTAATAAATACCTAATGTGCTTCTTGTATGCATGCTAATTAGCAACTAGTTCAATGTTAATATGTCTACTTAAATATTAAGTGTTGCCAAAGCTTCAATAGCAAAGAAAAACTAAATCTGAAGTCAGTTATTTATTTGAATGTGTCGACGACCAACAAGTTGTTTTGTGTATCATCTCATCAACACTTGAATTTATTTTGCAATCAAGTTGATTTGTGGTGTTTTATTTGTATGTGCAGGATGGATAATTATTACATTTATTAATCATGTTGTTTGTTTTTTTTTACCAATCATTTCATTGATCTGTTCATTTCATTTTACATTTATTGAAGCACTTGATTATTAGAACAAAATGTTTTCTAGCACCTGATTTTTATTTTTTTTTACTGGCAATAAATTTGTCATAAAACTTTAAAATTCATGTGTCATTTATTAAGTCTGACCTTCATTCTTTCATTCATTCATACATCATTCACTTAGCTCAGACAGCGCTGCTGATCGGTGAGTGTTTGATGATGTATCTGCCCGATACATCATCAAAAGTGAAATCTGTCCTCTGTGCATCAAACCTGAAGAGGGACAAGAATCAGAATCTTGAGAGAGTAAAACATGATTTTAATTTGACGAGGTGAAGATAAAATATAACCAAATATTTCAGGATTGTGTCGTCGTGGTCCGGGTTTTTTGTCCATTGTCAAATTAGAAAAGAGTTACCAGACTTGGACTTGATTGTTTTTGCTTCAGGAGGGGGTTTAATCGCAGGCTGTTGTAATTTTATTTTCAAGTGGTCGTGTCTTCTATCATGTTGTCTCCTCGTGGAGATTAAGACAAACAGCACAGCAGAAAAATACTAAGAAAAAAAACAAAACAACAGTCAGTGTTGAGGGAAAGTATCCAGAATATTTAATTAACTGTAATGAGTCCAAATCAAAGATGTTCTTTGTTGTATACAAAAGCATATTTTCAGGAATATTTCTGCTTCAACTCCTCCTTTAGTCTGTTACAACATCTCAGCCAACACTGGTTTCCTGTTCTGCCCAACAGGAAGAACAACTTGTAGGGGGGTTATTTGGACCGGTGAATCAGAATATTGCCCGTTTGGTTTGCGTTTGTTTGTATCTCTGCAGCACCGCCTGCCTTCTTGTTTTAAACCGTTGTGATTTAAAGTTGCCTGGACTCACTCTGTCGTCTCTGTGCAGCGGGAGCTGTTCGACATGGAGCCGTGGGAAAGACCTCGAGAGGAGTTCAGACTCCACAAGAAACTGGGAGAGGGACACTTTGGAGAGGTGTGGGAGGCTCTGTGGACCACGGAGAACAGGAAGGTGGCCATAAAGACGCTGAAACAAGGTAAGGATGTAGATTTAAGATGGCGTTTGAGTTCATTTTTCTTCTATCAAAGAGTATTTCAATTTTCTTATACATCCACTCCCCTACATGTAGGATTCAAATGTTATATTTTTAGTCCACTACATTTATTTAATAACTTTAGGCACTCGTTACTTTTCAGATTACAGGCCGCTTTTTTAAATTAATTAATTTTATTGGCAACATGATTAAAAAACGAACACTGATAATCAGATACGATAATCAGAAAAAATCTGAATATCAGATCTGAGGCAGCTAATCAGTAAATAAATGCTTGTAAATGTGTGTGAAATTGACTTTTACTGTACTCTTTATACTTGAGTATCGAAAGTACTTTTCTGGCATAAATGTACTTGAGTACATTTAATATCAGATACTTAAATGCTCAAAAACTTCAGCGTACTTCTAACTGAAGCAGTGAAAACAGATAGTAGCCATTAAAGAGTAATTTACCACTTGAACATTTTATTTTTGCTGATCTATAGTTTAACCTCTCACCTTGCTGCAGTGATGTACAGGTGTGCTGTATGACATCACTGTTGGGCGTGGTTACAGGTGCAACAAAACACACTTCTGATCACACCCGACAGATGCTGTAGTGAAAAAATGGGTTGGGACGTTCAGCCAGAGAACAGATACTGAAACTGATGAATGGTTTCTGTTCAGTCTGTCATTCTTCACAACTCGTCCAGCTTCATTCCCTCTCTTGAACCAGAGAGTAGAGGAGAGAGAGAGAGCAGCTTTTCAGCCGGGTGTTGTGTTACTCTTTAATGTTGTGTGCAGCCAAAAGAAACAACACAAGGGATTGTATTTGTATTTGTTTTTTTCATTTTGCTACAAATGCTTGTGAGAAGATAAATCCACCACTTTAAGGTTCATCAAATGCAGAAGCACTTCTTGGTATTACTTTTAAAAATGGTGCAGGATTTTACAATTCAATGAAGTTGTCATGGCAGCAACATTTCCCATTTTTCTACCGGGACACGATAACAGAAGCGCCCAGTGCAACACAATACATGATACAAAATATCCTGGCTGGAATGTGTGCTGGCATGTTTCTCATTGGTCAATGGAGGCTATTCATTCAGGAGGACAAAAACTAAATGTGGACAGATGAACAAAAACATGACGTGCGATGGAGAGCAGGGACGACTCTCAAATATTTCAATATAGTTAGAAAATATAAGTTATCAGAAGGAAATCACAGGAGTTATTTCACACCAACTCACCCAGAATTCAGAGTTTTTTTCTCAGTTCTTGCCAATGATTTACTTCAAGTCATGTGACCTCTCAAAATCCTTTAGCTGTAGATCTGTGGCACTCAAGTACTGGACAGATATAACTATATTAATACTGCACAGAATCAAAATTTGGTTGCAAGAAAGTGAAAACTAGTAAAGAGACTTTATACATTATAAATAATTAGATATTCTTCCTGTGGGTGCATGGTAACATGGATTTAAGTGAAGATGGAATACAATACAGAATCGCCTAAATGTGTGGAAAACAACTAGTTCAGAGATTCAGAGTACTTTTTGGGACTTTTACTGTCTTTCCCACTTTTCTAGGTCAGAGTCTGGGGGATCAAATGACAATCATGATACCAGAGTGAAACAAAGCAAGTGAACCAAAGGACGTTTTATCTGAGAGGAGGCTTTGAAAACTGCTAGATAGATTACATTACACATTAATGGACAAAGGCGGAGGTTGTTAAGAGTGACAGTTAAACTAATTTATGAAAATTTTGCTGGAATTAATGAAGGTTAGAGACAGAAAATGGTGGGTGAAAAATCCAAATATGGACGTGAGGGAGAAATGCTGCTTGAAGACAGACGGGGTCGTAAAAGATTATTGTATAAATTCACCAATAATTCTGTTCCTCCTCCTCCAGAGGACACGAAGCAGGACGAGTTTGTGAAGGAGGTGCAGGCGTTGAAGAGCCTCCATCACCCGAAGCTGATCCAGCTGTTAGCCATGTGCTCCAGAGGAGAGCCGGTCTACATCGTCACCGAGCTCATGAGCAAAGGAAGCCTGAAGTCCTACCTCGCCTGTGAGTGCTCAAACACACACACACAGCTCATGATTCATGGGCTGCACACACACACCTGAGCCAGGGTCATAAAAGTTTATCTCATGGCTGTAATATTTAAAGCACACGTCATCTCTCCCGCAGCAGAAATCTGATGGTAAATCAGTTCCTCGTCGACCACAACTGTTTGATTTCCTGTTTCTAAACTCCACCTGGCTGCTTTATCACAGAGGAGACTCCGCTGTTGCTTTAATATGCAAAGAGGTTTAGAGCAGGAAGTTAATTTAGCTTTTCTTGGGTTTGAGAGTTTCAGCCCTTACCTCAGATGTCTTTTTTTTTTTTTTTGGAAAGCCCTTTGAATCAGTATTTAGGCCAAGTGACGTTAAATCTGTCCCCCGTAAATCCAAAGCAAATGGAATTATAATCTGTGTTCTGGCAGCTCGGCTCGGCAGAGAAATATTGTTCTGACGTTTTACAAAAGGCTTTAATCACAGGGAGTCTTAGTGAGCAAAGTGTGAAGGCTCTGACTCATATTTCTGATTCTTCATGCTGTGTGTGTGACTGCATGTCATTACTGTACTTATCTGCCTCCTGCATATATTTAGCTTCATGGATGCAGCTCTCTGCTTCACTGAAACACCTCGAACAATGAAGGGAGAAGAATGATTTCCTTCAGAGTGTGGTTAGGAAATTGAAACGGTAAACTACATGCAGGTTGAAATCATGATCCCCTATAAAAATGGATCTGCTATCATGTAAACAACGATGAACCGAGCAGAACGGTTTATTTTATTGTCTCATTGTTTCACTTGCAAATCACACAAACAGTTTAGTGCTGCAGGCGATCTGTTTGCTTATCTGCACCGCAGTAAACATTCAGCTTTATGAGTCATTCAGTCTTGAAACATGACTGCTCTGTTTGTGGGAATGACGGGTTATAAATCAGAAAGAGCGAAACGCTTGTATTGTAGCACCGGACACGCCTTTAGTTGTTTGTTTAAGAGGGATGTGCTCCTAAAATCTGATGGCATCTAACTCTTAAAGGCACTTCCACAGTAAGTGGCTTTAAAAGGGTGTCCTCCAATTTAATGTAATGTTACAAAACAAAATGAGAGAAGGGAAAGAGAAAGAAGCACTTAAACTCAGGGTTGGAAAATTATTCTAAAAGCATATGTTGTTTTATTTGTAGAAAATAGCTTAACATCCCGACAGCAATCAATACATCAAATGCTCTGACAAATAAAGAAAAAAACCCAGTGTCTGGAGGATGTATTTCTAAAGCCGTCGGCGAGCTGGTGGCACCAGAATGGCAGAGAAACTGCAGCCAAAATGTGTACTGTAGACAGAATTAACTTAATTTGAAAGGTGGTTTTAGTCTGATGTTTGACTTATTTTGTAGAAGAACGCATCAAAACTCATTGTAGGTTCAGTTATGAGACACGACCTGCCTGGAAGAGAAATCCATCTTGTTCACCTGTTTAGCTGACTGTGTGTGTGTGTCTCTGTGTGTAGCTGCTGAGGGCCAGGTGCTGACATCAGCTCATCTGATCTACATGGGCAGTCAGATCGCAGAGGGCATGGCCTACCTGGAGGACAGAAACATCGTCCACAGAGACCTGGCTGCCAGGAACGTCCTGGTGGGAGACGATCTGGTCTGCAAGGTGGCCGACTTCGGACTGGCTCGGATCATTAAGGTAGGCAGCGTGTGTGCGTGCGTGCGTGAGGAAGAGAGACGGTGTGTAAACATTATGTCGTCTCATCTGTCGGGAAACATTTCTTCATTTCAGAGTGATGCTAATTGTTTATCCGTGCTCATTTTAAAATATGTATACTCTGCGTTGTTGTTCCTTTCTAAACTCATGTATTCTTAATGCGACTCCGTCCTCCTTCCATCTGTCTGCTGTAAAAGGAGCAGCGCTCTAAACAGAATATTTTATTCACCCAGAGCTTCTGAGACATCAGAAGACCTGATATCAGCTCAGAGTGAGACGGCTTAAAGGCCCTGTGTGTGATACTTAAAACATTACCACATCACTTAAGAGACAATAGTATTTACTGTCAATAAATCAGATTCTCCATGAAGACGGGCTCGTCTGGTCTCTGTGTTGCATTTTACCTTGTAAAGAAACGTAGTTAAAAGCAGAAACAGGTTTTAGAAGAAAATCTTAAACATTATGTCACCAGGTCTGAATGTAAACTGACTGTTGTCAAGACTGTTTTCCTCCATTTTGTGCCTGTTTTGAGCTAAAATTTCTAATTTATTATTTGTTTAAAAAAAATATGAATATTATATCATCCGTACAGTGAAGTGTAATAATCTATACATACGACTTTAAAGCAACATTATGTAGAATTTGACATTTGTGCAACACCACTGTCGTAAATACAAACGTAATGTAGGTGCCAACTACACACAAAACTCATCGCGTCATAACAATGTTATGTGATTAAAACTTGTGTGTTGAAGTTAACATGTATGTAAACGCTGTGATCCTCTCACTGACGTTACATAGTGCAGAGACACCATTCACCCTGTTACAAGACACAGTAGCATCACAATGACTTTAAAACTGTTATTTTAAGGTGAAAAAAGTTACATAATGTTGCTTTAAAGCAGTTGAAGTAAATATAAGTATATAACTCAAACGGCTACACAGTGGGTGAATATTTTCCGTTAACACTTCGTCTCTCTCTCTCTCTCTCTCTCTCTCTGCAGGACAGTGTGTACACAGCCAGTCGAAGCACAAAGATCCCGGTGCGGTGGACGGCTCCTGAAGCAGCGATTTACCAGCGTTTCTCCGTAAAATCAGACGTGTGGTCCTTCGGGGTGCTGCTGTATGAGATGATGTCACGCGGCAAGATGCCTTATGAAGGTACAGTGTTCACTGCTACAGTGTTCTACTTTTTATAATGGAAAATTACGTTTTAGCAGATTGTTTCCTTTGTTAAACTGTTTATTAATCAGTGGAAAGTATTGGAGACTTAGTTGTATAATAACAGCAGATGTACTGTTACAGCCCTCTTAGTTAATGGAGTATGAGAAGTGTGAATTAATTAACATTTTAGTCAACTATCTGCTGTCTTTTCCACGTTCACGTCAGCCAAACATAATGCTGGAAATAATCTCTGTTTTTTAATCTCCGTGAAATATATTAAAATAAAACTTGTTTTATTTTAAAAACGTATGTTTGTATTAGAGACCAATGAGCTTGTGGCTGAGCCCCAAAGTTTGAGGAGTGAAGTACTGAGACACCAACACATTTATGGTTTTGGTCTTTTCATGAGATTTGTGAGAAAAATAAAAAATAACCGATGATTAATCTGCACCTGCAAAAGAACAAAGTTTATAAAATCACTAAACTCTCGTGCTTTTACATCCCTCTTCAGGAAAAAGCAACAAGGAAGTATTGGATCTGCTGTCATCTGGGTTTCGACTGCCCTGTCCGACCCGCTGTCCTCAGAATATTTACCGCATCATGATGGACTGCTGGGCCGCTGAGCCCTCCAAGCGACCCTCCTTTCACGCCCTGCACAGCCAGCTGGATACGATATATGCCAGGATATATTTCAAGACTATAGAGGTTTAGAAAGCGGGACACGAGGAGGAAGAAGAGGATGACGAGAGGGCTTTGAACAATGCGGGAGAAGATCGTCTGGTCAAAGGAAAAAAAGGCGAATGAGAAATAATGAGGAATTTTCTCATCGCCCTTTCAATCCACTTCCACAACAGGGTATATGTACTTTAAAAACAACGAGGTGTGAAAGGACAGAGGGAGCATCAGAAACAGGAGTGACGTGTTCAGATGATGCTCGTCAAATCGAAGACAAACGAGGAATCCTTCGTTTCTTAGGCTTGAAGGCAGCAGACAAACTGACTGAAAACAGCCTGAGGAAGGTGTGTAAATACACTCCACCTTAAAAAACTTGACACTTAAACCCTCAGCACATTCACAGAACCAACTGTTTTTAATTTTATACCCTTTTGTGTTTTATAAATAATATTTTATAACTTCTGTATGTGCCATGTCTGTGTATGCACACTTTGAAATATTATGAAATCACAGGTCAGGACTTTAAATTAATCACCTGTCTTTTGACTGCGAAGCCAGTGCTAAAATGTTATTGAGGTAATGTGCAATAATGAAGTGCTTGTTGGGGTTTGAGCCACGCTAGCATCCTGGTGCCAGTGATACTCGGCAGTATAACTGCTTTTGATTGGCAAATATGTGCAAATATGTTAATATATACCAGCCAAATAACCACCTTTTATAAACCCTAATCAATCAGCCTGCCCTGGATTCAAACCACCATGACCACCACCACCCAACTGTCAATCATCCAAAACATCAAAGTTTAACCAAGTCAAGCTGAGCCTCATAATCTGAATCTGAGACGTCCTGAAATGGTCACTGTTCAGAGGATTGCCCACTCATGTGACGGAAGGATTTTACCTCCAGTGACACTCTCACCCTATTAGATGTGAGGATCTGAACTGGTACCATCCGTCCTGATTGATCCGATCACAAATGGACAGCTTGAAGTCCGTCAGTTTAGTCCTGGCATACGAAATGAACATATACATCACTAGGACAAACGGACATGATGTTGTTTTGTTTTTGTATTTTTTTGGGGGGGGGAGTTTCCCCTAACTCAACAACTCACAAAATTGCACGATTTTTAAAGGGAGTCTGGGGACTTTCTCCACGGGCGACAAAAAAGTAGCCTATACTGGCTACTGTTCACTGTTTTTATAAAAATTGACGTTTACCATCAATAAAATGTCCTCTTTAATATATGTAGGGTAAATCTCCTCCTCACTCAACAACTCTCAAAATCACGTGATTTGTTAAGGGAGTCTGGTGATACTGCGGTTACAAGATCAGTGTGTTCACAAACATCTGACCAATAGGATCTCAGTTGCGTCCTCACACCTGTACTTGAGCTGTCCACTTGTGATTGGATCACTCACGACGGTTCCCACATGTCAACACGACCAAAGTCAAAGTATCTCTCCATTTTTCATCCATCCACAAGTTTCCGTTTTCTATCTCGGCCTCTAGCGTGGCTTTAAACTGTTGGTCTTGTTATAAACCACAAGCATAAAGTATTTTATCGAGCCCTTCTTCTGTGACTGGAACTTGAGAAGGTTTTGGCGAGATGATGCACATCTAAGATGCCTGGATACAAGTGTCTCCAGAAGAGTGCGGGAACTGTTTTTACCCTCGCGTGATGCATTTTTGGGGGCTGACTCTGTGCAGTGGGGCCTTAAATTATTAAACCTCACATTAATGGCCAGTTCCAACTAGAGTGCCTATGTTTACACTACAGACTCAGTCCACTCACTACACTAACATGGACTGTGAAGACCTGCACACTGACTCAGCCATATCCAGAACCAGAAGACTCTTTTGAGGGGTGATGAGTAGGATTTCTGCACCACAAAATTGTACAACCATGTTGCAATGCAATGCAATTTGAGAACAATGCAACTTTTGTCTTTTTATGCATGACATTTACAGCAGAGAAAGCCAAGTTCAGGAAACGTTAGCCATAGTCACCAATCACAAGATGGGAGTTTTTAATGTTGTAGGCTGTGTGCCATCAGGTACCAAACACCAGTAGTGCAAAGAATAAAGTATTTTAAGTATTCGTTTGTAACGTGTCTGTGCTTTTTATCATATCTGTTGTTTTCACGTCCATAAAAATCAGTCAACTTATTTCCTTTAGTAGAAAAGGAACGAATGTAGAATGAAATCTGAACTCGATGTAGAGAAATGAGAAATTATATTTTTCGAGTGCACCTCTGAGAAATTAGCCCTCATTTGAAATAAGCTGCTTGCACAGTTGACCTATATATGGTCATTTTGCTGATAGCACAGGCTGCTACTTCATGTAAACCATATTTACGTTTCTGGTTAGATGGCGCCCTCTAATTTGACCGTAGCAATTCTGACAGCAGCAAAGGAGGAAGTCAGGTGAGGTAGTGTAAAGAGCGCCAAGTCCTCAAAGTGAGGAGGTCGAGGTGCCTGGACGGGCACAACACAAACCGGACTTTCAGCCAGCAGATGGCTCCTCGTGTGAAAGTAAAAAGTCAAAGGTGAGTTATTTTAACTTACTAACACAGTTAAGTTACATCACGTACATTACGTAACATAAATAACATACTAATTAAAACCCAAACTGAGCGTACGATGAAGGTCTGGTCTTAGGGATGCACATTTTAAGTAATGGCTTTAATCGATTAATCAATAATATGTGAAATAAGTTACATGTGGTTTAAGCTTTAACCACTGACTTGATCTATTTTTGGTGCAAAAGCAGAGTCGGCTACATTAGGAGTTAAAAGAAGAGATGACGTAAAGTAACTTGCACGATAAATAAAACAATGACACTTTACTGCTTATACTGAGTCTATTAAATGGCTAACATGTAATATCAGTTTGCATATAATATCTATTTGTAGCTTTTTAGATTGCAAACTACTTTTATTTGGTATTTCATATTTTATTTGGATGCATTTGAAAAACAGGTATCTGATAACTGATTGAGATACTTTTTGATACATTGGAGCCCATCTCTGATTGTCAATTAATACATTTTTTATTTTATATATATCATATGTGAAAATCATGATTAGTGGTTAACTTGTTCAGTGATCAGATCAGAGATGTTTGCTGCAGATGCCGTCAAAACATTCACACTTGAATCGAATGAGTAAATGAACGTGGTATGTTGAGTTAGAGTGTCTGTAGGTTTGACTGGAAGTGTTCTCAACCTGTCAGGCAGGAAGTGTTAGCACATCAATTACGATAATGAGGGCTTGGCCGACTATTATTTTAAAATGTGCTGCCTTGTTTTTGTAAAGGAGTGCACTACACTTTGGGCTTTAAAGGAACAGTTCACCCAAAAATGATAATTCTCCTCCCCTCCATGTTGATGGAAAGTCAGGTGAAGTTTCGTAGTCTGCAAAACATTTCTGGAGCTTCACAGTAAAACAGAGTTGCAGCATTCTGCTAAACATCTGAAGCAGCTGGAGACTCGATTTAAAACGTAAAAAACAAACAAACAAAATGGCTCCTCCGACATCCCAGATTGATTTAAAAACACGTGATTTCGGCTAAAATATACACACTCCAGTCAGTCAGCAGACATACTGCTGTAGCAGCGTTATTTTAGATCACACTACCTTGCTCGGTGTGACCCTCCCTACTCTGCCTCTCAGCTCTCACCAAAGATTGAACAGAGGTGAGATGTCTCACTCCGTAGCTAAAACAGAGCGTGCGAGAAACAGTGTGAAAAGGGACGCAGCAGCGATGCACCATATGAGAAAAATAATGTGTTTTTTGAAAATTGAAGTATGTAAAGCTTTTCTACTGGGACCCCCAAATAAAAGTATGAACCTGACAATAAGCACAATATGACCTCTTTAATGTGGCAGCTGTAAAAGTGGACTTTCTACTCAAGGATCAGGAGTCTTTTTTCATATCGGCACGTTTTTTTAATGATACTGTGTAGTTTGAGTCAAAATCTATGAAAAAACAAACATAAAAAGTATCATAAAAAGTATAATATATGCCTGTGAATTACTCCAGTACAAGACAAAACACTCAGAGCTGTACTTATGAAAAGTGAAGTCGAGTAAATCCACTTGATCCTGACAGCTACCCGCCACCTCTGACGCGTGTGTGGATCAGAGGCGGGTCCCATGTGTGTTTTTTTCACTGCTGGCAGCTGAGAGGAAGTTGTTTTAAGCCACAGTTTAAACACGACGACACCAGAGGAGGCAGCAGTTTCTCTCTGACGACATTCCTGCCCTCCATCCTCTCCACCTGTCCGACAGGTGTTACCGGCTCACACAGGCGCTCGCAGGCGCACGGATCTGTTCATGCGCACCGATGGGCGAGTGTCTGCGCAAAGCTTGTCCGTGTCTGGATTCACTATGGGAGAGGATTTTCAACGACAAAAAGCCTTCTGGAGGAGGAGAAGGGAGGGTAGATGTGAATTTAGGAGGGAGAGACGGCAGCGGCGGTGCGCAGCAGAGTCCACCGGGCCCGAGTCCGCCTCAGATCCAGGAAAGAGCATCGGAGAGCGGCTCCGTCTACACGGCGCTGTGGGCGTTTGAGTCCCGACACCCGGACGAGCTGTCCTTCCAGGAGGGCGACCTGTTCAGTGTGACCAGCCGCAGCGGGGACTGGTGGACCGCACGGAGGATCGACAAGAACGGGCGCGTCCTGGACTCCGGGATCGTCCCCAGCAACTACCTGGCGAGGGCCGAATCACTGGAGATGCAGCCGTGAGTGGACTTTTATAAATCTTTTGTTTTTTTTAATGCTCTCTTTCATTTCCAAGAATTCTGATGAAGCAGATCTGAAACTAGTTCCTTCTTCATTTGAGATTAAGTTTAAAGTTTCAGGCAGGCTGTTGGATCAGAACAACATAGACCTGAAACGTGAAACCTTAGTTACAACTTTCCCAGAAATTCTCGTCACAAGGAAGCAACAACAACAACAACAACAACAACAACAACAACAACAACAACAGAGGTATAAAGGTGCAGTTATACATGTGTTAGGCTTTAAAGGAACAGTTTACCTTTTAATGACAATTATCTCCTCACACTCATTCTGATGAAGTCTCGTAGTCGACTAAACATTTCTGGAGCTTCACAGCAAAACAGTGTTGCAGCATTCTGCTAAACAACTGAAGCAGCTGGAGACTTGTTTTAAAATGTAAGAAACACTTTTAAAAAAACATGACATGGCTCCTCGGACATCCCACATTGGTTTGAAAAGACGTGATTTACATCCTCGACAACCAACTCTTTTAGCTGCGCAGCTACAGAGAAGAGTTCAGCTTAAAACAGGACGTAAATGACGTCTTTTCAAATCAATTTGGGATCTCAGGGCTTCTGGACAACTAGATTACACCCATCAAGCCGTCGGGAGCCATTTTCTGTTGTTTATTTCCAGCTATTTCAGTTGTTTAGCAGAATGCTGCAACACTGTTTTGCTGTGAAGCTCCAGAAACGTTTTGCGGACAACTTCACCTGTCAGGTGAGAAGATAATGACTGAATTTCATTATCAGGTGAACTGTTCCTTTAAACTCTTTCGTGCCTCCAGCTCCAGCCACATGGATCAGTTACCGGATGTAAAACATCTTTTCTTGAGAAAAACACATCCAAAGCTGTCACTTCCTGCCTCTGAAGGATCCACAACACTTCTTTTTTTATGACTTTAGTCAGAGTCCAACTTGAGTCAATGTTGAAACTCTGCCTGATGTTGGCGACTGTTCAACGATGCTGAGAGTGATTCACTGCCTCGACCAGCTCAACCTTTCACAGTAGAAGTCTAGTCTATAAAATCTTCACGTGTAAATGTTTTACGTGCTGATCAACACACTTTACAGTCTAACTTGACACATATATGAACCTCAAAGAAGCTTCAGCTGCATCAACGTAACGTCAAACAGGAAGAAATTAATTCCACTGTCACACAATCTACTTCCTATGAACTGAACCCTGAGCTATTAATACATATACACACACAGACTGTGAAAATGATGCTACCTGTTGGACTTGTTATAATTTGTCACAACATGTGACAGATGCATGAACACACCGTCAGTGACAGATGACACTTTGCACTTCACACTCGTCAAACTTCGCGATCTTATTTCACACATTTACTGTAAACGTTGCAGCTGCAGCAGTGAAATGTCACAATATTTACAACACTGGAGACTTAATGATACACTTTATGTAATCGAGGGCGTCGCTTTGTGTTGAAAACAACAGTTGGGACATAAAGGCTCAGCAGGAGAACATGTTTGAAGTGATTTTCAACATGGGAAATATTAGGAAATGTGACATTTACCCTCAAAGACCGAGTCAGCCGCCGCTCATCCCATCCAGTGCTTTTAAAAGAAACTAACGTGAAGAGTTTCTCAGCTTTTCAGTGGCATCACACACATGTTGTTTGGACATTCAGGGCCACCGTAGTGAATGTGATTACACCGCCATGTTCTGCAGCATTGATTCATCAACGTTTCTTTCTCTGGGTCAAGCTACTTTTGTTGTTTCATGTCCGATGGATAATATATTTCTCTGATAAAAGTCATCTACTTCCTGAATTGTCAGTGTACACATCTACATATATTAAATATAGGACAGCAGCTGTTTTTCGCTGCTCAGGAAAGGCAGATTTAGACAAAAATTCACATGGAAACCCAACCAAGTATCTCTTTTTAAATAAAAAAATAACAGTAAAAACAAAAATCCTTATGAAAATATAAAATATAAACATAAAATTGGGACTTTAAATGCACCAGACTGAATCTTGACGTTCTCCTGAATCAGGTGAGGTTCGCCACGTGATGCCGACTGCTGATTATGGTTGGAAAAACAAAATACCTGCAGATCGGGCACCAGAAAAAATGTTCCATGACTTTGAGGATTAATAAGTAAACGTCAGAGTAGATAACGAATCTGGCAAAATGTTTTTTCACCTGCAAACCTTTTCTTAACGGCCTCTCAGGGCTTCTGTATACAAGCTTTTTTTCAGAGCACATTTAACTTTAATTATGCTCTTAAAAAGTAAAAAAAACAACTTTTTCCAGAAGTAGTGTGAACATTCCCGCAGCGTCAGAGTGAATAACATCTATGACAGTAATTTTTGAAGAGGAAAGACTCCTACAAAACTATCACGTCACTTGTTCCCACACATTTTACATTTCCCTGCAGCGTGTTTGTAACTTTGATTAAAACCACACAGGGACTTTTTCATTCACCTCCTGCTGCTGTTTATCTCCCCCCCTCCCCTTTTGTCTGTAATGAAAGTGAGCATTCATACAGCTTCATATCAAGATCTGTGTCCTCATTCTCTTATTCGCTCTTTTGCATCACGTATCTGCTGCCGGCCTTCTGTTTGAGTAACGCTGTGAGAAATGTCAACAACGACCCGTTCATAATGTCAGTCCCGTGTCCGTGTGTCTCCGAGCAGTGATGCAAACTGGGACACAACACTGCGACAGGCCGGCCTCACCACTTCTTGTTTTGTCTCGCTCTCTGACTGTTTATTGCTTCAACAGAATGGGAAGTGTGTAACGCGCGGTTATTCCTGTGTGTCGACAGGTGCTGCAGAGCTGAACTTAATTATAGAGCTGCTGGTTTTTATCATTAATTATATACATTATGTGATTTTAGATTTATGTTATTTATTATCATTTAATGTCCACTTTAAACATCTGAGCCACACGTTGCAACAAATTAAGATTAGCGGCAATAACAGTTTGCTTAATTGATAATTTTATGGTCATACTCAGGAGTCACATCTGAGGCTGCAGCTGACGAACTGACCACCAAACGTTTGACGATTCTCTGTCCAAGACAAGTTCAGAAGTCTTTGGACTGACAGTCACACTCATCTCTGAACTTTGCCTTCATCTTTATCTCAACGACACACCTGTAAACGTTTATGACTGCTGTACTGACAGAAATATGTCCTCAGACAGACAGACAGACGAGGTGAAAACCGTACCAGCTGCATCAGAGTGAACAGGAGCGATTGGAGCTGTGATGAAATGATCCGCATCTTAAAATGAATGTGGACCAGGGCCGTGAAGTGTGGTGCCGAACGGACCCCCCTAAAAACTTGGTATTTCGCTCGGGGGGGCGGCGCCTCACGTCCTGCGTCACACAGAGTGTTTGTGCCTGATCCGCGTTCGATGGCTGCCGTTGTGTGTCCCGTCACTTATAACTTCAAGATTATTTTTATGTTTGGTGATTCTGTCCCGTGTGAAAACCAAAAGTGAACGTTAGGTCCAAAAACCTAACTGAGTATCTTTATTCCCTCAGTCTAACTTCGTAGTTTTATTGCCTGAACTTTACCAAACTGCGACTGAAAAGTGGAAATAATAATAAGTCTAGTAGTAAAAAGCGCAAGAAACAAAACCCTAAATATGTGCAGGACACAAACTCTGGTAACACACCTGAAGACCGAACCTTTCCAAAAATGTTTTCCAGCTGAAAACGTCTCATAAAACCCGGGTTAGGGTTAGAATATGTGCACTCAGAGCAACAGGCTGAGACGGTCACGGAGCTGGATGAAGCGTGCACCGCTACATCCTGCAAAACCACGACCATCCACGCAAAACACCAAGTTTTTAAGGATCCCAGGTGACAATGGGCCCTTTCCTGCTTTCTACCTCCTTAGTTCCAGCCCTTAGTTTGTACAGTTCGCCGTGACACTCACAAGGTGAAAACATTACCAGCCGACACTGCCGCAGCTGATAACCACAATCAACAAATCCCACTTCCAAGAGGTGAAAGAAAATATCAGCTTGAGGACATTTTATTTGACCAACGAGCCAAACAGGCTCCGTGTATTCACTCCACTGCTTATGGTAGCCGAGCTTTCAGCCTCCGGGAACCATAGACGTGTTGATTCGTCACGGTCTGGTTAGTTTGAGCCAGAAAAAACACTTGGTAAGGGTTAGGAACGGATCGTTGATCGCTGAAAACGGTGTCAAGGTGCTAAACTACATCTCTCTACCTCGACTGTAAGATGTTGATATGATGCGTATGAAACTTATTCCAAATATGGTTTGAGGATATATTATCTTCTATCTACACACCATCTTTGATCATTATTTTGAATTTTATGTTAAAGAGAAAAGGTTTGAGGCCGAGCACCACTTCCTTATAATCACTTTTATTTATGTCTTTCCGTCTTGTTCCAGATGGTTTTTCGGGACGATGAACCGCTTTCAGGCCCAGAGCCACCTGCTGGTGCCGGGAAACGACGAGGGAGCTTTCCTCATCCGGCACAGTGAGAAGGACAACGTTGGATACGTTCTTTCAGGCAAGACAAAGACGGAGATGGAGGTGAAGGAGGAAAAAAAACGAGAGGCGTTTGGTGTCTGTGGGTTTTAAAAGAGCGAGTTTCACTTCAGCTCAAAAACTGTTTTTGTATATTTGGTAAGAAAATGAGATACAGAGGAAGTCGGTCGGTCTTCCAGCTGAAAAGTCACCCAAGACCTTAAAAAGAGGTTACAGCATCTGTACAGCGAGATCCATTTCACTGAGGAACATCCGACCCAGTTTAAGTGACACTCAACAGTTTAAAATGGTGCTTCCACGTCAACGTACATAAATCCTGTTGGTTAAACCCGAGGCGGACGTGCTGAGCTCAGACCTCCACCAGAGCTCCAGACTGACTTTTTGCAGCGGGGCGCTTTACTTTGCATTGAGGCGCACCGGCACATATTTTAGGTGCACCCAGTAATACATTTTAATTTAATTTCTTAAAAAAAGAAATAATAATAAATGATAAAACAGTGAGCGATAAACGTTTTAATTTAAATCACAGCACGTGCAGAAATAAATTGAGATAACCTCGAATGTTTAAACAGGTTTAAGAAAATCAAGTAAGGTAATAACTCATCATTACAACAGAAACAGGGTGACTAAATCCACCTACAGTCACCTCTTAAGATTTGCTCATCGCTTCCTTCCCAGTTGCTCCTCCATGTTGTACAGTCACGAGACATTTAACTGATGCCCTTTTAAAGAGCAGCAGCACGAGCGTAACCAGAGAAAATGTCAGTATTTATGTTTTCCATCAGATTAATCTGCGTAACCTACAACAGAGAGAGGCATCCGACAGGTCTGCTGAAGACTGAAACACGTGGGACGCAGCCTCAGTGTGACACATCACATAAACGTATAATACATGAGACAAATCTTATACAACCGAGGATCTTTTTCGACCCCCTCTGCTCGTCTCTGACTGTCTTTGTGTGAATCTTTCTGCAGTGAGGTCCGACAATCGAGTGAAGCATTTTAAGATCCTCCAAGCGGCAGACGGTAATTATCACGTGGAGCACAACCGTCACTTCAGCTCTCTGATCGACCTGGTGGAGCACTACAACACCAGCGGCCTGCACAACACCGGCGCACTGGGAAACCCCTGCAAGAGGGTAGGACGGGCCGTGTTTCTGTCTCTCTGCTTCTTCATTTAGTTTGTTCCTCTTAATTCTGGTCGCGAAAACAAGAAGTGTGGACATTCAGAGGTGACGATACAGTTGTTGCCATGTTGGTGAGATGTTTTGATATTGTTTTCTTGCAGCTGAGCCTGAACACAAAATGTCAGGCTGAATGAATTAACTTGTGATCATTAGGCTCAAAACATTGTACATATGGATTTAAAACGTGTTTTTTTACTTGCTGTAATCGTTTCTCTGTTGAATACTCGACAGTGAAAGATTCATTTCTAACATCCCCCAAAACGAAAGGATGGACGTGTGCAGTTTTCATGTCGGTACATGATTTTAAACACCTTTAAGCCATGAGTACGACGACACTTTAGAGCTGTTCTGGTACATTGAAAGGAATAATAAATAGGAAGGCATTCAGTAGAGTGCATACCTCCACCAAGGCCCAACAGTCCTCCTTTTGTACTCACTCAAAGATACCAGTCATAAAAAAATGTTAGATTTTTTATAACTCCCTGAGACATTAATGAAAATGTAAAAAAAGATTCCTGAACAAAAGTTCTGGTCGAGACTCATCCTCCACCCGAGTTTGGTAGAAATCTGTTCTGTAGTTTTTGTGGTTTCCTGCTGAAAAACCAACAAACCAACTGACTCAGATGAAATCTTCACCTCTTCAGCAGAAGTCAAAATGGGGCCGGAGAGGGGGGGTTTATTCTGAGGAAATGTCTTGTCAATTTCAAAGATTAAATTTCTAAATTTACGATAAAGAAATCATAAATTCTCTGAGATCATAACGGCATAAATTGACGATATTATCAGGAGCATCCAGACTTTACAGAGACGAGCTGAGGGACCAATTCAGAAGAAAACTTACTTTACTGCAATTTATTTACTACAAATTCACAATTTAAATCTCAGATTTTGTCTCAGATTTTCACCCCATCATGCTCTGTATTTTTTTTTTTTACCAACATTGCTCCTGACACACAATCGTACTTTCGGCTTTAAGGACAGTTGTTCTGTTATCACAGAAAAGATCTTTTGTTGCTTTTTGTCAACTAGAGTTGAAATTATTCAATGGAAATGATCAGCTACAACTATTTGATAAATAATTATGAAGGTTTGTTCCCAGTTTGACCTTCTGAATTGTGAGAATTTGCAAATTTTTTTCCTTTATGTGACAAAACAAGAGATTTGATGACTTCTTTTTTTATTTTTTAGACTAATCCATCAATAGAGTCAATATTTGGCAGATTAAATGAAAATAAAAATAGTCGTTCCTCCTATCAAAACTTAGATATTTCACGCTTCCCAAAGTTATTTTTACAAATTGTTCAACATTCATTGAGAATCTGGACCAAGTGCGTGCACATGATATACATCTAAATCCTGCCTGTATGCACTGATGAGGATGTGTTCACTGTACTTGTGTGTTTCATGACCTACGAGTCTGTATGTGTGTTTCCTCCCTCAGAAAAAGCCGGTAACCCCGATCGTGGATCCTTGTCCGAAGGATGAGTGGGAGCTCCCGAAGGAGGAGTTCACCCTGGAGGAGGAGCTGGGCAGCGGCTACTTCGCCGACGTCTACAGTGGGCGCTGGAAAAACCTCATTAGAGTCGCCATCAAGATGCTCAAGAGCGGTAATTCATCCTCTCTGTTCAATAGAAAAGTTTCTCCAAGGCCCAAAGTCTTGAATAGTAAAATGTTCTGTGAACAAATGAAAACAGATCTTTGTTTGCTCTCCAGTGTTTAATACAAATGTGCATTGTTGGACCACATTTGAGTGAAACCGGGTGTGTTCTAGTGTTGTTAGATACCAACATTTTGGTATCGGTACCGGTACCAACATGTATTTTGATACTTTTCGATTTCGGTGCCGAGGGGTATTTTGTGCGTCTGGTCATGATACATATGTATATCGGAGGCAAAAGCTTTTGACAAGGTGTCATCATCAAGGTCTGAAGATGATATTTAGTGAGTGTGAAGTCTGTGGCGTTAAATCTGTAGGACTAGTGAAATAAAGTACGAGGCGTAGAAATGAAAAAAACTTAATGGGAAAAGCCATAAGGGGGCGTTAGGGGGCGCTACTGAGCTATCGTGCTGCACATGAGGGCAGTTATAGTATCGAATTAACGTACTCATGTGTAACGAGCTACGGGCCGAATCTGGTGACACATGACTCATGCAGCCAGTGTAGTTACATGATCCCAACATGATTTTGAGTCAATTGATCACATGACCTGGAAGCTATTGAGCTAACATGCTAATATTTACATGTAAAAAATAATAAAAATTAATAAAAAATATTTAGAGATGTAAAATGTAAAAACAAGAGGTGTATCTCATGCAGCCAGTGTAGTTACATGATCCCACACTGATTTTGAGTTAACTGATCACATGACCTGGAAGCTATTGAGCTAACATGCTAATATTTACATGTAAAAATTAATAAAAAATAATAAAAATTTAAAAAATATTTAGAGATATAAAACGTAAAAAACAAGTCTTGCAAATTAGCATGGCCTACATCACGAGATTCAACAGAATTCAGGGAACGTGTGGATATTAGGTTTTTGAATGTGCGACAAAGTATATGGGAGTTATAAGCCAAAACACACTTTCCTTGATTATAGCACCACCTAGTGATGGACGTTCAGGACGAGCATAGACTATAACATTTTTGGCCAGGCCTAATGTGTTTGTCAAATAAAATGCCGTTTTCATCTACGTTCAGGCAGTGAAAACTGCGATCATTTCGGACAAAGAAAAATACTGCTCACTACAGAAACAATAGGGACATTGCAGGTTATCTGCTGGGGCCCTAATGAAACTGGCACCAGAGCACCACCTAGTGACGGATCAGTAAAACCTTCAACAGATGTCCTCAGGAGGGCATTGGCAATGAGTGTAGCAAGTTTTGTGTTAATGGGACCAACCGATGTGGAGATATAAAATACTTCAATTTAAAGAGCGCCACCTAGTGGGCATCGGGCGAGATTTTGTACAGAGCCTTAGGGGCTCATGGGGAAGTAGTATCTTGAGTTTCATGTCATTCGGACGAACCAATGTGGAGATATGCAACACTTCCTGTTTTGAACGAAATGTGCAGGAAGTTGTTATTTAATAACTTGAGTATTCTTTGGAATATCAAAATTGTTTTAATAACTTTCTGTGAGAACGGTCCACAGATGCTGTGTGCAAAGTTTGGAGTAAATCGGTGAAATTGCCTGGGGGGAGTTTGAAAAAGTAGGTTTGCGACATTTCGGGAGCTAGCACAAAAAAACGTAGGCGGATATGGGCGTGGTGTGGGAGTTATTAGCCAAAACGCACTGTCCTTGATTATAGCGCCACCTAGTGATGGAAATTCACAACGACAACAGATTATAAAATTTTTCTCCAGGTGGGACATATATTCCAGGTTTGGAGAGTTTTGGGGGATGTTCAGGCAGTGAAAAATGCGATCATTTGGGACAAAAAATGGTCGCGCTGTTGCGGGCGCTGCAAGTACCGGTCCCATTCAAATGCAATATAGCACCGTTGCCTCAGTACCCCGGTACCAAATTAGTACCGGTATACCAAACAACCCTAGTGTGTTCATACAGGTAAAGATAATGAGAGTAGAGTCGGTTCCAGTTTTAGCATGATAATATGTATTGTTACACCTCAGCTGCTGACAGACGAGCAGGATTGTTGCGCGTCCTGTTCTGTGACGATCAGTCGGATTCTTTTCTGGTCGAGTAGAAATTCGTTATCATTTTTGGCTTTGAGGACGTGCTAATGCTACGCTCTGTCTTGTTAGTGTTCAAATAGTCACAACACGTTGTTTTCATCCAGAACAAACAGGATCAACACCTGCAGAAAGTAAAGTGAGAGCCGGTCGGTGGAGTTGACAGATGAGCCATTTTAGAAGCATGAAGCTGAACCAGTCTGCTGTCAAGATCGCTCAGCTGACTAACAGTTCTGCACAGTCATGATGAATACCTGCTTTTCTGAGCAGAAAGCAGAGGAAGAAGTACTGATCCAGCTTCTGTACTCCAGTAAAAGTAATAGAGTACAGGCTCTGACATGTACTCATCTCAGTATCAGAGTAAAAAGTCTCCCTCTGAAGGACATTTGTCCTATAATATATTAATAAAAGACTATTAAAGTTAAAGGTAGAGTCAGTAGGATTTGTCCCAGCTGTTCCTGAACGCACCACAAAGATAGTTGATAGTTGAGTCTCATTCCCAGGACGTCAAATAGCCACATGTTGGGTTGGTAAAGCGTCCCGAGCAGCAACAAAGAGAGAAAATAAGAAACTCTCTGCAGATACGAGACACTAACACGCCTTTTCTCCCCATTCCAGCCTCCCTCTCTGTCTGTTCACGTCTTCTTACGTCTTTGTTTCGTCTCGCTGCGTCTGCCGTGCGTGATGCGCTCTGATAGGTCGACATCAGTCTTGTGATGTTGGGAAATAAAAACGCAACAAGCCTGTTTTGAAAATGTGAGCAGGAGAAAGTTCAGATATTTGTGTCCGAAGAGTCAGAAAAAAAGTCCAGATGCCTGAAGAATGATAAAGTATTTGCACTTTGTCACTTCTCATCATTTCTAAGAATAAACGTTTCTGTTCTAAAATTCTTTATAATCAAGTTAAGAAAGTCCCGTCTTCTACGTAATTTTAATCTTCACCACAACTTCACTGCTGTAAGTTTATCATATTTGTTAAATGGTCCAAGAGTTCAGCGTGGTTTCCTTGTTGTTTCTCCTTCTCCTCTTCCTCTTTTGTCTCCGTTCCTCTTTTTTCATCTCTGGGTTTCTTCTTTTTCTTCCTTCTGTCTGCCGGTCGGTCTGTCGCTCAGACTCGGAGCTGAACCACAGAGAATTTCAGAGGGAAGTTCAGATCCTGAAGAGTCTCCGCCATCGTCACCTCATCTCCCTGTTTGCTGTGTGCACGGCCTCAACGCCTTACTGGATCATCACGGAGCTGATGGAGAAGGGCAGCCTGCTCAGCTTCCTCCGAGGTAAACCTCAGCGTTTCCCTGTTTGCCTCTTATGTTGAAGTTTAAGTCGGTCAGCAGCGTTGGGCTCTGAAGCTTAAGACATGTTGAGGTCTGATTGTTTGTCTGTTTCAGGTCCAGAGGGCCAGAATCAAGACATCGCGTCACTCGTTGACATGGCTGCCCAGGTGGCTGATGGGATGTCATACCTGGAGGAGCAGAACAGCATCCACAGAGACTTGGCGGCTCGTAACGTCCTGGTGGGAGAGGACTACACCTGCAAGGTGGCCGACTTTGGACTGGCCAGAGTGATCAAGGTAGCGGAGGGAGGAAAAGTTTGTGCATCTCTTTGGAAGTCAAATCAAATTCTACAGTTTTTTTTAAGACAAAGATTTTCTCATCCAGGAGCCGTTTTACATCACAGAAGACAAGAAGATCCCCTACAAGTGGAGCGCTCCGGAGGCCATCAGCCACGGGAAGTTCTCCAACAAGTCAGACGTCTGGTCGTTCGGTGTCTTGCTCTATGAGATTACGACCTACGGAGGCGTTCCTTACCCAGGTTGGTAGAAGGACATGTGTCTTTACTTTTTAAAAAAATGAAATACCAAGACAAAGTCCTCTGGAAAGTAAGCGAGAAGAGAGAGAGTCACCATTATTCAAGACAAAACAATGCCAAACAAGAATTTATAGTAATGTTCAGATGTGGTGACTCTGTAAGGCAGTAAAACACTGGGACAAAATCTTGTAGGAACATTATTCATCCACTTCTCTCAGCAGTCCTTGAATCTTGCTTTGCTGTCACAACCCTTTCAGCAGAATAAATATTAGCTAAATATGTTCCTGCAAAACCACAGATTTCTTTCTTTAGGTTAAAACTTTACGTTGCGTTGAGGTTGATTGTCTCCTCTCTCATCACAACGCGTTGCTTATGCTCTGCTTCGGTTTAGGCACAAACACCAATTGGGTTCAGAAAGCATCGTGGTTTAAGCTTAAAATACCCATTTTGGTCGCCAGGATCATGAATGAAGATCGTCCGCCTTCCTGTGAAAAATAGCTGGTTGTGACGCCACAAACGCGGCTGAAAATGTTTTTTGTTTGGACTCATTTTTCCACATTCAGGCACCACTGTTTTGTTGGTACTTGCAGTATTTCTTTCTTTCTTTGAAAAGGTTTAATCCAATTTCGGTCTTTTTTTTAAAGCTTTTTACGGTTTTCACTTGACGGTGGTTGGGGGTGGGGTTTGTTAGATGTTAGATGTGACAGACGTTTCATGAATGCTTCTCGTTGTAAGTTATATGCTGCTGCTGGATGTCTAAATTCCCCTCTGGATCAATAAAGTATCTATCGGTTGATCTATCTGTCAACCTTGGAAGCATCTGTGGTTTGCAGAACCTGCTAACATTATATCCTGCAGATTGGGCTGGTACCGGTGTTTCAGTGGAAACAAATGTTTAACCACTTCTGCCCTCATATTTCCTCTCTCTACCTGCTCTCCTCAGCTTTAAGCAACCTGGAAGTGTTCCAGCAGGTTGCCAACGGTTACAGGATGCCAGCTCCGTCCAAATGTCCCAACTTCCTCTACCAGGTCATGCTGAAATGTTGGAGCACCGAGCCAGCCGACAGGCCGGACTTCAAGTCCCTCAAGGTCCAACTGGACAGCAGCTCCTACGAGCTGGAGTGACGGCTTCGACGCCCTGCAGTACACACTCCCCGCCACAGGGGAGCAGCAGAGAGAGACACTGAGCAGAGGCGGTGATCACTGAGGCCTCTTCATCAACAGAAACTAAACTGATGTTACTTCAAGAAAGACCGATTGTTTGTGTTTGCAATGTGCAAACCTGCAAAGCTTTCTGTGGTTCATTCAGTCCGGTCGGGCCGCAACGATTCATTAATTTCATTGTCGATCAATCTGATTTGTTTTTTTGTTTTGTTTTTTAAATGCTGGAACTATTCGAAATAAATGAATTGGCAACAATTTTTATAATCGATTAGCCATTTCAGTCATTTCAGTTAAACAAAAATGACAATAATTCTGGTTCCAAGCTGTCCAACATGAGAAACTGCTGGTTTATCTGGTCTTTAATAGTCAACTGAAATAACGTTGGATGTTAATCAGTTAATTAAGACAGTAATGTGGAAGATAATGCAGATAACTCACTAACAAAATAATTATGTACCTTTAACTTTCTTTCATCTGATCAACAGACTGAAACCCAAATACATTCAGTTTCAAACGCAGCAAATCGTCCCATTTCAGAGGCTAGAACAAAAAAATCAGTTCTTCAAATCAGTTATTAAAATAGCTGCTGATTAATTTCCTGTTGATTGAGTAGTCCGTTAATGGACTGATTGTTTCAGCTCGTACTGCGTTCAGGTGGAAAGCCACGAACAACACAAAACAGCCAGTGAGTTTTAAGGTTTGCTTTAATCTCCTTCAGAAGCTCATACTGGGACTCTTCATCAGTCTATTAAAACCTGTTTGACTTGAGACAGCTCTTGAAAATTGAAACAAATGTCAGAGACTCCACTCCAAGTGTAAAGTGAAAGAAAGAAGAGGTCTGAAAACATACATGGATCATCTCCAAAGACAGGTAGATGGTCCACAGCTTACAATCGTATCACATGATTTTTACCATCAGAGGTCGTTTGACCATTTGTTGATTGTTATTTAAAGTTTCGTGGATGAGAGGTTCTTACAATGCACAGAGAAACAGGGAACATCTCCACTTCTATGACAACTGGGCCAAACTATCTGCTCACAAAGATGGAGAACGATCAAACGTTTCAGAGGACTGAATGAGACACAGTCTCCCTCTTACTGGTGCTGGATGAAGTGGAAGCAGAGCAAAATTCACTGAGAGCTCAAACTAATCAGTCTGTATATATATCGTAGAAATAAAAAAATATAAAAAAATATCCTAAATAAATGTTCAATGAAGTGCTTGGTAAAGAAAAATAAATTGGACCCTTCAGCTGTCTGCAATATTTACCTTTGACCAGCAGGAGGCAGCACAGTATCTTTTTCCTTTCTTATCCAACTAGTGAATGAAGACGGGTTTCTTTCAGCAACAATAGCCACAATTCACTGTCTGTCCTTTAACACATCGTCTTCCAGTATTCAAACAGCTTCTCTCAGATCTAATGCAGTCTTCTCTTCGCTGCTGTAAACTGGAAATGCTCCAATAAGCAGCAAAACTGATGAGAAATCACATGAAAACAGATGGAAAATACAGTAAATCCTCTTCCTCCAGACGAGCATCCCCAGCTGTCTTTTTGCATCAGTGCTACAGATCAGTGTGTGACCCCTTAAAACAAACAATGCCAACTTAAAACTGTTTTTTGAGTCCTGAGGAAGTAAAATAAACCTGACTGGAAGGAGGTTTAAAAAATTTAGGAAGCTTTGTGTGGATTAAAATAAACAGACCAACAATATATTTGGAACATGCAAAAAGCACATGTCAACAGTTAAAGGAAGGAATTGAAGACAAAAATTAAAATAAAGTTTGTCCTCCTCCAATCAGCATCAGAGTCCCAGGATATTTTCTTGGTTCATACAAACGTACATAACGATCTTATAAAAGACATAAAGCATATCAATAAATGTAATGACGTCTATAGAAATACTTCCTAACCATGTTTTTTAATGTTTGAACCAATTTTGTTTCCATTCCTTTTTTCAGTGTTGTCCACGTTGCTGATGAAATTCCTGGAAAGACTTTGTTTTTAGTGTCCGACTTGTAACTGATTCACTGTAACTGGATGTTTTGTCCCATTTCAACATCTGACAGCTAATCAAAGCACCTGCTTCACCCAAACAACTGTTGCGAAAGAAGAGTTGAACGTAACCTACCTGCTTATCACTGTCGACCTGGTGCAAACACAACATGACTCACCACACACATGTACAGTCCTCTGAATAGGATCCTTTTTGTATTCTGTCTGTTTTTATGCGACATAATGTGCAATTACATTGAATAAAAAAGTATGTGAATAATGTAATAATAGTTTGTGTTCTTATAACTGATTTAAAGGACACGTTCAAAAAGCATTTGTGTCTTAAGGAAAGTAGTTTCAGCCATAAATCCACGTTATCTCTCTCTCTGTGTATGTGTGTGTGTGTGTGTGTGTGTGTGTAACATTCCTTTATGTCTGCTGCTGGAGTTAACTGGGTCAGTAACACCTGACATTTGACCTCTATATATTTTCAATGTCTGTCAAAGCTCAAAACACTGACAAACTTTATACGGTGGCCCTGAGGGTCAAAACACATCATTTCATAAAATCAATGCAACAACATTTTGGATGTTATCCAATTACAAACATAAGTGTTGACGACTTTTCTGAAAAAGTTGTTTTTGTGGAAATGTTTTTTTTTTTAAATGGTGTATTTTGTAAAGTGTCATGTTTTCTGAACTGTTGCTGTGTTGGGATGTTTTCTTTTAAATCATCAATGAGCAATAAACCCACATATATTTAATCTCTTGTACTAATAGCTAACCTTAAAACATTTCAGAAAATTTCCAAAAACAACTTTTTCCGAAAAAAGTTGTCGACTGTTCCAAAAAAGGTTTTGTGGTTTTTTTGCAATGAGAATGTTTTAGAAATGTCCATCCATCCATTTTCTTCCGCTTATCTGGGGCCGGGTCGCGGGGGCAGCTGTCTGAGCAGGGACACCCAGACTTCCCTCTCCCCGGACACTTCCTCCAGCTCCTCCGGGAGGATCCCAAGGCGTTCCCAGGCCAGCCGGGCGACATAGTCACTCCAGTGTGTCCTGGGTCTTCCTCGGGGTCTCCTCCCCCCGGTGGGGCATGCCTGGAGCACCTCCCGACATTTTAGAAATGTTTTCTTTTAAATCATCAATAAACCATAAAATCACATACATTTGATCTCTTGTACTAATTACTAACACAAAATACTTCACAACACTTCAGAAACTTTTTTTGTCCCGAAAAAAATGTCGACTTTTTCTCTCCTGAAAAACGATTTCAACTTTTTCTGAGAAAAGTTGTCGAAAATGTTGAGGTTTGATGTTATATAAAATCACAAACATTTGATTCCTGAAAAAGTTGTAGACATTTTCAGACAGAAGTTGTCGAATTTTTCAAAAATTTGGTGACTGTTCCAAAACAGTTTTTATGATTTTGTGTATTATCTTCTGAAAAAAAATCTGAATTGTTGTATTTTGTCAAATGTAAAGTTTCTGACATGTTGTCATGTTTTGACCCTCACAGCCACGACAGTAACACAATCATGACATCACACACATTTGATCTCAATAACTCATATTTAATTAGCATAGACATCAACCTGATGAAGATGAAGAAGACGGTAAATGTGTTGACTTTTTCCAAAATTTGTTGACTTTTTCCGAAAAAAATGTCAACTTTTTCCAAAAAGTTGTTGACTTTTCCCGAAATAGTTGTCGACATTTTCCAAAAAACCTTGTCGACTTTTTACGTTTTTTTTTTTTTTTTTTGTGATTTTGTTCATTGTTTTCTGAAAAAAATTCTGAATTGTTGTATTTTGTCTAATGTGAAGTTTCTGAAAAGTTGTTGTGTTTTGACGCTCAGAGCCACCACAGTAACACAACCATAACCGTGAAATCACACTTTAACTCATATTTAATTAGCATAGACATCATGCTGCTGGTTATCAACATGATGAAGGTGAAGAATACAGTACACTTGTCGACTTTTTCTGAACAAGTTGTCGACTTTTGCCAAAAGACGTTGTTGACTTTTTCCAAAAAACGTTGTTGACTGTTCCAAAAACGGTTTTGTGAATTTTTGCATTGTTTTCCGAAAAAAAATTCTGAATTGTTGTATTTTGTCAAATATAAAGTTTCTGAAATGTTGTCGTGTTTTGACCCTCAGAGCCACCACAGGAAATGTGTTGACTTTTTCCAAAATTTGTTGACTTTTCCGAAAAAAATGTCAACTTTTTCCAAAAAGTTGTTGACTTTTCCCGAAAAAGTTGTCGACATTTTCCAAAAAACCTTGTCGACTTTTTACGATTTTTTTTTTTTTTTTGTGATTTTGTTCATTGATTTCTGAAAAAAATTCTGAATTGTTGTATTTTGTCTAATGTGAAGTTTCTGAAAAGTTGTTGTGTTTTGACGCTCAGAGCCACCACAGTAACACAACCATAACCGTGAAATCACACTTTAACTCATATTTAATTAGCATAGACATCATGCTGCTGGTTATCAACATGATGAAGGTGAAGAATACAGTACACTTGTCGACTTTTTCTGAACAAGTTGTCGACTTTTGCCAAAAGACGTTGTTGACTTTTTCCAAAAAACGTTGTTGACTGTTCCAAAAACGGTTTTGTGAATTTTTGCATTGTTTTCCGAAAAAAAATTCTGAATTGTTGTATTTTGTCAAATATAAAGTTTCTGAAATGTTGTCGTGTTTTGACCCTCAGAGCCACCACAGGAAATGTGTTGACTTTTTCCAAAATTTGTTGACTTTTCCGAAAAAAATGTCAACTTTTTCCAAAAAGTTGTTGACTTTTCCCGAAAAAGTTGTCGACATTTTCCAAAAAACCTTGTCGACTTTTTACGATTTTTTTTTTTTTTTTGTGATTTTGTTCATTGATTTCTGAAAAAAATTCTGAATTGTTGTATTTTGTCTAATGTGAAGTTTCTGAAAAGTTGTTGTGTTTTGACGCTCAGAGCCACCACAGTAACACAACCATAACCGTGAAATCACACTTTAACTCATATTTAATTAGCATAGACATCATGCTGCTGGTTATCAACATGATGAAGGTGAAGAATACAGTACACTTGTCGACTTTTTCTGAACAAGTTGTCGACTTTTGCCAAAAGACGTTGTTGACTTTTTCCAAAAAACGTTGTTGACTGTTCCAAAAACGGTTTTGTGAATTTTTGCATTGTTTTCCGAAAAAAAATTCTGAATTGTTGTATTTTGTCAAATATAAAGTTTCTGAAATGTTGTCGTGTTTTGACCCTCAGAGCCACCACAGGAAATGTGTTGACTTTTTCCAAAATTTATTGACTTTTCCGAAAAAAATGTCAACTTTTTCCAAAAAGTTGTTGACTTTTCCCGAAAAAGTTGTCGACATTTTCCAAAAAACCTTGTCGACTTTTTACGATTTTTTTTTTTTTTTTTGTGATTTTGTTCATTGTTTTCTGAAAAAAATTCTGAATTGTTGTATTTTGTCTAATGTGAAGTTTCTGAAAAGTTGTTGTGTTTTGACGCTCAGAGCCACCACAGTAACACAACCATAACCGTGAAATCACACTTTAACTCATATTTAATTAGCATAGACATCATGCTGCTGGTTATCAACATGATGAAGGTGAAGAATACAGTACACTTGTCGACTTTTTCAGAACAAGTTGGCGACTTTTGCCAAAAGACGTTGTTGACTTTTTCCAAAAAACGTTGTTGACTGTTCCAAAAACGGTTTTGTGAATTTTTGCATTGTTTTCCGAAAAAAAATTCTGAATTGTTGTATTTTGTCAAATATAAAGTTTCTGAAATGTTGTCGTGTTTTGACCCTCAGAGCCACCACAGGAAATGTGTTGACTTTTTCCAAAATTTGTTGACTTTTCCGAAAAAAATGTCAACTTTTTCCAAAAAGTTGTTGACTTTTCCCGAAAAAGTTGTCGACATTTTCCAAAAAACCTTGTCGACTTTTTACGATTTTTTTTTTTTTTTTTGTGATTTTGTTCATTGTTTTCTGAAAAAAATTCTGAATTGTTGTATTTTGTCTAATGTGAAGTTTCTGAAAAGTTGTTGTGTTTTGACGCTCAGAGCCACCACAGTAACACAACCATAACCGTGAAATCACACTTTAACTCATATTTAATTAGCATAGACATCATGCTGCTGGTTATCAACATGATGAAGGTGAAGAATACAGTACACTTGTCGACTTTTTCTGAACAAGTTGTCGACTTTTGCCAAAAGACGTTGTTGACTTTTTCCAAAAAACGTTGTTGACTGTTCCAAAAACGGTTTTGTGAATTTTTGCATTGTTTTCAGAAAAAAAATTCTGAATTGTTGTATTTTGTCAAATATAAAGTTTCTGAAATGTTGTTGTGTTTTGACCCTCAGAGCCACCACAGTAACATAACCATAACCATGAAATCCAGGTTACATTTTTTTAAAAAGCTTTTTTTTTTTACCAAAAACTGTGCAATTTCACATAATTTTGACCACTATCATTAGGCTACTCTAGGTAACTGCTAATTCCTTTTGACCAGGAAAAAGAAAAAAGTTTGTATTTAAATTAATTTAAATTCAATTATTATTCCAATTCAAACAATCATTAACTCTTTGGTAGATTATTTTCACTTGGTATATTTGTATTGCCCTTTACAGTAACATAACGGGTGTAGCTGTTGGGTCACCTCCAGTTTCTACCTGCTTCTCTGTGTGACATATCGCCCTTTAAGAGATCATAATATTGCTGCTGTGTTTTAAACATCACTGTTTCAGACTGAGAGGTCTAATGTGGAGTTGTAGAGTTGGGTGGAGGTGTGTGGGCAAATCTATGCTTTCTGTCACGCTCCCTCACTTCATTAGCTCCCTACCTCACTCGACCACAGCTATGCTAGCTAAAGTAACAGCATACTATAGAAACTTACTAACGCAGCAACGCCTTTTTATATTTTAACATTTCAAATTGCATTTACATTTTTTATAACTAACAGTAAAGCGGAATAAAGCTATAGTAGTGCCCCACTGAAAGGACCAAGCAGTAGCTGACGTTAGACTGCGGTCACGCCAGCCTCCGCTTAGTATCTGTTGCGCATCTATTACTGCACTTACGGTACGGGTGCCCGACTTGGCCAAAATGGATGGGAAAGCAGTTTTTTATACCCGGTGCAACGGTTAAACATGAGGGAAATTATAGGTTTGCTGATATATTCAATGGATTCTTGTTCAGAGTGATCCTGACTATCACTATAGAACATATCAAAACACTTACTGTATGGTTTTATAATAAATTCAATTTAAAATCCCTCCCAGTGTCAAAGTGCATCAAGGCGAATGGATAATATCCTCAATTTCAAAAGTTAAATAAAATTATTCCTTAAGAGGTTTGCTGATATTTTCAATTGATTCTTGTTCACAGTGATCCTGACTATCACTATAGAACATATCAAGACATTCTACTGTATGGTTTTATAATAAATTCAATTTAAAATCCCTCCCAGTGTCAGTGTATCATGGCGAATTAATGATTTCCTGCTTTTCAAAAATGTATTAAAATTATTCCTTAAGAGGTTTGCTAATATTTTCAATGGATTCTTGTTCAGAATGATCCTGACTATCATTATGGAAAATATCAAGACATTTTACTGTATGGTTTTATAATAAATTCAATTCAAAATCCCTCCCAGTGTCAAAGTGCATACTGGCGAATGGATAATATCCTCAATTTCAAAAATGTATTAAAATTATTCCTTAAGAGGTTTGCTAATATTTTCAATGGATTCTTGTTCACAGTGATCCTGACTATTATTCTAGAAAATATCAAGACATTTTACTGTATGGTTTTATAATAAATTCAATTCAAAATCCCTCCCAGTGTCAAAGTGCATCAAGGCGAATGGATAATTTCCTGATTTTCAAAAATTAATTAAAATTATTTATGTAAATTTCATTTGAAAGTTGGATTTTTATTTTTTGTTACTAAAGACTTTCTTGGGGTTTTCAATAAAGAAAACAAATGAGCAAACCTCTGTCTTAAATCATGAGGACAGTATCCAGCCAATATGCACTTTGAGAGTGGGAGGGATTTTGAATTGAATTTATTATAAAACCATACAGTAAAATGTCTTGATATTTTCCATAATGATAGTCAGGACCACTCTGAATAGGAATCCATTGAAAATATTAGCATAATATATATAATAACAGTGTCAAAGTGCATACTGGCGAATGGATAATATCCTCAATTTCAAAAATGTATTCAAATTATTCCTTAAGAGGTTTGCTAATATTTTCAATGGATTCTTGTTCACAGTGATCCTGACTATCATTATGGAAAATATCAAGACATTTTACTGTATGGTTTTATAGTAAATTATATTCAAAATCCCTCCCACTCTCAAAGTGCATACTGGCGAATGGATAATATCCTCAATTTCAAAAATGTATTAAAATTATTCCTTAAGAGGTTTTCTAATATTTTCAATGGATTCTTGTTCAGAGTGATCCTGACTATTATTCTAGAAAATATCAAGACATTTTACTGTATGGTTTTATAATAAATTCAATTCAAAATCCCTCCCAGTGTCAAAGTGCATCAAGGCGAATGGATAATTTCCTGATTTTCAAAAATTTATTAAAATTATTTATGTAAATTTCATTTGAAAGTTGGATTTTATTTTTTGTTACTAAAGACTTTCTTGGGGTTTTCAATAAAGAAAACAAATGAGCAAACCTCTGTCTTAAATCATGAGGACAGTATCCAGCCAATATGCACTTTGAGAGTGGGAGGGATTTTGAATATAATTTATTATAAAACCATACAGTAAAATGTCTTGATATTTTCCATAATGATAGCCAGGATCACTGTGAACAAGAATCCATTGAAAATATTAGCAAACCTCTTAAGGAATAATTTTAATACATTTTTGAAATTGAGGATATTATCCATTCGCCTTGATGCACTTTGACACTGGGAGGGATTTTAAATTGAATTTACTATAAAACCATACAGTAAAATGTCTTGATATTTTCCATAATGATAGTCAGGATCACTGTGAACAAGAATCCATTGAAAATATTAGCAAACCTCTTAAGGAATAATTTTAATACATTTTTGAAAAGCAGGAAATTATTAATTCGCCATGATACACTGACACTGGGAGGGATTTTGAATATAATTTATTATAAAACCATACAGTAAAATGTCTTGATATTTTCCATAATGATGGTCAGGATCACTGTGAACAAGAATCCATTGAAAATATTAGCAAACCTCTTAAGGAATAATTTTAATACATTTTTGAAATTGAGGATATTATCCATTCGCCAGTATGCACTTTGAGAGTGTGAGGGATTTTGAATATAATTTACTATAAAACCATACAGTAAAATGTCTTGATATTTTCCATAATGATAGTCAGGATCACTGTGAACAAGAATCCATTGAAAATATTAGCAAACCTCTTAAGGAATCATTTTAATACATTTTTGAAAAGCAGGAAATTATTAATTCGCCATGATACACTGACACTGGGAGGGATTTTAAATTGAATTTATTATAAAACCATACAGTAGAATGTCTTGATATGTTCTATAGTGATAGTCAGGATCACTGTGAACAAGAATCAATTGAAAAAATCAGCAAACCTCTTAAGGAATAATTTTATTTAATTTTTGAAATTGAGGATATTATCCATTCGCCTTGATGCACTTTGACACTGGGAGGGATTTTAAATTGAATTTATTATTAAACCATACAGTAAGTGTTTTGATATGTTCTATAGTGATAGTCAGGATCACTGTGAACAAGAATCCATTGAATATATCAGCAAACCTATAATTTCCCTCATGTTTAACCGTTGCACCGGGTATAAAAAACTGCTTTCCCATCCATTTTGGATTTGGATCCAATGGGACGCAATGCGGCTCTTATTTATTTTTGCTCACCTGCTCAATTTTTTCTCTTAGGCGGGGGGCAAAAATGCTTGGGCGCCGCGCCTAAGCCGTATAATGGCAGGGAAAACCCTGAAATCACATACATTTGATTTCTTTAACTCATAAAAAAATTCAGAATTGTATTTTGTAAAATGTAAAGTTTCTGAAATGTTGTCATGTTTTGACCCTCAGAGCCACCACAGTAACACATCCATGAAATCACACACATTTGATCTCAATAACTCATATGTAACTAGCATAGACATCATGCTGCTGGTTATCAACCTGATGAAGATGAAGAATTCAGTAAATGTGTTGACTTTTTCCGAGAGAGTTGTCGACTTTTTCCGAATAAGTTGTCACTTGTTGTATTTTGTCAAATGTAAAGTTTCTGAAATGTTGCTGTGTTTTGACCATCAGGGCCACCACAGTAACACAACCATAACCGTGAAATCACACACATTTGAGCTCAACAACTCATACTGTATGTAATTAGCATAGACATCATGCCAGATCATCAACCAGATGAAGATAAAGAATACAGTACACTTCCGAAAAAGTTGTTGACTTTTTCCGAAAAACGTTGTTGACTGTTCCAAAAATGGCTTTGTGATTTTATGCATTGTTTTCCTGAAAAAAATTCTGAATTGTTGTATTTTTGTTTAATGTAAAGTTTCTGAAATGTTGTTGTGTTTTGACCATCAGGGCCACCACAGTAACACGATGGGAACATTTTAGAAATGTTTTCTTTTCATCATCAATAAACCATAAAATCACCTACATTTCATTTCTGTACCAACCTGATGAAGAAGAAGAATACAGTAAGTTTGTCAGCTTATTCTGAAAAAAGTTGTCGAATTTTTCCCATTTTTTTTTTTTTTGTTATTTTGTTCATTGTTTTCTGAAAAAAGATTCTGAATTGTTGTATTTTGTCTAATGTAAAGTTTCTGAAATATTGTTGTGTTTTGACACTCAAAGCCACCACAGTAACACAACCATAACCGTGAAATCACACTATTGAGCTCTTTAACTCATATTTAATTAGCATAGACATCATGCTGCTGGTTATCAACCTGATGAAGGTGAAGAATACAGTACACTTGTCCACTTTTTCCGAAAAGTTGTCAACTTTTGCCAAAAAATGTAACACAATGAGAATGTTTTAGAAATGTTTTCTTTTATTCATCAATAAACCATAAACTCACATACATTTGATCTCTGTATCAACCTGATGAAGAAGAAGAATACAGTAAGTTTGTTGACGTTTTCCTAAAAAACTTGTTGAATCTTTCAGACTTTTGGGAAAAAAGTCTTTTTTGGGGGAGGGGGGGTAATAGAATTCGAGAGTGTGTGAAACAAAAGTCCAAAGTTTGAGACAAAGTTCAGGGAAAAGAGTCTGAATTTTTGGTAGAAAGGTCAGAATTTTGAGAAAATGTTATGGGAAAAAAGTCAGAATTTTGAGAACATTTCAGGAAAAAAAACATTTGGAGAAAAAGTTCAGTGAAAAAAGTCAGAATTTTAAGAGAAAAATTTGAAAATGTTGAGGGAAAAAAGTCTGAATTTCGGGGGGGAAGTCAGAATTTTGAGTAGAAACTTATGAGGGGGAGATAGAATTTGAGAAAGTGTGAAACAAAAGTCAAAATAATTTTGTAAAAAGTTACTGGGAAAAAGACATTTTGAGAAAAAGTTGAGAGAAAAAAATCATATTTTGAGAAAACATTTGAAAAAAAAGTCAGGATTTCAAGAGAAAATGTTTGAAAAAAGTCAAATTTTTAAGAGAAAAGTTTGAAAGCGTTTAGGGAAAAAAAGTCTGAATTTCGGCGGTGGAGTCAGAATTTTGAGTAGAAACTTTTGGGGGTGGGGGGAGAGAGAATTTTGATAAAGTGTGAAACAAAAGCCAAAATAATTTTTCTGAAAAGTCTGAATTTTGGGTAGAAAGGTCAGAATTTTGAGAAAAAGTTAAGGGGAAAAAGTCAGCGTTTTGATGAACTTTGAGAAAATGTTATAGGAAAAAAGTCAGAATTTTGAGAAAAAGTTCAGGAAGAAAAAGATTTGGAGAAAAATTTCAGCGAAAAAAGTCAGAATTTTCAGAATAAAGTTTGAAAATGTTTAGGGAAAAAAGTCAGAATTTTTTTGGGAAAAGTCAGAATTTTGAGTAGAAACTTTTGAGGGGGGAAGAGAATTTTGAGAAAAAGTGTGAAACAAAAGTCAAAATAATTTTGTAAAAAGATACTGGGAAAAAGTCAACATTTTGAGAAAAAGTTGAGAGAAAAAAATGAGATTTTTGAGAAAACATTTGAAAAAAAAAGTCAAGATTTCAAGAGAAAATGTTTGAAAAAAAGTCAAATTTTTAAGAGAAAAGTTTGAAAGCGTTTAGGGAAAAAAAAGTCTGAATTTCGGGGGTAGAGTCAGAATTTTGGGTAGAAACTTTTGGGGCGGGGGGAGAGAGAATTTTGAGAAAGTGTGAAACAAAAGCCAAAATAATTTTTCTGAAAAGTCTGAATTTTGGGTAGAAAGGTCAGAATTTTGAGAAAAAGTTAAGAGAAAAAAGTCAGCGTTTTGATGAATTTTGAGAAAATGTTATAGGAAAAAAGTCAGAATTTTGAGAAAAAGTTCAGGAAAAAAAAGATTTGGGGAAAAATTTCAGTGACAAAAAAAGGCAAAATTTTAAGAGAAAAGTTTGAAAATGTTTAGGGAAAAAAGTCAGAATTTTGGGGGGGAAAGTCAGAATTTTGAGTAGAAACTTTTGAGGGGGGGAGATAGAATTTTGAGAAAGTGTGAAACAAAAGTCTGAATTTTGAGACAAAATTCAGGGAAAAAAGTCTGAATTTTGGGTAGAAAGGTCAGCATTTTGAATAAGTTTGAGAAAATGTTATGGGGGAAAAAAGTCAGAATGTTGAGAAAAAAATCAGGAAAAAAAAACATTTGGAGAAAAATTCCAGGGAAAAAAGTCAGAATTTTAAGAGAAAAGTTTGAAAGCGTTTAGGGAAAAAAAGTCAGAATTTCAGGGGTGGAGTCAGAATTTTGAGTAGAAACTTTTGGGGGCGGGGGGAGAGAGAATTTTGAGAAAGTGTGAAACAAAAGTCAAAATAATTTTTCTGAAAAGTCTGAATTTTGGGTAGAAAGGTCAGAATTTTGAGAAAAAGTTAAGGGAAAAAAGTCAGCGTTTTGATGAATTTTGAGAAAATGTTAGAGGAAAAAATTCAGAATTTTGAGAAAAAGTTCAGGGAAAAAAAGTCAGAATTTCAAGAGAAAAGTTTGAATTTTGGGGGGAAAAGTCAGAATTTTGAGTAGAAACTTATTTTGGCGGGATAGAATTTTGAGATAAAGTGTGAAACAAAAGTCAAAATAATTTATGTTAAAAGTTACTGGGAAAAAGTCAAAATTTTGAGAAAAAGTTTAGAGAAAAAACTAAGATTTTTGAGAAAACGTTTGAAAAAAAGTCAGAATTTCAAGAAAAAAGTTTGAAAGCGTTTAGGGAAAAAAGTCTGAATTTCGGGGAGGGGAGTCAGAATTTTGAGTAGAAACTTTTGGGCGCGGGGGGAGAGAGAATTTTGAGAAAGTGTGAAACAAAAGTCAAAATATTTTTTCTGAAAAGTCTGAATTTTGGGTAGAAAGGTCAGAATTTTGAGGAAAAAGTGTGAAACAAAAGCCAAAATAATTTTTCTGAAAAGTCTGAATTTTGGGTAGAAAGGTCAGAATTTTGAGAACAAGTTAAGGGAACAAAGTCAGCGTCTTGAGTAATTTTGAGAAAATGTTGTGGGACAAAAAACAGAATTTTGAGAAAAAGTTCAGGAAAAAAAAAACATTTGGAGAAAAAGTTCAGGGAAAAAAGTCAAAATTTTAAGAAAAAAGTTTGAAAGCGTTTAGGGAAAAAAAAGTCTGAATTTGGGGGGGGGGGGGGGGGGAGTCAGAATTTTGAGTAGAAACTTTTGGGGGCGGGAGGAGATAGAATTTTGAGAAAGTGTGAAACAAAAGTCCAAATTTTGAGACAAAGTTAAGGGAAAAAAGTGAATTTTGGGTAGAAAGGTCTGAATTTTGAGAACAAATTAAGGGAAAAAAGTCAGCGTTTTGAGTAATTTTGAGAAAATTTTATGGGACAAAAACCAGAATTTTGAGAAAAAGTTCAGGAAAAAAAAAATTGGATAAAAAGTTCAGGGAAAAAAAGTCTGAATTTTAAGAGAAAAGTTTGATAATGTTTAGGGAAAAAAGTCTGAATTTTGGGGGGAAAAGTCTGAATTTTTAGTAGAAACATGTTTTTTTTTGGGGGGGGGGGGGGGGGGGGGGGGGGGATACATTTTTTTTTTTTTATAAAAAGTGTGAAACAAAAGTCAAAATTTTTATAAAAAGTTACTGGGGAAAATTAAAAAATTTGAGAAAAAGTTAAGAGAAAAAAGTCAGAATTTTGAGAAAAAGTTCAGGAAAAAAAAAATTTGGGGAAAAATTTCAGTGACAAAAAAAGGCAAAATTTTAAGAGAAAAGTTTGAAAATGTTTAGGGAAAAAAGTCAGAATTTTGGGTAGAAAGGTCAGAATTTTGAGAAAAAGTTAAGAGAAAAAAGTCAGCGTTTTGATGAATTTTGAGAAAATGTTATAGGAAAAAAGTCAGAATTTTGAGAAAAAGTTCAGGAAAAAAAAGATTTGGGGAAAAATTTCAGTGACAAAAAAAGGCAAAATTTTAAGAGAAAAGTTTGAAAATGTTTAGGGAAAAAAGTCAGAATTTTGGGGGGGAAAGTCAGAATTTTGAGTAGAAACTTTTGAGGGGGGGAGATAGAATTTTGAGAAAGTGTGAAACAAAAGTCTGAATTTTGAGACAAAATTCAGGGAAAAAAGTCTGAATTTTGGGTAGAAAGGTCAGCATTTTGAATAAGTTTGAGAAAATGTTATGGGGGAAAAAAGTCAGAATGTTGAGAAAAAAATCAGGAAAAAAAAACATTTGGAGAAAAATTCCAGGGAAAAAAGTCAGAATTTTAAGAGAAAAGTTTGAAAGCGTTTAGGGAAAAAAAGTCAGAATTTCAGGGGTGGAGTCAGAATTTTGAGTAGAAACTTTTGGGGGCGGGGGGAGAGAGAATTTTGAGAAAGTGTGAAACAAAAGTCAAAATAATTTTTCTGAAAAGTCTGAATTTTGGGTAGAAAGGTCAGAATTTTGAGAAAAAGTTAAGGGAAAAAAGTCAGCGTTTTGATGAATTTTGAGAAAATGTTAGAGGAAAAAATTCAGAATTTTGAGAAAAAGTTCAGGGAAAAAAAGTCAGAATTTCAAGAGAAAAGTTTGAATTTTGGGGGGAAAAGTCAGAATTTTGAGTAGAAACTTATTTTGGCGGGATAGAATTTTGAGATAAAGTGTGAAACAAAAGTCAAAATAATTTATGTTAAAAGTTACTGGGAAAAAGTCAAAATTTTGAGAAAAAGTTTAGAGAAAAAACTAAGATTTTTGAGAAAACGTTTGAAAAAAAGTCAGAATTTCAAGAAAAAGTTTGAAAGCGTTTTAGGGAAAAAAGTCTGAATTTCGGGGAGGGGAGTCAGAATTTTGAGTAGAAACTTTTGGGCGCGGGGGGAGAGAGAATTTTGAGAAAGTGTGAAACAAAAGTCAAAATATTTTTTCTGAAAAGTCTGAATTTTGGGTAGAAAGGTCAGAATTTTGAGGAAAAAGTGTGAAACAAAAGCCAAAATAATTTTTCTGAAAAGTCTGAATTTTGGGTAGAAAGGTCAGAATTTTGAGAACAAGTTAAGGGAACAAAGTCAGCGTCTTGAGTAATTTTGAGAAAATGTTGTGGGACAAAAAACAGAATTTTGAGAAAAAGTTCAGGAAAAAAAAAACATTTGGAGAAAAAGTTCAGGGAAAAAAGTCAAAATTTTAAGAAAAAAGTTTGAAAGCGTTTAGGGAAAAAAAAGTCTGAATTTGGGGGGGGGGGGGGGGGGGAGTCAGAATTTTGAGTAGAAACTTTTGGGGCGGGAGGAGATAGAATTTTGAGAAAGTGTGAAACAAAAGTCCAAATTTTGAGACAAAGTTAAGGGAAAAAAGTGAATTTTGGGTAGAAAGGTCTGAATTTTGAGAACAAATTAAGGGAAAAAAGTCAGCGTTTTGAGTAATTTTGAGAAAATTTTATGGGACAAAAACCAGAATTTTGAGAAAAAGTTCAGGAAAAAAAAAATTGGATAAAAAGTTCAGGGAAAAAAAGTCTGAATTTTAAGAGAAAAGTTTGATAATGTTTAGGGAAAAAAGTCTGAATTTTGGGGGGAAAAGTCTGAATTTTTAGTAGAAACATGTTTTTTTTGGGGGGGGGGGGGGGGGGAATACATTTTTTTTTAATAAAAAGTGTGAAACAAAAGTCAAAATTTTTATAAAAAGTTACTGGGGAAAATTCAAAAATTTGAGAAAAAGTTAAGAGAAAAAAGTCAGAATTTTGAGAAAACGTTTGAAAGGAAGTCAGAATTTTAAGAGAAAAGTTTGAAAACGTTTAAGGACGAAAAGTCTGAAAAAAGTCAGAATTTTATGTAGAAAGGTCAGAATTTTGAGAAAAAATTAAGGGAAAAAAAGTCTGAATTTTTTGGGAAAAAGTTAGAATTTTGAGGAGAAACTTTTAGGGGGGAAAAGATAAAATTTTGAGAAAAGTTAAGGGAAAGAGTCACAATGAGAGTTTTAGAAATGTTTTCATCAATCATCAATAAACCATAAAATCACATACATTTTATTTCCTCATCAACCTGATGAATACAGTAAATTTGTCTTTTGTTCCAAAAGGTATCGACATTTTCCAAAAAAAGTTGTCGACTGTTCCCAAAAATTTTTTGTGCAATGCTTCCAAAGAAAATTCTGAATTGTTGTATTATTTGTTGTATTGCAGTAACACAATGGGAATGGAAATGTTCTTTTAAATCATCAATAAACCATGAAACCATAAAATACATACATTTGATCCCTTGTACTAACTACTAACACAAAAACATTTCACAACAACATTTCAGAAAATTTCCAAAAACACATTTTTGGAAAAGTTGTGTTTCGTGAAATATTTTTCCAAAAAAAGTCATCGACTATCTAAAAAAAAAAGTTGTCAACTTTTTCCAAAAATGTTTTCTTTTAAATCATCAATAAATCATAAAATCACATACACTTGATATCTTGTACTAATTTGTTTTCAGTGTTTTGTTCCTTTATAAAGTATGCTTTATGCTGCTGGTTGTCAACCTGATGAAGATGAAGAATACAGTAAATTTAAGTGTGCAGGATGTTCTGGTTCTTTCACAGTTCATTTTTTAACTGGTATCATTGAGGAACAAAAAGGTCAGGAGTGCAATTTTCATCATTTGAAACAAAATTGTTTCTCACAAAAAAAAAAAATCAAACCAAAAAATTGGTTTGATCTTTAAATAATCATTTTTTGTAGTACCACATCCTAAATATTGATCTCATAGTTAATTAGTCCACATTCACTATACCTGAAACCACATGTGGACTCACATAGCCACAACTGTCTTAGTCACTGAGGTCTCGTGGGTCAGTGTGAGGACAGGCTGAAACTGTATATGTGTGGGAATGTGTGTGTGTGTGTGTATGTGTGCTGGTATGCTCTATATGACTCCCTATCCTCCCGTCCTACACAGTCATGGCGCCAAGTTAACCCAGATGAATGAAGGATGGTCAGAAATAGAGTCAGAACCTCAGATTATGCCCTGGGGGACTCAGTGACCTCAGCAAGAAGAAACTCTGACACTCATCTCATTCTGCTAAACTGTGACCTCAGACTAGGCCTGCACAGTACAGTACAGTACCCAGACTGCAAAATGATTCAAATTTAGTGGAACAATGCCTGCAGCAAAGAAATAATTTCTGGACTTGGCAGTCACCTCATCCATGGCTGAAACCAGCCTAACCGTGAGTTCATCTGCCAAAAACTTAAAGACATGAAACAGTCACATGAATCCATTTCATGTCTGTGTCTTGACCTGGGAGGAAATTAACCTCAAGACTGAAACAGGGGAAACTATTGTCTCTGTCCAAAACACACACCAGCAACTCTAAAGCTCACTAATAAACACACACCCATCTTGTTTAATCCACAAAAAATACATGAAAATGTAATTAAATGTCAGTTATGTCGTTATCAGTGTGTATTTTTTAGCCGTGCTAGCAGTGTTGCTATGGCAATGTTAGTCTGTTGGTCGGTCCACCATTTTGGGATGACAACTGGACTTGAAGTCACTGTTTTGATGGCTTGCTACCGGACTCGACAGAAAATAAATGACTTTGGACTTGTGGCTTGACATGAGACATGATGACTTGAATGACTTGTCTGTGTTTATGTTTTCAGTTTGGTTTCTTGGTCTGGCTCTGAAAGTGATGGGAGGGAATATTTTTTTGATTGACAAGACATTAAGAAAGCTTTTATAAAGTTTTTTGTTTGATTGTATTTATTTCACATATCAGTCCAACTATAGTCAAAGGTCTGATGTCAATGTCCAGCAACCACGTGCATAAAACCTCTGGAAGTGAAAGCAAAGTTTAACTTGTATCATAATAATTATCTAAGCATAATTATGCATCATGTTTCAATGCTAATCTTCCACGTTTTGCTTGTTGATGAAAGTGACATTTAAGAACCACTGAGTTCTCACAATTTACAACAATTCTTGACTTGTACTTGTAGTCAGAGTGTCTCTGGTTTGTGCACAAAAGACTTCTGAGCTGAAATCCGAAACAATACGCCTCATTGTGTGACAACAACCCCCCACAGTGTTTGCTCTCACTGCAGGAACTAAAACACCCAAATGACAAAGTGAACTAAATATGCAGCCAGTTTGTTTATTATCTCAGTGTCTGGACACACAAATGCAGTCACCCTAAAAACACATTTTAATAGTGTCTCAGTTTCTCTCGTTCTGGTTTTAAACTGGTGCTGTGAGAGTACAGAAAGGTTGGCGTTAATACTTCCTATACAACCAAAGTCTGACCCACATTCAGCGGATCATGTGCTCCCTGAGTATCTGACCTCTGAAGTGGGAAAACAGCCAAAACTGTGGTTATTACATGCAGTAGATCCGGTTCAAGGCTTGAACTCGGTCACCTGGAGATGGCTGGCTGGCACCACAGCAGAGTGCCATTCAAAGCAAACGCAAACAGACTGAATATACAGAACATCGGAGGTTAATTATACAGAACAGGAAAGCAAATAAAATCGCTCTCATAACACCGCAAACGAATTCTACTTACTGAGAACGAAGTGTTTTCTCTCTGAAAAGTGACAAAGTGAGAATTATGAGGAAAGATCTGAAGTCATGAGGTGCATCTTTTTCTACATTTGTGTTTTGAAGTGGATTTATGGACGATATCACCGTAGTTCATAATTTGTAACTAGTGATGTGTACGCTGACGTTGTCGACTTTTCCCATTCCTAAACGCAGCATCCATTCCTGACATCATTGCCTCCAGTGTTACTGCAAGTTAAACCACCAGAGCGGCGTCCATGATCCTGACCTGAACTTGTGTTACTGTTATTGTCATGTTTCTCAAATCAGTCTCTGCTTAAGTGTTTTGGAAAAGCTGTTCTGTAAATTTCCTGTCATGTCTGTGCTCGTCTGTTTTTGTCGTTGCTTCGTTGCGCGATAATTTCCTCTCCTTTAATTGCTACCCATGTCTTTGTCCTGACATGTCGACTTTTTCCAGAAACACGAGAATGTTTTAGAAATGTTTTCATATAATCATCAATAGACCATAAAATCACATACATGTTATTTCTGTATTAACCTGATGATGAAGAATACAGTAAGTTTGTCGACTTTTTCCAAAATGTTGTCGACTGTTCCAAAACAGGTTTTTTGATTTTGTGCAGTTTTCCGAAAGAAAATTCAGAATTGTATTTTGTAAAATGTAAAGTTTCTGAAATGTTGTTGTGTTTTGACCCTCAGAGCCACCACAGTAACACAATGGAAACGTTTTAGAAATGTTTTCTTTTAATCATCAATGAACCATAAAATCACATACATTTTATTACTGTATCAACCTGATGAAGAATACAGCAAGTTTGTCGACTTTTCCCGAAAAACTGGTGCTGTCAGAGTACAGAAAGGTTGGCGTTAATACTTCCTATACAACCAAAGTCTGACCCACATTCAGCTGATCATGTGCTCCAGGAGTGTCTGACCTCTGAAGTGGGAAAACAGCCAAAACTGTGGTTATTACATGCAGTAGATCCGGTTCAAGGCTTGAACTCGGTCACCTGGAGACGGCTGGCTGGCACCAAAGCAGAGTGCCATTCAAAGCCATTCAGTGTTTTCTCTCTGAAAAGTGACAAAGTGAGAATTATGAGGAAAGATCTGAAGTCATGAGGTGCATCTTTTTCTACATTTGTGTTTTGAAGTGGATTTATGGACGATTTCACCGTAGTTCACAATTTGTAACTAGTGATGTGTACGCTGACGTTGTCGACTTTTCCAATTCCTAAACGCAGCATCCATTCCTGACATCATTGCCTCCAAACAGTGTTACTGCAAGTTAAACCACCAGAGTGGCGTCCATGATCCTGACCTGAACTTGTGTTACTGTTATTGTCATGTTTCTCAAATCAGTCTCTGCCCAAGTGTGTTTTTGAAAAGTTGTTCTGTAAATTTCCTGTCATGTCTGTGCTCGTCTGTTTTTGTCGTTGCTTTCGTCGGGCTGTTATTTGCTCTCCTTTCATTGCTGCCCATGTCTTTGTCCCGACACGCCTCACATTATGATTGTTGCTTTAAACTTGTTTCTTCACGCTTGATTTTAGTGTGCCAACTTTACACCTGGCCAAGGACTACAGATGAAAACTAGCCTATAATTTTAACCCTTTTTTTCCCCAGTTCTGACGGCAATGCCATTGTTACATTATCGTACCACGATTGGTAAAGATCAACAGATGATTTGTTTTATTTAACAAGGTTAAAGGATTATTTTACAACAACATCTTGACGTTATCCTGGTGGCTTTTTGTAGGTTAGACGTTAGAAGTTTGAATAATATTCACCAAAAATAAAATATTCCAACACCTTTCAGTCATTCAACAATAAACAGACAACAAACACAAGGTAGAAATTCAGTTTGTTACAAGGTTCAGTTTCTCAAATCTGTCCACAGTAAACCCTCTTTCCAAACAAATCAAAGTAGGATCTCTGACAAAGGAAATAAATCCACCATCTCTGACACTTTTGGAGTTTTTGCTGGTACCGGTCAGCTGATCCTTCGATGTGCACTCAGGACAAGTGTCTGAAAGTGCAGCTGCAGGCTTCTGCTTTTTAGTTTCCAATCCAAAGACATGCAGAAGTTAATCGCTTACTCTAAATTGACACTGAAAGCTCATTTGATCGGTTTGTGATTTAGAATCGAAATCGTGACAGCCCTGATTCTAAATAAATTTGCTTGATTTGTGTTTCCAGGAAGATTTTGCAAACTAAAGTTAAATAACAAACTAAAGTTAAATAACAGACTAAAGTTAAATATCAAACTAAAGTTAAATAACAGACTAAAGTTAAATAACAGACTAAAGCTAAATAAAGTAAAGTTAAATAACAAACCAAAGCTAAATAACATGTCTTTAGAACACAATGTTCCAAGGACAGAAGGTCACAGTTCGACTGACAAATGTTGGTGCGAGTAAGCAAACAGTAAATATTAATTTCTTGTACACCGACTGTAAACATTTTCCTGATACACACCTACCAATAGTTGCTGATTACTCTGCCATACTCACATTACCTTAAATGATCTCTCTCTGAACTTTTTACTCAAAACATACATTTTAACTGTTAAAGTTACAGAAAAGACAGAAAAAGTGGCTTAAAACAACTCATTCACATGAAACAAGCATGCACATTCATAATAAAGTGAAATTCGTCTGGCACTTTTGTTGGTTTCAGGTGAAAACAACACATTTCCATAATAACATTTCAGTTAGCTCTTAAAATTCAAAAACAGAGATGGTCGACATCTCTGAAGCAGGAGTTTCTGAACAGACCCTCTCCTTCTCCTCCTGCCAATTTTTTGTTCAGCTGCTCCAGAATCTCATCCCCTTTATACAGAGTGACCTTTATACAGACTGAACTTCACACCAGGTTATCTGTTGCATTGCAGCACGTGTCCTGTACTGTGTGTTTGTTGCAGGCATAACTGGAAGTGGGGGAAAATACATACTTTTGTAATTTGGATTAATTGACCTTTAATGGGTCATTTTGAACTTGGCGCTAAGAATTCAAGACGATGAAAGTGACGGGGAACGTCACAAAAGATGATAAAATTGAAACTTTTCAAAAGCGACCCACTCTGTCTTAAGATGAGGCACACGAGGAGGAAACAACAACACTGAAACCTTCTCCTCCTGTTTTACAGCTGGTCACGTTGTTTTTATCCCACGACGTCCTTAACAGCGGCACAGCGGCAGAACCTTTCTAAAACCAATTACCTGCTGTTTACTGTGCACGCAACTAGAGCTGAACGATTTGGGGAAAACAAATCGAATTGCAATTTTTCAGGGATTTTTCAAGTCAAGCTTCAGCTCAATATTCACTGTGCATCACTCGTTTCAGCTGTTTTTTTGCTGTTCACTGGTCATATAGGTGCCTGTGGTGTTTTTTAAGTGCTGGTACATGTTTGTGGTGTTGCCTCGTGGTGCGGCAGCTGTTTCAGAACAGGTCTTGCATTGTACCTTTTTTTGTTGGCATCTGTCTCTTCGAAGCCAAAAAATACTTCCATATGACGGAAGTGCTGCCTTTCTTTGTTACTAAAACATCCAAGGTTGCTGCTGGATAAGAGGACGCCATTTTTCCGCACCACAAATCTAAAGTCGGTAGGCATATACCATGTACAGAGGCTTTGTCCTCACTGTAGCGGCCCGGGGTTTGAGTCTGACCCGCGGCCATTTGCTCTTTACTCTCTCATCCCATTCTCTGTCACCTCAAATCAAATCAATTTGATCTATGGTGCCCAAAATCACAATCACATTGCCTCAGTGGGCTTGAGAAAAAAATCCTTTTAACAGGGGGGGAAAAAAAAAAAAGTCAGACGAAACCCCAGGAAGAGCCACAGAGGAGGGATCCCTCTCCCAGGACGGACAGACGTGCAATAGATGTTGCATGTACAGAACAGAACAACAAAATCACAGTTTCCAAACTGCATTGACAGAATATCTGATACAAATTCTATCATATAAATAAAGTGGAGACGCCTGAGCAGGCCGAGGCATCGCCAAGGGATGCCCGGGCCACACAACCTCCTCTCCACCATGGTGACCTGGAAGAGGGCAGGCCTCACAAGATAATTAACCATTATAAGAGAAAACATCAGAGTGAAGAGGAATCAAATTTTACAGAAATACAGATATAAGGAGACAGTAAAACCGAGGAGAGCAATGATCCAGTGGAGGGCACAGGGTATGACGATCCAGATCCATCAACATGTGAGGCAGCAGGAGCCAGGAGAGGTAGATGGTCCCAGGGGCCCGTGGTCGCCCAGGAGGGAGCCTGAGTGAAAACAGATTGATTAATTAGAAATGTATTCCATAACTCTGAATAATTTGGCCAAGAGGTGAAATATACAAAGAGAAGAGCAAAGGGCCAAGAACAGAGCCCAGCAAGCCTACAGAGGAAACCGCTTGTGTCCCATTCTTTTGGTCACTGACCATACAGGAGGGCTGGAACGTAGATCGACTGGTAAACTGTTGTGAAAGTACTGGATTAATGACAATCGCAGGCGTCCACATTTTGAATCCTAGATATTAAACACGTTTGATATCTATCGGGGCAGCCCCAATGAGTTCGGGAGGCATAAGGCTGGATCTGTTCACCTCTCACATTAACAGATAATCTGGGCCGACCCTCCGGACCAACCGAGCGCTCCGATCCGATCGTCAGGAGGGCTGATGCTCCTTACGTGCGTCATGTTTAATCTTTATTTAAGTAAACAAATCAGAACAAGGACACTGTTTCATAGATGCAGAGCAAAAGACATTCTTGCAAATCTAGAATATAACTTCTTTTTCCAGGATGATTGAAATGTTGTCAGGAGTGCTTGCTTCTCCTGTAAAACCACAGTGTCCCTTGTTTATGGGGAAGGATGAGGGAGGGGTGGAGGGGAGAGAAGAGATAGGAGAGGTTTGCTTCCTCGACTGATAAAGCTTCAGGAGGTGTGTGAGTGTCTGTCGTGTGTCTGCAGTGGAGAGTAGACACACTTCGGTCTAATCAACAAGCGTTTCTCCTTTCAGCTTTAGACAAGATTTCTCTGGATGTATCTGAATTCTGCATCTTTACTGACATGAAATTCTCAAATCAGTGGATCTGACATCACAACCAAATACTGAGCAAAAGGTAAGACTTTAAGCTTTTCAATTTTAAAACTGCAGCAAAAATATGAAAGTGTCCTTCCTATGTCTGTATATTTCATATTTTCTGTGAAAAGAACTGGCAGTGAAGGGGACGTTTGTGTTGTTAAAATTAAACAAAGGTGACATTTAGTTTTGTTTCTTTTCCTGGAAACTCACGCGATCCATTTCAGTTGACAAAATTTAAAGAGAGTAGAGTCTCAGACTTGAATCAATCACTTGCACAAAAATATGAAATCAAAAATTATTTCAGAGGCATTGTTTCCGGCATGGATTCCCTACAAACTTCTAGTGAGGCCACTTTCTCTTGAAGTACACATCAGACTTTCATTTGTAAACAGCTGTTATTTGCATGTTGTATTTCTTGCTCCTAAAATTAGACTCCTGACAATAACCTTTACCACTGCATTTAACTTTTTAAAGTTGTGGTTGAGCAAACAGTGTAGCTCTGAAAATGTGACAGATTTAATTAATGTAATGATAATGTGACGGCATCATGATTATATTTTGACACTTTGGCCTTCGGACTTTCAGCTTGTGACTTGGCCCGAGTGCAGCTCGACCAGCTCCAGTGCAGCAGTTAGCCTGCACTGCACCAACTGATAGTCACAATACCATAACAGTGGCGATTCTCCACCCTGTATCCTCCATATCGTGTCCTGACTTGTTTAAGGGCCGGTGAAGTTTTCACATGATATTCTCTTCAAGTATTTTCTTTTCCCATCTCAGAGTTAAGCACGAGCAGTCAGGTTGTAAATATCAGCACTTCTCAGAAAGTTTCTAGGTTTTTTTTCTTTTTACAACCTGTGTTGTCGACACCGTTCTTAGAAGTACGATAACATTGTACTCGCCATCTCAAGTCCAGCAGGGGAGATAACAAGACTATCAATCACACAAGTCGTAAACAGTCCAGTAAAAGTCCACACAATCTTTCCTCCAGTAGAAGTTCAGATAAGACTCTGGTGAAAGTACAAGTACTGATTCAAATTGCTTACTCCAGTAAAAGTAATCGAGTACAGGCTCTGACATGTACTCAGAGTATCAGAGTAAAAAGTCTCCCTCTGAAGGACATTTGTGGTCAAAGCTAACTGAAGCTCACGTCATATTAATATAATTCAAAGACTATTAAAGTTAAAGGTAGAGTCAGTAGGATTTGTCCCAGCTGTTCCTGAACGCACCACAAAGATAGTTGATTGTTGAGTCTCATTCCCAGGACGTCAAACAGCCACATGTTGGGTTGGTAAAGCGTCCCGAGCAGCAACAAAGAGAGAAAATAAGAAACTCTCTGCAGATACGAGACACTAACACGCCTTTTCTCCCCATTCCAGCCTCCCTCTCTGTCTGTTCACGTCTTCTTACGTCTTTGTTTCGTCTCGCTGCGTCTGCCGTGCGTGATGTGCTCTGATAGGCTGAAATCAGTCTTGTGATGTTGGGAAGGCTGCGTGCAATGACGCCAAATAAAAATAATCCATAATTCCCCTCAAATGCATCAAACTAAAATAACGAGCCTGTTTTGAAAATGCGAGGAGGAGAAAGTAAAGATATAGGCCGTTGACATGGGACCTCATCTATCAGTCTCTTGATGTCTGCCTGGAGATCCCGTCATCAGGCGTTCTCCGGCCTCTTCCTTTTCCTTTGAGGGGCTCCATGTCAAAGCTTGTCTGGTGCTTGACACTGGTTTCAGTAATGTGTGCCTCATTCCTCTCCATCTTCTTCTTCCAGTTCTGTCTGCTGCTGGTAGTTGTTGTGTCCTCGCCTACAGATCATTCTTGCTGATCTTGTCTGTCCAGCAGTCATCAGTTGTTGATAAAAGTTTGCACTTTATTGATTGTGGTCTTTGTTATTTTCAAGGTCTTGGCGCCATAAAGCAGCACTGATTTTACATCGGAGTTTTGATTCGAGAAGACATTATTTACTCCTTTATTTGATTCGCACCTCGCACACTGAGGGTGTAAATAAAGTCTTTCCAAATCAGTTTGGGATTTTGGGACTTCTGGGAGCCTTTTTTCTGTTTTTGGTTTTGTACATTATCTCAAACATTGTAAATGCTCAGGCAGAGCACGCTTACTTGCTCAGTCAACTCTGCAGAGTCGAAGCTGCACAGCTCACATGCAGTGAAGCATGTTAAAGCCTTCATGAGTTTGTGTACAGATACTGCTCGATGTAATCCAGCAGAAGGTGGAGAGTGAGTCCGAGGTCAGTGGATTTACGGCTTGTTTTTGTAAACTCTCGGCCTTCCAAGACCTCATCGCTCTGCAGTCTGCTGATGAGGCAAATCTCCTTGGCATCCCCGTCAATAGTCAGGATAAACAAGGAGACTTGTTTCACAGGTTGCAGGGCAAAGTCTACAGGAACAAACGTTTACAGCTGCACAAGGTGGGATTTTTATGTAACAAGGACAAAACCGCCCAAACTAAACATGCAGCCTAGAGAAACTGTCCGAGTGGTGGTGGTGGTTGAGTTTTTGGTGGAATATTATGGTCTTGTTTAGTCTGGCTAGATTATAAATGTGCAGACAGTCAGTTAAATGTTTAAACCCTCGATGGAAAACTAGAATAACCACATCTCAGTGTTTCTGAGGCTTTGAATAATGAACAGAACAATTTTTGCATAATATTAAGATGTCACAGGGAAGTTTGTCTACATTTGTGTACTTTTTTGGTCACTTAGAAAACACATTTTGGCCATTATGCATCTGTTACAAATTGAACAATGCGGTTAGCTGCTATGTCCAAGATGTAATACCCAATATCTTTTCGGATAATGTTTGAAATTATGGATAAAATTGTGATCAATTGGAGTGTTTTCCGAGTGTTTCCTCACTTTTAAACTCATTGACTGGTCTAAGGTTAAACCATAGAAAAAAAATCCACAGGATACAAGAGGAAACAAGAGAAAACCAACAAAAGTAAAAGTACAACTTTCAACAGCTCCAAAGTTGTTTCACTCATTTGTTGTAGGTCTGGCCGATTTGCCCTTAAATTAATATTGTGATACATGATATATCGACATTTTGACCAAATACCTCTATATCTGTATGACAGATAATCATCAGTAATGTGGATATAATGACTACATTGGTAAAGACAATTGTAAAGAACAAGTAGAGAGTCTGGTAAGTTCAGAAAAAGACATCACTTTACTGTGATACAGCCTTTAAAACCAGGAAAAGGGCAATACATATGACATATCACAATATAACAACATCCAAAATCTAAGACGATACATACACATTATTATAACGATGTGTATCTCATGTATTACCATGTTGACATCACAGAGTATGAACAAAGGCATGAATACACTGGCTGAAACATTCACCACCACCAGGCTCATGTAGGTGGCACAGGTGTGTAGGACGTCCTCGAGGTCGTGAATAATAAACTTTTGATAACCTCCATAAAGCCTGAAACTAACAGCTGAGTCGACTTCAGATTTGGATAAAGCCCACGAAGGGCTAGGACATAAAACAAGAGCGCTGACTACAGAAACTCAAAAGACTGATATCACAGTCCTGCCTTCACTGTTTGACTCAGAGGGTGATCTCTGAGAACAGCAGTGAAGGAATGACAGAATAAGGATTCATCTGACTTCATGTTAAAGACATTAGGCTCTCTGCACTGTCATGTTCATGGAGGGAGACCCTCCAGTTACTTCAAATGTAGGTCACAACGGAGCTAAAATATGTCGACGTGTGCCACGAGATAAAAACAGCTGCTGACCTTTTGACTTGGATGCTACCTGACTCCTAGCCACTCCTACGCTGCGTATGAGACCTGCAGCGTCATCCCCCTCAGAGGGGAACCTGCAGATGTTGGTTCATTTCCTGCACGTTTCTGTCTGAAATCCTCAGGATCCTGCAGAGCTCCAGTCTGTGTCTGGTTTATTACACTGAGGGAAAAGATTTCAAGTGTCTGACAAGCTGATTAAAGGTGGGTTTGTGCATGAGAACAGATCAGGTCTGCTTATCATCAGTGAACCAGTCGTCAAGTTAGTTTAAAGGTGCATGCACGTGTGCTTTGACAGACCTGTCCGTCGTTCTTCCTTTCATGTTTCCTACTTTCCTTCATGTTTCCTTCGTTCTTCCACCTTCCTTCCTTCCACATTTCTTTCCTTTCTTGCTTACATGTTAGCTTCTTCCTTCCTTCCATGCATCTTCTTCCTTCTTAGCTTCCATGTATCCTTTTCTGCCTTTAAAGTTTCCTTCCTCCCCTCTTTGCATATTTCCTTCAATTCATGTTCCCCCTTTCGTTTGTTTCCTTCTTTCCTTCCATGTAACTTATTTCTTCTTTCTTCCACATTTCCTCCTTCCTTCCTTCTCTTTATTGCCTTTTATGCATGTTTTGTATTTCCTTCTTTCTTGCTTCCTTCAATTCATGTTTCCTCCTCCACTGTTTCCTAATAAACTTTCTTCAATGTAACTTTTCTTCTTTTCTTCAATGTTTTCTCATTTCTTCCTATTTTTCCCTGTTTCCTTCTCTTCTCCTTTCATGTTGCCTTCTTTCTTTCTTCCTTCCCTTCATTTCTAATTTTCTTCTTTTTACTTCTTTTCCTGTTTAATCCCTTCCTTCCTCCTTCCTTGTTGTAGTCTTTCTATATTCCCTTCTTTCCATCCCTGTTTACTTCCTCTCTTGAGCCCTTTCTTCCTTCCTTCCTTCCTTGTTTCCTTCATCTTCCTTCCCGTCTTCCACGTTTCCTTCTCCTTCCTCTCTTTCATGTTACCTTCTTCTTTCTTGCTTTCCTTTCATTTCCACTTTTATTCCGTCATATTTACTTTTTTCTGTTTGATCTTTTCTTCCTTCCTTCCTCGTTTGCATCTCTTTTTACATATTCTATCATTTCCATCTCTGTTGATTTCCTCTCTTGAGCCTCTCTTTCTTTTCCTCCTGTCTTGCTGTTCTTTGTTGTTGTGTTTCTTTCCTTCCTCCGGTCCCTCCCTCCTGTTCGGCTCATGTTTTCATTCAGATCTACCGACGGCTGCAACAGTTGTATGAAGAAACATTATTTAAAAACAAATTATTTTTCCTTTCCTTTCTACATTTGAAGTAAAATCACAGATTATCATAAAGCTCTGCATGTGTGTACGTGAGACAGATGTAAGATAGAGTCACATGATTCCAGGATTGAGGGAAGTAAAAGGAGAAGCTGAGTCTATAGGAGGAGGAGGAAACAACAGTGGGTGGCTGCGACCTTTGTCCTACATCTCACTGACAGACCAGGCTTACATAAGCAGTGTTTAGATTACCCTTACACAACACAGCAGCACGAAATCAAAGACAGACACGGGAGAATTGGTTCAATGCAGAGTCACTGGAGACATCCTTACACTGCACTTTTACCAATTCACATTTCTATATTTTTTTGTCTTCCATCAACGTTTCAGTGGACTTCATCAGAACATCGAAACGTTAGCATGTTGCTTGACATGGCCAGTACAAACTGGCGAAAATGAGATTAATCAACTTTGTCCTGGAGATCTGTGTGTGTGCTACCTTTAAACCTTTGGGTATTTAGCAGATGGAGTCCCCAAAATATTCAGCGTTTTACGGGAAGATAGAAGTGAGATGGTTTTTATATATTTTTGGCTAATTATTAAACACAGGGAGACGGAATTAAAATTAACATGTCTTTAACATCACAGTCCTTGTTACACTTAGTATCCGATGTGCTGAAGTAGAGCAACACATTGACGACAGACTGCACTTTAGGTCACGTCCTACTTAAAGACCAATACTGTGGGTGGTGCTGCAGTGGTAGATATGGACTGTACACACCACAGCAGTTGGTTCTTAGTGAGAATTCACTCAGCCTCAGGGTGTGGCGAGGGGTCACCTACATATGAAATACTACACAGACTCAGAAATACTTATCTCTCCAGCACACTCATGCCATTATCATCCCAGCGTGACCAAACGGATTTACGTAACCAACAGTATGACCCATTTTAAGTGCATCACAGCAAAATCCAACTTAAAACAAGACTTTCTAAATACACTGCTCATATTTACTTAATGCTGAACAGACCAACGTCCACACAGCTGCATGGTCTTACCATGTATAACTGTCTTTACTGTCTATTACATTAAGATATTATTTGCACTCTACATTTCTTTGAACAAACACCGTATTTGTACAATACATGTAGAGTTTGTACGTTGGTATTTATGTGAATGTTGTTTCTTAGCTTTATTGCTGTTTTAATTTCAACCAGGTCACCAGAATAAATGATGGCAATGTACGTTTATGCAAACCACCGATATGGTGAAACTTTACTTTATGTTGATGCTTTAGTTTTCTTTAGGTTCATTTTTCAATTGGATGTTGTGACAATGTTGTCTGTTTAGATTTAGGTGCAAAAACATCAACCCAATCGCCAGAGTAAATGTTACTGCAAATGCCAAGTACGTTACTGCAAAACCACAGAGAAGTTAAAACTGAATGCTTCTTTATTTTGCAACTTTACAAGTGTTGGTCACAGACAGATTGGTATCGGCGTATATGTTGTCAATATCGGCCGATATGAACGGTTTTTGGTTTTAAAGAACACTGCAGAAATCGATGCTTGGGGAGATATATAATTATTACATTGAGTCAAGTTGGCAGTTTCAGTTCACTGATGTAATTTTAAAATATCTCACCTCCATTACATATTTTCGTCAATAACCGCATTTGTGTGTATATCAGCCAATACATCAATAACGAAATTTTTTACTGCTAAATTTTGTCATCGGCCCGAAACTGCATATCAGGCTCTAGACAAAATCATGGTTTGGCTTTAAATACCTGTTTTGGTCTTCTTGATCGCGGATGGAGACGGTGGAGACACTTCCAGTTAAAAATAAATGGCTAGAAATGTCCCCAGGTGTCCTTTAAAATATTCATTGGTGTGACTCAAACAGCCGTCGGCCATTTGGCAGCTTTGTTGGCTGTTATAACGCCCGGTCCCCTCCACCTCCCCTTGTGAAAGATGTCAATAAGCATATCATCTGAACCTGATATGCCACATTTGGTACAAATGTCAGCCTTCGACGTATCTGTGGTTTGCAGAAACGTTAACTGCTCTCATTATATCCTGGCGACTGGGCTGGAATGATCATGTTTTGGCTAAATATACCTGGTTTTGTTGCCACAAACACAGCTGGAGATGTCCTGACATCTTGGTAAAACATGCGGCGGTTTCACGCTTACAGTTGAAAAAATGTCCAGCAAAATGTGCAGCTGCAGCGTCACCACCATCCCCCTCCAACTGCCAGCATCCATAGTTAGTTTATATGGATGTAATGTTAACGTAATATGACGCAGATTGTAACAACATCAGTGTTATATGTGTGATAGGTATGTCATTTCTGTGGTTTGCAAAAATGTAAAATGCCGAAAACATTTTTTGATACTCAACAGTAAAGAGGCAATGTGGTCGGTGCCAGGAAAATGTCAAAGCTTGATACGCCAGTGCAGATGGATGCAGCTGATGCATTATTAGACTGAGGTCAACAGAAAAACATCAAACTGGAGCAGCAAGACTTTTGAAACAGAGCCATGATCCCTGAACCACAAACGGATCTTATCTCTAAAAATAAATGACTGCGTGCTTCGCCAGCCGCTCCGCCGTCTCACATTTCAACACTTAAGCAAATATTTTTTAGAGATTCTGCTACCAGAAAAAGTATTTTTTATCTAAAGCTAACAGGGCTGCACTGATACCCCCGACTGAACCAGGACAGGACAGGCCTTAAATAAACACCAGCATGCACACAGCATGTGGGCTGTTGACCTCGACTTCGGGACACGTAACTTTAATCCTATTTTGACAGTTTATCTGAATCTGAATTGATGAAGACATTATGACTGACAATTATGATAGTTTTGTTAGCGGAGATTCAGGTTATTGATGGTAAACGATAGCACAGAGGGAAATCCAAATGATCTAAAGAAACAATCACAGATCCCAACTCCTACATGCTCTTATCTAGACTCATCAAACAAATAAGAGACACGCTGTAGTCGATCTGAGTTTTGGGCTGCTCATCTTGATAACTACATGCTGATATTTTGGACATCTGAAGTCGTGTTTTCTTGCAGCTTTTCAAGAACCTTCCTGTGGGTTTCAAGTCTCTAAATCTTAAAGCAACTAAGATCAGTTGTTTGTACTACCAAAGAATCAGATGTAGCATCAAATAATCTCCAAAAGCACATCATAAATAGATTTTAGAAGTGATACTTACTGAGATGCACCCTAAAAATCAAAAGTGAGAAAAACAAACCGGTATTTGTTTCATGGTATCAGACCAAAAACGAGATAACAAATCACCTTTTCATTTTCCGATTTTCAATTGAATATGGAAGGAACGAATGAACGGATTGCCTTGGAACCATGTTATTTCATACAGTGATGGTGAACGGGAGAGCGTGCATGATACATCAAATAGAGACATCAAAGTGAAGTGGAAGTGAAAATTTAAATGCAACAGGGAGACAAAAGGCAGTGGAGAGTGAAAAGATCAGAACAAAAAACTGGGAATAAAGTGATGGTTACACACACACACACACACACACACACACACACACACACACTAACAGAGTGTGTCTAAAAATAGCAGCACCAGTGTTCAGGTTGAACTGTCTCTGCGTTCACTGGAGTAATCATTGACTCTGTTTGCCTTTTATCCATTTGGACATCCAGCTCAGGATTTACCTTTCCCTCTTCCTGTCCTTCTTTCCACCACGTCACCCTCTCTCTAAAATTGTTCATTTGATTTTCTGTTGGTGCAGTTTCTGGTTTAGATGGAGCTCTATTCTCCGTCTGCTCTTCTGTTGTTCAGGTTTTGGTGACTGTTCAACGAGACGCCACCGCTAACGAGACTGTTGGCTGTGTAGTCCTTATAATTTTACGTATTTTCACAGTCTTATGACAAACTGTGACTTTAAAGTAATATTCTTGAAGATCATCATGTAAATAAATATCTGTTAAGTCACTATCCACCGCCCAATGAGGTATCACAATGATGATTGAGCTCTTGCATTTGCTGTAATACCAAAGATGCACACTGGGTGTCTGTGGCGACTTTCCCGGGAGAATATCACAAGCGGCGCACAGTTAGTGAAGTGTTCACAGCCAGAGCGAGAAGGTGGTACGCATCATAATGACCGGAATAAGTTAGCCTAATGTCAGACAATGAATAAGTATGTACGTAACATTTTTTATTCAGTAAACGGTAACTGTTATAATAACCGTCTCAGAAGACATCATTCCCTTCTCCGCTTTCACATGCAGTTGCTATGGAGGCGTGTCACACAGGCGACACTGGATCTCCGGTGAAGCAGTGAGGCCCAAAAATACACCTGCAGTTGCTGCTTCCGGAAATCTTGGAGATAAAATTATCTTTTAAATTGACAAAGATCATGTGCGTAGTTTATGGCACCAGTCAAACGGGATTTAGAAATTATTTGTCTCTCTTCATTTACTACCGTACAAAGTTTTTCCAAAATTACGTCCCATGGGGCAAACCGGAGGAGCCGTGACTTCGGCTCTCCATGCTGGTCATGTGCGATCTCTGTTGTTATGGATACACGTAATATAGGCCTACTGTTTGTGTAACTGTCTGTTTGAAAGCCTGGCAAACTGATCAAACTTCACCAAACTTGGACAAACAAAGATTGAACATGTTGAATCTGACCAAACATCCTAAAACAAACACCGACAGCCATGGCACACCAAACAAACAAACGTCTGTGTTTGTCTGTTTGCTGGAGACTGTTTGATTGGTGTGCCATCGGCTTCAATAACACTCAATAAACAAGTGATTTGTTTCCTTTGATGTACGGTTCATTCAAAATTAAAGCTGAATTATCAGATATTTAGGAGGCTTGTAACTGGTAATGGGAAAAGCGCTCCTGTTGTATTTGTTTCTACAACAGCGTAGACCGATGTCCAGCTCAACTTCAGTTTCAATTATTTATACAGTGCTTTACAAAAACAGCAAATAAGATTCGGAATCTAAGAACAAGAAAAATATTGAAATAATTACAATTCTTGTATTCGAGTCTCGAGATTTAAAAAAGGATGCCAAGTTCTGACCCGAGTGACATCTGAACTGAGTCATGAAATCTCTCTCTCTCTGTGTGTGTCTCTGTCTCTCTCTCTAGGATGTTGACCCTGTAGGTCAGTGACCTCGCACATCCGACACGCCATGACAAGCGTCAACTCTCCCGCCTGTCTGCTAGCCCGCAACCGCTTCTACAGAAGTAAGACCACACGTACACTGAACTTTATTTTTATATCCTGACTTTAACATGTTTGCCAAAAAGGGGAAGACAAATATTTGAACTGACAAACACACTGACAAACTGACAAAGTTCATGTGGGCACGCATGAACTTGGGCACGTGTTTCCTTCATGACTGTTCATGAAATCACATGTGTTTTTAGGAAAACAGCACTGTGCTGACAAGGAAAATAACATCCTGCCCGGCTTCACTGAACCGGGATGTCACCTGATTGAGACACTGTTTCTACTGTACGACCAACAAGTCTGATTTGACAGAAAGTAGAATGAATCTGAATTTGCACAGAATAGAAAGTCTGGCATCTTTTAGCCCTGTGTTTAATCCATTTTCAGAAGATAACCCTACAAACTCAGACCCAGGTTAAAGTCAGGGTTAGCCCAATTTGCAATGTGCCAGGATTGTGCCTGTGTAAAAGCTCTGTTAGCTTGGAGCTTACCAACTAAAGATGGGGGCTAAAAGATGGGTGAAATAAAGCTGCAACAGTTAGTTTATTAATCAATTATTCGGTTGAAAGAAAATTAATTACAAACTATTTTGATAGTTTGATGTTATTTGCTGGTTCAAGCTTCTTACATGTGAGGATTTGCTGCTTTTCTTCATAATTTATGACAGTACATGAAGAGTCTTTGTCGTGGACTGTTGGTTCAGTAATGGGAAGTAACAAAGTACAAATACTTTGTTATTGTACTTGTACACAATAGGCTCTGGGAAATTTTGTTGGCATTTTTAAAAAACTATTTTCTGACCTTTCATAGATTAAATGCATTGTTAGAAAATAGAAAATAATAATCGGCAGATTTATCTATGACAAAAATGGTTGTTTGTTGCAGCTATGAATAAATCATTTGCCTTAATTGTCTGCAAGTGGAGGCAGAAAGCTCAGATGGATATCTCAAAACTTCAGCAGATAAAAACAGAACATTTGTGTGATTTGAAACTGCTCCTTGAACACATCTGCACTAAATACAGAAGTGAAAAAGGAAACGAAACTCACTTGTTCCCACTAACGCTAACAAATACAGCAAACACTCCCATATATACAGTCAGCAGTCACACATGCTACCACACACTCACACACATACATAGATACAGACACTGAATCAGCATTTACACAGAGATAAAGTCTGGCTTTGTGACGTGCTACCATGTGCACGTGGCTCAAACTTCCTGCACACTTGTTTTTAATGAAGAACTTCAATAATTTCTAACTCAAACAAACATTCCCACACCGTGATAAACGTGCTCCTGACACGCTCCAGTGAGTTTGAATCAGTGCCCAGAACATTTTAGAGCAGGTGGAAACTTGCCTTGAAAGAAAAACAACAACGTGACCACGATCACCATCAGTTGGTTAGATGGTTATAATGATGATTTATTCTTACACTGATGTTTACGTAGGATAAGAACAACTTTTGGCCAAGTTGTTGGCAGTTTAGTTGTGAATGAAACTACATTCATATCATCAAACAGGCCTGTCACGATAACTGCTTTTTGTTGGACTATACGTTGTCCCAGAGATAATTGTGATAAATATTAAATGTCATTATGCAGAAAACGATGCTTGAGGTAATTCATAATTATTAAATTCCTAGTGAAGTTCGCTTTTTCAGTGAGCTGATGTGATTATAGACAAGAAAGTTTATTGTCACACTGTAAAATACCCTGCCTCTGTTAGATACCTTTGTCACAATCGTCTGATAACCTCATTTTAGGGATCATCCTAAAAATGTGTGTATTACAGCCGATAAAAATGCTCAGACGCTGTGCCCAAGTCTTACAGTGGTCGGGGAAACACTGCTATTAATCTGGCATCATGTTGGCTAAAATATCGGTGACAAACACAACAAGTGAGATCAAGGCCAATAGAAATGATCCAGGTCATAAACAGTGGGGTCTGAGAACACACTGAAAATGTATAATAGTGTCACGTAAACCAGGAAATAATCTGAAAGTTTGAGGATTCGGACAGTAAGTGAAAGTGTCAGAAGTCAAATTGTTATTCTGGACAAAAAGGGGCTGTTTCATCATCAAATCATGGCTAGACTGAAGGTTTCTAGTGCTTGGAAGTCTATACCACTTTACAAAAACTGGATCTCAGACCATAACATAAGGAAATATGCCATCATATCCGTGGTTTGTAGAAACATACATCTATAACATTTGTTCTGGCGATTGGCTTGATCCCCGGCTGGATGGCGGACAAATATTCTCTGCATACATGAATAATGAAAGAAGAACTGGGGAGGTCAGCGTCAGCAGTGACAGAAACTCAAAACAGGAAGACATTTGACTGACTGAAGATCTTTGATTGACTGACTTACAAGAAGCTCCTACTACTACTACTACTACTACTACTACTACTACTACTACTAATTATACCTCTTTACTGCATCTTTTTCTATCTTTCTGGCTATTGTCACAGTGAAAATGTGCTCTCAGTCACATTACAGTATATAGTAGCACTGAACAGTACACGTGTCTCTCTCTCTCAGACCTGCCCTCTGGTCCGGAGCAGATGAAGCCTGTGTTCAGCCATCACATCGACTCCGTCAGACACAAACAGAAGCAGCTCACCCTCTGTGTCTCCATGGCAGCACCTCCTGGTAAACCTATACCATACACAGTACACTTTTAAGAAAGGCTTTACACTCCCACCGTCACTGATGTTTGGTGATCAGCTCTGGCTCCTAAAGATGTCGGGTGAGTTTGAGGTCCGAGCTCGGTGCAGGCCAGTCAAACCCTTTCACACCAAACTGGGAAAACCTTTACGGACCGAGGTTTTCGCATTGGGGCATCGTCCGGGCCTTCCTTCTCCAATCTTTTGGTGTAAAGTTGGAAGAACGAATGAAAAACAGGCCCAGACCAAATGTCTGTAGAGAAGGCTTCCTCATACCTTGCTGCAACACGCAGCAACATAACAAGCAGGAAGCAGAGATGAAATGATGGAAACGTGCAGCGATTCACATTTTCTTTTAGGAAATTTTAGGAGCATTTAGACGAAAACATACATTACGATTTCATATTACTTTGAAATGTGTGGGTCTGGCCTTTCCTTCACTTTTTAAGAGCTGTTGTGGCCTCGGTGTGTAAACAGGTGAGTAGGTCTACAAGAAGGTAGATGTATACAAGCACACGCGCTATTTATAGTTTACAAAGACATCTCTGTACGCTCAGTAAGTAGGCCAGTATACACAAACAGTATGCAGCTCACACACATGCAGAATTTTGGCCTTTTGGAAAATTGGCCTTTTTAAAACCAGATTAAGTCCAACTGGGTTAAATTATGCATTTAGAATAGTCTGGATTTAAACAACAAGGCTGGGCTGTATTATTCTGTATTTTTCCTTTTGTGAACAAACTGAAAAAGCAGAACCAACACTGTTAGTTTCTCTGTTAGTAGTTTCAGATGTCCCTACGCTGTCTGTGGCTCTCAGCCCAAGCCCATTCTTTCCCCCCTAAAGGACATAAATCTTTTAAACGGGGGCCACAAATAGAAAGTTTCCTCTTTAAAAAAAGACTTTCCTGAAATAGCAGCACGATGTAGTTTTTGCGAATGATCGTCAAACCGGAGGAAAAAGTGCATTTGTTGCATTTTTGCCAGCTGAGGATGACGACATAGTGGGTATTTATTTAGACACACTAAAAAACACTGAAAAGAAAGAAACAAGGGACCGGAAAGCGGAACAGAGAGGAAGAACTAGAATGTGTGACTGGTATTTGCAGACTGGGAGGGAAGGATCAGACTTTTCTTCTCCATCTTGACTCAGTGTGTCCAGCGAGCCAGTAAAACTGCAGTGTAAGGGGAAAACAGATGCTCAGCTTGTGGAAACAGTCTCAGCCGCTGTAAAACATTATAATCTGACATGATACTTCTCCAAACATATTAAATTACAGCTGCAACAATTAATCGATTGATCGAGTAGCTGTCAACTATTTAAATGAATTGCCAAGTATTGATTGATCAGTTTAAAAGATAGAAACATGAATTCTGCATCAAAATCTCTAAAAACAACTGGAACTTTGCTTTATATCTTATTGAGTTAAGTACTTACATTATCCCAAATTTGTGCATGCAGTTCATTATGTCATATAACTTCCAGGAGAGTGTTAAGAAGGAAGCTGAAGAGCATTACTTGCGTCCCATCAGATAGATTTTCATCAATCTATCTGATCTACCATCGGTGGTTGTTTAGTGGTGTGTTCACCACCATTGAAGAGTTTGACTGCAGGATCATTCGTGCTTTTTCGTCCCAAACAGCCAGATTACTTTACGATACATTAGCTGTAAAATAGCAAGCAATGTCACACACCCGAGGGTGTGTTAGGTCAACATCTGACTAAACTCAGCACTCAGAGGAGTGAAGATAAATCCACAGAGATAGAAGACGGCTCCCCTCAACACAAAGTATATGGCAAATGTTTTGTTCCTCCTCTATGGCAGTAAAGTTATTACTTTCGTATTGTGGACAAAACCAGACATTTGAGGACGTCATCTTAGGCTTTAGGAAGCAATGATTGCAACTTTTCACCATTTTCTTACATTTTATTGACCAAACAACTAATCTATCAATCCAAAAAAGTATTTGACGTATTAATCGACAATCAAAGATATTGTTAGTGGCAGCCCTACATTAAATGCTGATTTACTTGGACAGTAAGCGGAGAAAAAAAAAACTCACAAGCTGGATAAAAAAGGTGGCATATCAGCAGTGAAGAGCTATCGAGCTCCTGCAGGTTATCCAGGTGGTTCCTCCTACAATACAGATATTTTTTAATTTGTTTCCTGACTCAAATTAAACTCTGTTTCTCTCTCTTCCCTGGATTCTCAGGTGGCACTGGAACCAAAGGATTATGGGTCGACATCATCCTGGGCTCTTCTTCTTTCCTTTACTTCTCCAAACCAACCAGCCCTGCTGACAGGCGCGTCAAGTAGAAGGAAACAAGCGCACCTCTTTGGTTTATAGACTAAAAGGAAGTTTTAAAAAATCTGGATCATCTGACTTCCCTGCTTTTATCAGCCCTCTTGGCCGCTCAGGATTTTACAGCCTGGGTCAAATGGACAAGCCAAGACAAAGTGGACAAATTCCGTGTAGAAGGACACTTGAAAATTAAACATCAGCAAAACGGACCTGATGTTGAATATCTAAGGCTGCTTGCAGCTCTGTAATGGGGCAAAATGTAATATCCCTGAAACAGAGCTTCACAAAGTGATCTTTTCATTGGGCCACTACTGTGAGAATTCAGAAATGTATGTTTATAAGTATGTTTGCAGTGAGTCACTTTAGCTCCATTCTCAAGCTGAAAATACAGGTACTGAGAATAATGTATGTATTAAAGTATGCTATGATTCACTGTCCCGATTTAAAGACTGTTTAAATGTGACTTTTAGTTGGTGTTGTTTGTTAGTATGAAAGAGGGAAGCTGGCTGCTCATCTCTGATAAAAAAAAATAGGAAATTATAAATTGAAAAAAGGGAAAAGATGACGAGGAAAGCTTGAAAATCAACTATTGTTTTGTGGCAATAAACAGTATTGTCTCGACTCTCGTTTATCAATTATAACATCAACTTCAGTCTGGTTCCAGGTGTCCTGCAGGGTCCACTTTTTGTCTGAGTTTATTCTTGTATTCAGTCTGTGTGAACTAACATGCAGCTTACAGCAGGAACTAGGGCTGGGCGATATGGCCTCAAATCAATATCACGATATATTGAGCAGCTCAACTCAATGTGCCCGAGCCCGATTTAAACCCGACAATTTTTTAATACGTGGTGTAACAGTCAGAGTTATTCAATGTAGCGCCACTAGGTGGTGCCTCCTTTTGTCGAGTGGGTAATGTAAAGATGAAGAAGAGCAGGTGTACTTCCGCTCCCCGTGAGAAAGGATACTGCCGACAGAGCGAAGACTCCCCATTTTATTTTGTCTTTATTTTGCAGTGTTGGTGCAAGAACCTCGGCCTGTGTTCGTTTGCATGTACGCCTGTAACATCTAGTGCCGCAGTGACCTGGCATGGTGTGGTCAGTATTATGAATAATTTTTAAGCAATTCGAAGACTAAACCTCTGACGAAACTGGACTGCTATTTTTTTTTCACATTTTATAGACCAATCAAAAATGAATTAATCAATAGTAGCAATTATCATCACATGTTAGCCCTAATGTTATTGCAACACTGTTTTCAACCAGCACTATGTCAAATCAAATCAAATCAAATCAAATTTTATTTGTATAGCCCAAATTCACAAATCACAGTTTGCCTCAGAGGGCTTTACAATCTGTACAGAGACGACACCCATGTCAAGTTAGCCAAAAGAAGGACAGATGTTGAGGAACAGAAGGAGGAGAGGGAGGGGAGCCTGACAAAGAGCCACAGAGATCCTGACAGAGGAGAAAATAAATCACCTCCTTCACTCCCACTTTTCAACGACCCTCCGAGCACCCAGTGACCTGGAAAAACTGCAGCGTGGGACGACGACCGGCCGCTCGGCTCTTCAAATGAGCCACAGAACAAATCCTCTTTTCAACCTTTCAGCACCGTCATGCAGAGGGGCCACTTTACAGCAGCGTCGCCCATTGTTTGTCTTTCCTCTGTTTCATAGAGACAGAGGGGCTGAATAGGGGACAGCGGTGCTTACACAAACCCATTTTACAGTCAAATGGGAAAATCCTGGCGTCAGGATTTGTGCTGCTCTACAGTCAGCAGGGAGATTTTTCTCCACATGTCGGGATAACATGCAGGAGTCAAAAGAAAAAAAGGAGTTTGTGAAATTGTGATTTTGGGGGACCGCAAAAGGCTGAAAAAGTTAGTTGATGTTTGCTTTCTGCATCGTCATCATCCCAACTGTACGCATGCCTCAAAAGCACTGTGGTGACCACTGCTTGTTGGATTTAAATAGGTCTGAAACTAACTCAGCTGATGACCAGAAATAGAATGAATTTATTGCACAGATGGGTTCAAATGAGCTTTATTTATACCTGTGAAGGCAAGTGTATGCAGCTCAACACCTACAGCAAAAGATATACAAAACATAAGGATAAAAAACTAAACAATTAAAGGCTATGAGCTTAAAAATATGTGCAGAATTTGTATGATTAATGATTAATCGCCATTAATAATTTAACTGATTAAAAATGTCTTAATCGACAATAAGAGATGGGCACAAATACATCAAAGAGTATCTTACAATAGCAGATTACAGATACTTGTTTTTCAAATGTATCCAAGTAAAACACAAAACACTGGTATGAGAAAATGAATGTAATTAAAATACAAGTAATTTAGTCAGTACTTGTGGAACAGTGACAGATGGGAGCTCTGCGATTAAAACGAAGTCATTTAATTTAAAATTCAATAACTTTATGTTTACTTTATCTGTTCTTTTAGCTCCTAATGTAGCCGACTCTGATTTTACATCAAAAACAGATCATGTCCATGGTAAAAACAGTTTTCTAAAGGAAAAATGTTCAACATATTTCATATATTATTAATGATTCATCGATTGTTTATGCAGCGGACTACTGACTAAAGAAATTACTCTATTTGCATCCCTAAACAGGACATTACCAAACTAGAGGTCCTATAGTTTTGTTGCTGAAAAGTTACATAGTGCACCTTTAAACAAACAAAATGTTATGTAGCGGGATAAAATAGATTATTATTGAAAATTTCAAGGTAACTGTTTATTTTGAATAGAACGGTAGTATAACGAGTTCATCAAACGTTCGCTACTGCAAAAAAATGTATTATGCAAATGTGTTTTGTAGTACAAGACAGCCATGTAGTACAACACACCAAAACAACTGCAACACCTGAGAGTCACTGAAGATACTCAAACATGAGAAGACTATTCATATTCCTCCACTAGGCCTAACAAGAGTCATGCCAAATGACTAACTAAACTAAAACTGGCTCACCCACCACAAAAAATTAGTGCAATTAATGCAAATTATGAAGATAGATGAGAGGTAGCAGCCCTTCAGCCCATACCAAAACATCAACCACACCCAGGAAACAGCCAGCACCATCAAAGCTTACATTCATATAATGAAGCAGGCAAAGAAAATCTGAACAAGCCAAGAAATCCACCCATATAAAACTGTTAGCACAAACAGGTCCTACCTTGAAAAGTAAAGCAATGGTCCGCAGTAACTCCAGGTGAACTGGACCATCTTGGATCAGTCATGGTGGTCTCAAACTCCGACTTCCGTTAAAATGGCGTCTGCAGGGAAAAGCTAGCTAGCTAAATGTCAACAGCTAAAAACCACACAAACATCAGAATTCCACTAGAAAAAATAAAGATATCCTGATGTAACATCGTGTGACTGTTTGTATGCTAGCTTGTTTATAACACCAGAGGAGCTGTGGTGGTGGTTGAAGGTAGTTTTAGCAGCTGAGATAGCTAGAGCTAGAGATAGCTAATTAGTATTAGCGGCAGATGTGCTAACACAAATACGATGCGTTCCATTGCACTCGGAAAACTCGGGAAAAAACGAACCCGACACCGAAAAGTGCAATGGAGCGGTCATCCGAGTGGTAAACTTTTTTACTTTATATAGTGTTTGTGTTTGATAGGTGCAATAAATACACGTTTGTAGTTATCATGTTCACTTTCATTCAGCACTCAGTTGACCTGTGCTCAATATAAGTCTTTGAGTATGTATTTGAGTATGTGTAAGGAGCCGGCTCCTCCTGTACTTTTTTTAAGTGCCCTTAATTGTAAAATCAGCTGCTGTAGTTGCTTGTGAAATTCTCAGACTTTACAGTTAAACACACATTTGCAGCGAGCGTCCAGTGTTTTTTTTCCGGGAATAATACTCGGAAATACTGACTTCCGACTTGCAAGGGAATGCAGCAATCGCCCTCCTTAAAGAAGGTGCGTTCGATTTGCTGCAGGGCGGTAAGAACAGGTACGGAAGCGGATTAGGACCAGGGGCTGAGAAAAGATATGAGAGGAGGAAGTATTTTTTGTCATTATGCATTAATACAATTTTGTAAATAAAGTCGAAAAGTTGAGAAATAAACTTGACATTTCAAGATGAACTTCTAAGTGCTGTATCGTGGGCAACTGGACTTGTTTCAGTCTCTTGAAGACGTGTCACCTCTCATCCAAGAGGCTTCCTCAGTTCTAACTAACTGGAGGGGAGTTGCAGGCTTTTAAACTCTGTGTGGGAGTGTCCTCACAGAGTCGTTGGCTCGGTGAGCCCAGGTGTGAATGGCTGTTAAGCAGTCTGGGGAGAGAACTCAGTACAGCGTTGTAGGTTGGTGATAAGTAATGTCTTAGGCCACCTCCTCTGTTCAAAGACAGTTGTTCCAGTTTAACATAGATGGATTATTTTACTACTCTTTCAAACTGTCTTCTCTGGATTCAGATACTTTTTGACTTTTACTCAAGTACTATTCATATGGGTGACTTTCACTTGTACTAAAATAATATTTTAACACAATGTCTTAACTTTTACTCAATTGGCAATGACTTTAGGGTACTCCACCATCAACGTGCAGTATGTAGAAATCTGTTTGGAAGTAGTGATTAGGCTAAATGTAATTAGACTTGTCCCTTAATTTTACAGTGGCTTGCCCAAAGTTCTACTAAATTCAAATTTGCATAGTGAGTCAAGTAGTGAAATAACTTTTTTGTCCATTTTTTGCGTAGATTACAACTGAAACTGCAATTTTGGCCCATAAAAGGAAAATGTTTGTTTCATCATGACCACTGTGGAAGCATGCCCAAGCAATGCATTATTGAGATATATTAGATGTCAGTTGGCCTAGTCTATCTTTGTATTGATTATTGCTTTATATTAACAAATGTTTGCACTTTCCCTGAATGGTGAGATATTTTCGCATCTGACTTTATTGTACTATATTTAGTTGTAATTTCTTTTCATATGAGCAACATCAATTAAATCATTTGTTTTATAACTACTTTTTATGAGTAGCTTTAGTTAACAAAACTAAACCTCTCCTTTGTGTAGTTTCCCTGTAGTTTTTTCTAGTTATTTCTTCCAGTAATTCAGTCCCAACGTGAAATATTAGAACTCTGAGTCAAACTTCATTTCAGGAGTCAAAGCCATCTGCAGGGGAAGTTAACCTAGATTTGTGTAGGAATCTTTCTTATCCATAGGGACTGCTGGGCTCAGTTCCCAGATGCGTTCCTGTGTTTTGACTCTGAGCCAAGTGTTACACAACTCCAGACCAGCAGCAGCAGTTAGTGGACATGAAGTGCTGCTCCCTCAGTGTTTACTCAGTTGGTGAACAGCCCTGTACAAAACCAGTGAACCACTCCCTGGCAAACAGACACTTTCACTGACTGGTCCTTATACGGCTATTTTAACCAACAGGACTCACCACTGCAAATGACTACGTTATAGTTTGACCAGTAAAAACACAGAATGCCATGTGTTTTACTGAATTCACGCTAAACTTGCATTGTAATATGCTTCTTCTGTTTACGCATGCTGAGGGCACATCTTTGTTTTCCCATATAGCGCATGAGTAAAATCAAAGAGGAGAACCGACACAGAACATTAGGCTGCAAGAGTCTACTTTATTGCATTTGCAATCACAGGGTGACAAAAGTGAAAAACATGTTTAACAAAGGCATGTGGATGTATATGCACCACACTGTGTCTATGCACCACAGTATTACAAACACAGAACAGTACAAATGTTAAAAAAACATAGGAGCTTATCAGTTGCATCATCGTCTTGTTGGTTTTTTTTTTGTTTATTTTTTAATTCTTTTTTTTTCTTGGTTGTCAATAAAATAAAAAACACAAGGTTACCAAAACAAAAAACGAGTTAGGCAGCCTATCCTACGATGAATAATATAAAAAAAACTAATAAGGTTGTAAACGGGACATCCTCCCGTCACCTAGCGTTGGTCATTGGGTTGACTCCTCCCGAGGCGCGGTGTGGATCAGAGTGAGGCTGCAGGATCAGGAGGAGGTGGGGCTTCCTGCGTCGCTGCTCTCACTCGCCTGCCGCTGCATCACCATCTCCCTGGCAACGCAGGTGATCTGACCATTGGTCACCGCACCTGGGACCCCCGCCCTGAGAGAGACAGAGAGAGAAAGGAAGATTGTGAAAATCCATTATTGACACTGGATAATAGAAAAGGTGCATCTGTGTGTAAAACAGATACAGGTTGATTAATGTACACAGCGACAAGTCATAGTGAAGCAAACAAGCAGAAGAGATGTCATTGTCTGCACACCATGGATGTATTAACAGAGCTGGACGCAGTGCAACACTCAGTCATTCTGCTAATTTTTGCCAAGGGCCATTTGCGACACTGCAATGAAAAAATTTGCCCCTGTGGCCCCAAAGACATTTTACCCTTAGACCACCTGAAAAGAGACCCTCCGCCTGAAAAACGCTATTTTTATTTGCCTACTGCTGTCTCAGTGTGAAGTCTTCTGGTGGGCACCACAACACTGAAACAACTTTCTGGCTCATCCAGGTGACTGTGCACCATCTTTGAGTCCACTATTCAGTTACGCTAATGCATCCATGTAAGTAAAAGAAGAAGACAAAAAAGCTCCATATCCAACGGTAGATTATTTAACAAAGCTGGAAAAAGATGAAAGATATATGTGGAAACATTTCACACTGCATATCTGTTAGCATGGGGCTACGTGCAGTGTGAAACGCACTATGGTGAAGGTCTGAAAGAGAAGAAACTTGGCATTTAAAGACACGGTTTAGGATTATGCCCAGGATTAAAATAACCCAGATACAGCAGCTGAGTTAGGGAATGAGTCAGCAGTGTGTGTGTGTGTGTGTGTGTGTGTGTGTGTGTGTGTGTGCATACTTATACTTACTTCTGCTGTGCCTCCTCAGTCAGTGGGGTCATCCCTGGCTGCTTCCCAAAGAAGAAACTGGACCACCAATGGCCAGAGTCCTGCTTGGGGAGTCCTGTGGAGGCAGATAATGGAAGCATGAGGGTTTAATCTCTACAGCTAACAGTTATTGTGAAGTCGGTGCTCTGAGGACAGTATTTCACCTCACTTTTAACAGCCATTTGACAGTTTAACACTCCAGTCTGATGATAGTTTCAACATCAGATTAAAGCTACTTTGCTCTACTTTGTGAGCTGAGGAAAAGTACCAGGCAGCAATTTTATTGAAGTGAGACAGCAGACTGAGCGTCACAGTGAGTGATGTTAAAATGTGTGTTTGTGTGCGTGTCTTTTAACAGCTACACCCTGAGAGAGAAGTGACTCAGGTTTCTGGTGTCACGGCTCAGACGTGTTTGGATCCGGGTCAAACTTACTGTGACGCCTCCAACAACTGCATTTACATTAAAGGCAGTTATATTTACTGTACAGCTGCTGTGTGCTATAATTAGCTTCTAGGTCAACCTAAAAGTGCTGCCAGTTGGGGATGTAAATGTGTCTGCGCAGACACAGGCCTTTACCAAAACTGTTTGACGGACTATAATGTGATCTAGTGTCCCACATTTTACGGAATTAAAACAATTTTTGTATGAAACTAATTTATTAATTTGCAGAAGTATAAACCATCGCTTAAAAACCTCTCTTTCTACAAGCTTTTGGAAATGTTTAATGTACATTTTTATTTTATTTTCTTCCCATTACATCTGCCTTGTCTGGTTTTAATTCTTGTTGAGCACTTTGTAACTTTGTTATGAAAGGTGCTATAACAATTAAGTTCATTACTTATTATTAAGCACTACAGGTTTAGTTTAGTACTATCCAGTCCAATAGTGTGAAAGCTCTCTTTTCCCTGTGATTTTTCAGTTATTTGTGGCTGTAAATAATAACATTATTTTACCACTAAAGTTATGATTTTGCTGCCATGAAGAAATGTATACCTCATGACACATTTTATGAATGTATTTTTTGTAATTTCCAATTAATTGAATTTCATAAAACTGACAAAATCAACTGTAAAAATAAACTGCATTGCACTGATCTGTCTATGAATGCATGTGCTCCTCCCCCCCCCTTTGGTGTACAGCACCTGGGGTGTGAGTGTGAATATTTCAGAACCCTGAGACCATTAAAGTGGACCTGACCCGGTGGTTAAAACAGACACAGATGTAAGACGGCCCAGATGGTTTTCACACAGAGCTGCACTGAGACGCTGATCCAGGATTACTGGTGAAGTCAGCTGATATGAACTGGTGCTGAGGGTTATATTGGTGTACCAGCGGCTCGACGCACGTGCACCAACACTGGGATGATTTTTTCTGATTCCTAACAAGAGAACGAGGGTTGAAGAAATCCACTAATCCCGAACAGGAAGTGAAAACACTGAAAATGACTTTTACCCTTAAGTCAGACCAGGAGCAGGCAACGCTAGGTGTGTCACAGGATGACTCAACCATAGTAACCGTGTGGTCTGAGGCAACAGCTGACTGAACCATAGCAATCCTGAGGTTACCGAAACTCGAGCCTCATTTGAGATGTATGGGTACAATGAGCAGCGGTACGACTTGGATTGAGCACTGATGTAATCTTTTGAAATTATTGCATAAACTGCACACAGGAAATATGGGCGAGTGTTACAACATTTACATACAGTTGTGTTAACTGAAGTGTTCCTGAGCCCACGTAGTAACATCCTTTATACATGTGTTTCGCAAAGTGCTGAACCTCTTATCTTTGGGTTTGAAAGGGGGATCCTTGAAAAGCTCAGTCATTCAACTTTCCCAGTCTTTTGTTGTCCAAACTTGTTTGGAACATGTTGCTGCCAAAAAAATATATTTACAAAAAAAGTTGAGTGTCTACGTTTTTGAAGTCTGTTTATGTCAAAAAATGGTTAGCAAATTATCAGGCTGTTTTATTTATGAGCCACATTTTTTTCCCCCAAATCGAGGTTGCTCATGACAGACAGAAACATCTGGAACCACCACAGACACACACACACTTCCTGTGGTTGTTTCTTCTTAAAAGCAGAACATGCTGTTCTGTCCAAAACTCCAGTCATTTGAATGTCTTTGAGGAGGAGTGCCTTTCATGCGTCATTCTCTGTCTCAACTACAAACTGAGAAATCCTCAGGCAGCAGCTTTGATTCAGGGGATTTGGAGCACAGCATTGTGTTGACACTATTAAACCTTTTATGAACAGTTGGACAGGCATCAACAGCAGCCTTTTATAATCAGCTTGTGAATATTGTGCTATGAAAGCATCAATGGTGTTATCATTAATACAAGTTTAAAGGATTGAGTTTAAACCTCCAATGATGATTTAATTTCTGTTTCTGAAGCTTTTCAACACTGATAAACATTTAATTCTATTTATTTTGGAGTCTTCCTTTGCATAAAGACTGATTTATTCAGTTTTTTTTTCCTTCCTCACTGAAACAAACACCCACCTGGATGGTGAGGGATGACCTCTCCGCTGTACTCCGAACTGCCGCAAGAGCTGCTGCTGGACGTAGAGCCGATGCGCCCTGAAGAAGAGTTGAAGAAGTGCTCAGTTTTATCACAGTCACGAAACTTAAAAAAGGTGAAAAGTAACAGGTAGAGAGGTCCGGCTTCATTTTGGACAGATCTCACTGAAGCAGGGTGCAAAACTTTTTTCTCCACCAGCCACAAAGCTTGTGAATGTTTGAATGTCACGAGCCACTTAACTGATCGCCATGTTTTTCTTTGGCTTGGGTTGATGGCAAATCTACCCGCAAATTGCATTTTCTAGCAGCACTAGGCAGGTTGCTTGAGCTTATTTTGGGCCCTGCTGAACGGTTGATTCTTTGAACCAGAGGCAGAACTTAATGCTCTTGCATAACTCCTATTGAAAGAGGGTGATGAGGTGTTCACAGGGATGCAAATATTTAAAATCCAATTTCCTCTGATTATACAACCACAACTCTGAAGCTCTAATGGACTCTTTTCATTTGATCTGCTGAGACAGGTTTTAAGTCTATTCAGCACTCTGGGAACTAAACAAAACAGAGTACATTCATTCACACTGAGAACAGAGAGAGATATTCCTGAAGTGGAAGATTTGATGTCTTCTGACTTAATTTGTTCTGGTGAGAGACCATCCTACATATACAATCTGAAAAGAACGCATTAAGGACATTGTCATATTCAGAACTAATACTTTAATCTTGATACAAAATAAAATACAATCAGTGTATTGGCTACTAATACTATTAGCGTTGAACAAATTACTCATTCTGAGAGCAAAGATCTTCCACCCTGAGAACTGTCTACTAGTCATGTTTACTCAGATAGACGATGACTACACATACTAATCATCTTCTAGGGAAAGTCAAGGACAAACGACTCATCACAGCTAAACTTAAACCAGTTTACTGACTGTTAATCTAGTGGGAGTAAACTGTAAATCCCACAGCAGAGTTAAAGTGAGTCACCAGACAGGAAAGGGGAGTCAGTTTAGTCCTGATTAGCAAGACACTCACTTCGGTAGTAGTCAGTGGTCGCCACGAGAGAACCGCCTGCTGGAATAGCTGCCATTCTGCTGTTGTTGGTCGCTGTAAGCTGTGCTTGATGGAAACCTGGAAAAAGGAAAAACAATTTCATCAAAACCAGACTGGGCCACATGACTCACCGGAGCTTCAGGGAGATTTTCTTTAAAAATATTCCTTTTTCAGGCAAATGCCCACGCATGGGTCCAGGCCAGAACTCAAGATGATTTTATAACAGTGGCTCCAACTAATGAATCGACAACTTGCTATTCATTACCGATTCGTATATGACCAATTAACTAGGTGTCAATATGCAAAAAAAAAAAAATTCATATTGCCATTGGCCAATCAAAGATATATTGATATCGGCATATTGGTTGTCCAATAAGCTCTGATTTGAAACCTTATTTTTATATTCATTACATTCCCAGTGAAGTTTACAGTTTCAGTGCAATGGTGTCATTTCTCGTTTTAACAGATACTGCGATATGAGTCACAATTTTAGTGGGACTGGTAGTTATTGCATTTCAATTTCACTGAAAAATATTTAAAACCATACAGTGATTTTTCCTGAGGTGTGCACAAAACAAGCATCTTCCCTGTTGTGACACATTTCACCTCTGACAAACAACTGCATCTCCTGAGAGTTGAACACTGCAGTTGGCCATAATATAATTGTACAAATGTTTTGATAACAATACAATTAATCAACTAATCCTTTCCACGCACAAAAAAAAAAACGCTAAAAAAAACTGAGAAAAACCAGCTGGACTCCACGTTATACAGAAAAACAACAACAACAACTCGACGCCTTGAGCACAAAACAAGACAAAGACTGTACATTAAAATGCACATAAACAGATTATCTCTCACAGCCACAATACATCATTTATTTATCTTTTAAATAAAAGATTTATATTGTGTGGACCTTCCTCAGCTGCAGGTTTGGGCTCAGCACGTCTTCAGTGTGATGACGTCAGCCCATGTTTTGCAGGGGTCTTGTTTACATTAGAGTCTCTGCACCAAACCGACATTTTGGCTCGGTTCTCTCTCATCACGAACACGAGAACAGAAGCATCGTCTAACGAGATCACGAGCAGAGAGACAAAGGGGGCTTTGATGGAGGGGACAGAGCAGACTGTACAGCTGGACCCGCTCCGTCCGTGACGAGGACATTTTCTGCCCCCGACAAGGACAAAAACAGGATCTATACGAAGAGCCGGTTGACACCAGAACTGTCAGCTGTCGACACCTCTGTTAATACGACCGCTTGTACTCTGGGGATGAAAACCCGAATAAAACGAGCCAACACCAAAACACAAAACGTGTCTTCTACTGCGTTTAACCCAAACAAAGACAGCCACACGGCAAAAGCTGCCATTATCACAGGTTAGCTAGTTAGCATCGTGAGCTCGCCCGCCCCCCCCAAGCAGGGAGCCCACCACCAGAATAACCCTCGGTGTTACCACCATTTTACAGCCGGGGAAAGCCTCACCTTTTACGGACCCAGACGTGCTGATGTTCAGTAGCACCCAATTCAACTCAGTCGGCGCGGCTGGGGGAGTAAACGCTAGGCGACGGGGCCCATTTGAAAATAAGTTTTGGGCAAATGTAACCCTCCAAGGTCCGAGCGGAGATCGACTGCTTCCTCCCGAACCAACGGTCCGCTCCGGCTTTTATACAGACGGCTGGTGACGTAGCATCAGTAGTGGGCGGGGCTACATGGTCACTGCTCTTCATTCATCATGGACGACTTCACAATAAAGTCTGACTCATTATAATGTTCATTATAATTTATTCATGGAAGCTTATTAAAGTAACAGGTTTATTTTAAATAATGATTATTCTGTTTTAACTTTCCCCCTGTTTTTACCACATTTTAGTGTCTCTGGTTATGTTTTATCAATCAATCAATCAATCAATCAATCAATCAATCAATATATAGCACTTTTCAAGCAAATCAAAGTGCAATTTTACATTGTGCTTTACAAGTGATTGAAAAAGAACCTGAAAACATGTTGAGAGACTAATGCACATCAATTGCAACAAAAGGAACAGTTAAAACAAATAATGAAAGATAAAAACAAGCACTAAAAATGATAATAGAAACTAAATGAAAAATTGCAAATGAAATTTAATTTTAAAAAATCTATAAAATATTATATAATAATAATGAGAATAAAAAGAACAATGGTTACATTTAAATTTAAAAAATCTACATAAAATAAAGTAAAAAAGACTATAGGGCTATGATAAAAACAAAATAAACAAGTCTAAAATTAAAACCATAAAAATGGTAAGAGACAGACTGAATATATAGGGGTTTTTTTTTGTTTACGTTTAAAAGCATCAATGTGTCTATTCACTCTAAAATTTGACTCATATTTTTTACTTGTTTAACTTGTTTAAATTGTTGGAAGACATACTTGGTTTTATCTTTCTTGTCCCACAATAAGTCAAGCTTTGCAGGCATAATGTCCTGAAAGTTGTTCTTACATTTATATTCGAGCTCTCTCCTCAAACACATTTCCAGGAAACTCCTCTGTGTAAATTCCATCGATCGCTTCAGCATAAGGTCAGATTTTTATCTAGCAGGGTATCAGCTTTACCTTTTTTTAGCACAATTTGTCAAACACTAAGATATTTTGTAACCCGTGTCTCTCTGTTGCTCAATTTAAAAACCAAAGACGACTCACACAGCTGAGTCTGGTTGCTTCACTGGTCTTTGTATTGTAATTTAAATATATTTTACTCAGAAATCTTTCCCTTTCTTTCTTTATTTTACAATACAGCATTCATCAAAAATGTTCGTCTTGTTCATATCTTTGTTGTTTATACACTGTCTGTTTTGATTACATATTTGAGCGCTGTAGCCCAACTCTGTCACTTAGAGCTGTTTCTCTTTCATCAGGTCTTCTTTTGATAAAATATATTCTATTTTCTGCTCTTTTGTTGGTCTTCAAATACAATTTATTCACACTTTTTTCGTTTTTACAATGCAACATTCATGTGAAATGTTCATCTTGTGCAAGTGTTCCTCTGCCTACATGTGACAGAAATAACATGACTTGATTTCGGTGACTTTCATAGTGTACAGTAACTCTGCACAGTCACTGATGATCACAGTTGACTCACCAGTGTAACCACAGACTGTCCCAAACGTAAACAGCAAGCACTATACAAGCAGCTCCCCCTGGTGGTGAAATACATGAATTGCAGTAATGTTATCATCCCTTATGATAGATAGATAGATAGATAGATAGATAGACTTATTAATCCCCGAGGGGAAATTAGGTTATCATAGCAGCAGGTACATTCAAGTACAAATACAATCAAAAAACAAGGGCAAATATAGAAACAATAGGAAACAATAAAGTACTATATACAATAAAATGCTTAAGTAGTTATAAAATAAAATAAAATGCTGAGGTATCGAGGAGTTAAGGCAAGTGGAACATAAGGTGCAAGAGGACGCGGTGTGGTTTTATTGACAGTAATAATAATTTAAAGCGCAAAAACTATTTGTGTGTTTTGGAGTGAGTTATAAAGTCTGATGGCTGAAGTCTGAAGCAATGTGTTTAAACTCCCACTGAAGATATCAGGAGTTAATGTCTCTGCAACGGTGAAAAAAGTAGGTTAAAAGTTCAACCAAAAAGGAAAATTCAGTCTTTATCTACTCGCCCCATGCTGATTGAAAGTCAGGTGAAGTTTTGTTGTCCACAAAGACAGTGTTGCAGCATTCTCCTGAAAAACTGAAGTAAAAACCCAACAGAAATTAAGATAAAATGGCGCCTTACAGCTTGTCCAGCATAATCTCAGCCTCCAGAAGCCCAGAGATACAAAATTGATTTGAAAATAAATTATTCACAACCTTTTTCAAGCCAAAGTCCTCACTGTAGCTGCTTAGCTAAAAGCGTCGGGTCTGAAGTGAGACTTTAAATCGAGGGTGTAAATAAGGTCTTTTCAAATCAATTTGGGATCTCCGTGCTTTGGGAGACTTGGATTACTCCGGACGAGCTGTACAGAGCCACTATATGTTGAGGTTTTTTAAAAAACTTTTGAAAACAAGTCCCCATCAACTTCAGCTGTTTAGGAGAACGCTGCAACACGTTTCAAGCTCCAGAAATGTCAACGGTCTCCAATGTGGGCAGCAGCAGGCTGGCTCAGTCAGGAGATCCTGTACCTTGTGTTACTAAAGTGAGAAGACAACACACAAGACAATAAGAGGTTCATTGTGCTTGTACCCAGTGGTGTAACTGAGTACTTCCTCGAGCACTGTACTTCAATCCAAATCTGAGATACCTGTACTTTACTTGAGTATTTCTGTTTTACACAACTTTACACTTCTCCTCTACATCTTAGAGGCAAATATTGTACTTTTTACTCAACTTCATTTTTTTGACAGCTTTAGTTACCAGTTACTTTACAGATACATTTTTTTCATATCCTTCCTGTCCAGTGAAAATCCTTTGAGTCCAAGTGATGATTTTGAACATGAATGTTTGCAATAAACTGAAGGATTGGATGGATGTTCTGTTACATGTTGTCAAACTTCTCCTTCTGAAGATAAATAAACTATTTCATATCCCTGTTGGATCACAAACAGGCTGTTTTTCTGACTTTTTACTGATACATGGCTCTTCTGTTCACAGTACAGCCACACTACAAACTTATGGTGCTCTTACATTATATGATGCACCGCTGTAGATTAAAGTAGCCAACAGTAGATAAAGTAGTTAAAATGAGCTCAACCTTAAACATCTACAGCAGGAAAATGACACATACACATGAACGCAGCAGTAATATTAATCATCAGATATAAAAACACTAACAGCGACCATTTTACAGCATGAGTCCTTTTACTTTTCATACTTTAAGTACAATTTGCTGATAATACTTACATACTTTTACTTAAGTTGGGTTTTGAATGCCAAAACCTTAGCTTGTAGTGGATCATGTCATACAGTCTGGTGTAAGTACTTTCACTTAATCAAAGAATGTGAATATAGATCAGTATTTAGTATAATTTACCATTCTGACAGTTTTAATACTCACCAGTTGTTGTTCGTCATGCAGAGTGGACGCGGCACTTGTGTTAGCATCTGCAGTCGAGCCATCCTGCTAACGTTAGCTGGGCTGACTCTGTTAGCATCGCTAGTGCTAACACAAGCAGCGACTGCTTCTTACTGCTGTTCAGGAATGTTGTCATCATAAGTGGCCGCCGTGAAAACGTTCTTCATCTTCGGTGATTTTGCCACAAACTTTTCATTTTCCTCCCGCTTCCTCCGTCTTCCTGCACCTCTTTACTTCATTTTCGTTTTCGTCATCATTTGTTTTGCTAGTTTTCCCTGAATCATTTCTGCACATGCGCAGTAAGATGGGATAGTCCAACAAGGTGGAGACTGAAGGGGGGATCCTGATATTATGATGTCATTCTAGCGCGGATTAATTGTTTTTTTTAAATTAATCAGCGAAAAGAAAACTTTCTTAATCATCCGTTTATGAGACGTTTGGTGACCAAGGCAATGAACTTTGCCATATAGTCATAATTATATGTCGTAATGTTGTCAATAATCATTAAGCTATGGCTGCTAGGTAACAGTCACTCAGGTGCTGTCGTAAAGTAAGCCCCGCCCACAGGCTCAGTGGCGACAGCAGGCGGTTCGCGCCAAAATTCCAATCTCAGGGTTTACGGCAGACGATTGGCGCCAAAAATGTAAATAATTAATGGTCGCTGACCCAACGGATCCAGCGGTGCCTGGCTGAGGACCTGAGGTGAGTAAACTCTGCTGTGTTAATGTGGTTTATTTGTACAGTTACCTGCTCAGGAAGGTTAAATGTATGTCTGTGTGGGAGTTGGAGTGATTTTAGCATTGATTGACTTGAATCCAGTTCTGAAGGCTTAGATCAGTCATTATTACAGCCCTCAGGTGACATTAAGCTAACATTAGCTTTTACTGACAGTGAGCTTGCACTAATTGGCTTATTATCTGAGCTAAACCAGGTAAATTGAACAATTTACAGTGTCTGCAGTGCTTCCGCCTCCTGTAAAGTGTTAAGGTAAATTCGGCTTGTACATAATCCTCTAAATACATCGTAATAAAGTCAGTGACAAACGCTGTTTTTTCGGTACACCAAACCTCCATTGTGATTTTGATGGGTTTTTTTCTGCCGTGTTTATTACATGAATTACGCCACATTCAATTTGCACTATCCCGAATCAGTCGCTCGTTTTGGTAAAGTCGGGGTGAAACCTGATTAATGTTGAATGTAAAGTTTGAAGTCAAGGGATGGAGTTGTTATCATCGCTGTTAGCTAGCTGACTTTAGAGTTGGGAGGGGGGGGGGGCATATTAATATATATGTATTAATTTCACTGCTTTTTGCACTCTGGTTAGACTGAATTGCATTGCAATGACAATAAAGTTAAATGAATCTCATCGTATTTTCATTATTAGTCTATTAGTCTTATGTAGCACACACCAAGCATCTGTTTTTTTTATTAAAATTAAAAAACATCCAGTGGTCACATATATAATCAGAAAACGTTGATGTTTTTTATACAGTGAACATTGTAACTCAATAAGACAGTTTCAGCACTGTGTGTTACACTGCCACTTCTGAGCCTGTAATCTAGCTGACTGAACCTTAACTGTCATCATTGCAGTAGATCACATGCTTCTGCAAACACATCATATGAACGAGAGCAAGAAAATGTAAAACATAGTCAAACAAAAAAGGAGCTAGATCTGCTCATGCAGGACTACGGGCTATTGACACATCCACTATACCAGAGAAAATGTGCCTGAAAACAAATCTAAAACAAACATCATGAGTCTTCTGTTGTGGATTTATGTTTTCTGTGATGTCACAAAACAGGTTTCTAGCAATAACACTTGAAAATTTCGACAAAATTTCCCACAAATGTCTCTTAGAATGAAATGAAGTGGTGGCGTTTTATATCTAAAACGTCAACTTCACTGTGTCCTCATAATCTGCTAAAACACTATTCTGGCCATTCTGGTTACCAGAATGTTTGTTTAAAATTGTTTAAGGAACAGTTCAAAATTTACTCAAGGCTGTGGCAATATGTAAAACAATATTCTCTAAATGTCATGATTCTGTATGTTTGGTTTAGTTTCCTGTTTTATTTTGAAATTGTTCCCTTGTGTGTCGTGTCTTACTTGTCACTTCCTCTTGTGGTTTTTCATTCATTACCTCACCTGTCCGTCTTCACTCACCTGTACCTCGTCTTGTGATTAGCGTCTGTGTATTTAGTCTTTGTTCTCCCCTCTGTCCTGGTCGGTTCGTTGTTTGTTCGTTCATGCCCATGTTGCTTCGTTCATGTCGTTTCATTTTCGTTCTTCTCCTTGTTGGTCCGTTTCCCGTGTTACTCTGTCTTCCCTGTGATGTTTTCGTTCCCTGTGTCAGTGAGTGCATTAGCTTAGCCTGTGTTGTCTTGTCCGTTTTGTTTCGTGTTTCCTCCGTATTTCCCTGTGTGATCTCTTTGTTCTCCTCCTGCGTCCTCCCTCGTGTCTCCTCATGTCTCCCGGTTTAAGTATGTTAATAGTTTAGTTTCTCTTGTGTTTTGTGCTTTGCTTTAGTTTTTCCTTTGCTTGTTGTTGCTCTTTGTTAGCCTTTTGTGCTTTTTCAGTTTTTGTCTTTTAGTTAGCCTGTAGTTCCCTCACTGTTTATAATTCAGCTTTTTATTAAAGCTCGCTTTTCGTTCCCCCCATATTGTCTCCTGTGTTTAGCCTGTGTGTGTTCGTGTGCGATCCTGTGTGTGTGTGTGTTTTTCCTGTGTGTCTGCATCTAGGTCCTCTTCTAGCTTTCCCCCTTTTTTTTACCCCTTAAAAATGATTGAAAGTCAGGTGAAGTTTTGTTGTCCACAAAACATTTCTGGCGCTTCAAAGTAAGACAGTGTTGCAGCCTAAAAAACCGAAGTAAAAAAGCCAACAGAAATTAAGATAAAATGTTTTGTGTTTCTATAATGTTGTTTGTGTGTGTGTGTGTGTGTGTGTGTGTGTGTGTGTGTGTGTGTGTGTGTGTGTGTGTGTGTGTGTGTGTGTGTGTGTGTGTGTGTGTGTGTGTGTGTGTGTGTGTGTGTGTGTGTGTGTGTGTGTGTGTGTGTGTGTGTGTGTGTGTGTCAGAGAGGTGAAACTATCAGACACACTATGACAGACAAAACTCACAGCAGAGATGTAAAAAGTATTTTTTACCTTAAAGCCCCCCTCCATTGTATTTTGATATTTTTATGATATTTCTGAGTCCTTTCTTGGCAGTGTTGATGAGGCAAATATTTTCAGACAAACAACATAACTTTGTTCTCAAAGTCACTAAATTTAACCCTCCTATTGACCTTGGGGTCAATGCATTTTGAGGGTCTCTAAAAAGATGGTTGTCATTAGTTTTTCTTCCTAATATTTCATGACTTTTCCTAATCCATTAGGGAGACACAGAAAAATATAAAATCAACAGCATGATATGTTCTCAACTCTCTGTACACTCTTTGACCGCACCATCGTTCCTCAGGGGTCATATTGACCCCAGAAATGTAAAGCTCTATAAGTCTTTGTGTGTGGGAGGGAGACACATGATTCAATTGATTCTTTTTTGCTCCCAAGTCATCTGAACACAGAGAAATAAACTGTGAGTCGATCTGACTATCACACACTGAATTATCGTTGTTTGAATACCGTTTGGCGGCCATTTTGGCGTTTTTTTAACTGATTTATTCACACACTACGCCCCCCCGAGATAACCCCCCAGTAGGAAACCATTTATTTGTGCTCCTAAGTCCCCTGAACACAATGAAAAAAACGGTGAATCGATCCAACCATCGTACACCGAGCTATTGTTGTTTGAATACTGTTAGTCGGCCATCTTGAATGTCACCGCAAATGGCGAAAAACAGATCTGATATACAATTTGTGAACATCCAAGTACTATAAATGACATACAATATCCTTATAAGAAATGTTATATGAAATGGGACACTTTCAGGGTTATTTAAAAAATACAAAATATAAAAAATAATAAAAAACTTCCCCCTGAAGGATTGCCACCTTATCGTGGTCAGGGGGTTTGCATGCTTCCATGACCCTAAGAGCTATAGCAGGCCTAAGTGCAATCTAAATGGCGAAAAAACAACAACAACAACATACGATTATTACTCCTCTCCAATAATATACATTTGTTTTGCATTTTATATGGTTGGAAAGATTTGTTCCTTTTACAACTAGGTACAATTTGTAAAGAATTGTGCATTTGTGGAACGAGCACCACAAGATTTCCAAACTTATTTTTATTTATTCCGTAAACCCAACATAGCATAATACCACAGGTCAGGACAGATATAGACAGAGCAAGGGGAGTGGCAGACTCCTCACAAACAAACATCCTAAAAGCAGGTTCATAGTCATCAAGATAATCTGATCTGATTGTAGGCTATATTGTAGGCTGATAGTTGCAAAAGTTGCATTGTAATGAGGTTGAAATGTGTTTTTCACCAATATAGAGGGGTTGTACGATGCGAGTGATCATTTCATTTTATTGTTGGTGTCACAATTATATGAATAACTGAGTTTATATGTCTTTGTATGTTATCTGGTTCAGGAATTTACGAAAATCACTGTTTCGGTCACATTCAAGATGGCCTAACAGTATTCAAACTATGATAACTGGGTGTACGATGGTTGGATTGACTCACCATTTATTTCTTTGTGTTCAGGGGACTTAGGAGCACACATAAGTGCTTTCCCACTGGGGGGCTATCTGGAGGGGGGGCGTAGTGTGCCAAAAAATCAATAAAAAACGGTAAAAATTGCCGCCAAACGGTATTAAAACAACAATAATTCAGTGTATGATGGTAAGATCGACTCACAGTTGAATTCTCTGTGTTCAGAAGACTTGGGAGCACAAAAAAGTCAATTGGATCATGTGTCCTTCTCCCACACACAACTACTTATAGAGCTTTACATTTCTGGGGTCAATATGACCCCTGAGGAACGATGGTGCAGTCAAAATGTGAGGAAAATAGCAGGGTTAAGCTGTTGCTAATATGGAATAATATATTGAGCAGATAAGTTGTCTAGTGGCAGTAAATGTACAGTGCAGGTTGCAGTTTGACCATGAATAAACTCTGCAGCTCCTCAATACACAAGAAGAACTTCAGTTTGAGTGGCAGCTAGCACTATCCCTGCTAATATTCATGCTGCTTGTCCATGCCAATATCGATGCTGTTGCTAATCCATGCTAGTGATGTTGACGTAGCCATCAGGGCAGTCTGGTTTTGATGGTAATAACTATTGATGACTACTGACCACGCCCCCATTCTCTGTTTGAGGAAGAGCGTCGACCTTTAGACAGGAATAAAAACTGACTGGAGGGGGCTTTAAGTGAAAGTATGAATACCATACTGTGAGTATATTCAACTACAAGTAAAAGTACTGCATCCAAAACATACTGTTTACAGTATTATCATTAAAATCCACTTCAGCTGTTACCATTCCTGGATCTTAAAACGTCTGTCCCTGTCTAGCCCAACGTTAATTCAAAGCTGTTGTTGAGCCATTTGGAGTACAGACATGGTTTAGGGCTCTTTTGAAGTTATAAACTGATTTTTTTTTACCCCCAAGCTTTCAGAAGCTCTGTAAGTGCTTCTGTCATTGATCTATATTGATCTATACACACTGAATCAGAAAAACAGCCTGTTTTCAGTTTGTGATGATCATCATCTCATCTAGAGGGTTTTTAAAGAGGTTTTTTAGCTTCATAAGAGGAGAAGTTTCTGGACTCATCAAGGATCACTTCATCCCTCAGTTTATCACAAACATACAAAATCAGCACATCTGTAGATGCATGTTTTTCCTGGACAGGAAGGGGATGTAATATTGTAACCTGAGAAGTAACTCAGCTGCCAGACAAATGTAGTGAATAAAAAGTACTGTTGATGAAGGTTCTCAGTCATCCAGGTCATGGTGAATCTAAGTGCTGGTACGACTCAATGCTAAAGCTTTCTAACCACAACCAACAGTACATTTGGTGCTGGACGACCTAAATAAACCAATCAATCCATGTGGAGGCATACAGAGACTTTCTACAGGAACCTAGTTGAATATTTCCCAGTGACATTTATTTTCTTGATCATTTGTAGGATCAGAGCTCTGTGGGTTGGATAAAGGAAGTTGCAGCGTACCAAAAATGTTCTTTTAATTTTTGTATTTTATGACAAAAACAAGTCCATCGTCATAGATCATAGTTTCTTATATCCACTAAATACTGTCACTCTTTCAGGCTTATTTTTTAATTTCACTCTCTATGGAGTTATTGTAACTGAGGGGGGTAATGAAGCCACGCCAACTAAGACGTGCGCCCATTAACACATACCCCCATTCTGAGTTTCAACCTCCCCGGTTCCTAGACGGTCCAGCCAATCAGCAACCCTACTCAAACCTCCCTTCCTTCATCCAACAACCTCGAACCCCCCCTTTTCCTATCCTCCCAAAATCTTCTACCAATTTAAATAAACTACCTTAACGTTAAAATGTGGCGTGGTCTTGTTAGTGAAGTAACAGATGGCGGTGTGATCGGTGTGCAGGCAGCTCTGTATGGACGTGCAGACAGAGAGACCTGCAGTGAGGGAAGACTTCCACAACAGCTCACCAATACAAAGTGCTCTCAGCAGGGCACTGTGGACGTCCTCAGGAGGAGGTAGGCACAGTAAAGTCCAAAATGTCCTCATGTGCATCTTTGATTAAATCAACATTATGTTGTACTTTGTTCCATTTGGCGCAACACACCTGTCATTAAAACAAATACCAGGTGATTGTAACAGTTTCTCAGATGAAATGTTTCCTTACGTGCCAACTACAAACAACAGTCAGCATGTAGCAACAATGCTGCGTCTTGAAGTGAACATGCATGCTTTTTCCCACTCCACAGTCAAAGGTTTCACGAGCGCCACACACAACTCAGAATAGTAACAGCATGTCGAGCTAACGTAACCTGAACCAGAGACCATAACATCTGACTTTAACATGCTACTGGCTGATTATCTTTCCAAATGGGCTTTTATTCAGTGAAGCTGCACAAATGACTGAAAGCCGGTCTGAGACTCGTGTCTCTTGCTGGGTTGCTCTCTTTCTCTCCTCTAAGTCTCCTCAGACATTGTCCTCTGTGGTCTCTTCACCTCTGTCATGATGTCTGTGGAGGCTGCTGAGCCTGGTTATGTTGCCCACTCTACGGAGGGTTGACCCAATGTAAACATTTGACATGAAGACTAGCAATACAGAATTTTAGCACTAGGTGGCGTACGTGGCTCAGCCTCTTCTGAGAGGAACTTACTGAGTGCAGTGGCACCACAATCTGTGTCAGGCATGTTCAATGTGAAAACTGTGAAATCTTTGAGGTACATTTTCTCTGGTTAGGTGGGGGTGTCAGAGGTGTGACCCACTCAGTAGTCGTGCACTGATGAGAGCAGCCCTCGCCCCTTTTTTGGGGGAAACCAGCCCCTTGAATCTGACTGGCAGTAAATGGCTATTAGGAGCCACAATCTGATGGCCAGTCAGGCAAACAGTGATGTTATGTTGTTGTTGATCTACAATCTGCGTCACTATACAGTATAGAAAAAATGTAAATAAAAACGAAAAACAAATTCTTATTCTAAAAATAGAGCTTTGTATTGTCCTCTTCACATTTTTGTTTTTGTCAGATTAATATGGTTGTATCTGTATCTGCCACAACAAACAGATAATTATCTATTTAAAAAATAGATTCATGTTATTGGCCTTCTTCACATGGTCTTTGCCATTTCACTGATGTAGTGTCCCTCACAGACGTGGCAAGTGATGTCGTCCACCATCCCAGTTTTCCCATCTGGGGGGTGTTTAGGATGTAACAGCAGAGATCTTGGCTGCATCTTCTGACTGTCCTGTCTGTGAACAGTCCCTGTTGGGTTAGTAGTGTCAGTTCTGGTCTTGAATCTCAGTGGAGGATTCCCATCGTGTGTCATCGACAGAAGAGGACCATGGGATACGACCAAAAGCTTCGGCAGCGGCTAAATAAGTTATCTTACACCACGATCATTAACAAATGCTCAATATCACATTATGTCTTTTTAATGTACAGTAGGCTAGGAAGGGTCAGATTTGAAATAAGTGACGTGCTATGGGCCGGACTTTTACATTACCTATATCTGCCCCTAACAACTTGTAGTTTAAATGTGTTAAAACAATGTACTCATAGTTTTCACAATTGAAAGAGAAATTATGTGTACAAAAGTACAGAAGAAGAAAAAACAATTCACCTTTTTAATCTTAGATGTAGGTTGTCAGCTTGATTTTTGTGGTTGTACAGTTGTCAAAAGTTTTACACACACTTGTAAAGAACATGTATATCATGGCAGTCAGGTGAGGCAGTTCAGAGGAGAAAGTAAATGCAAAGCGCTGAAAGAGAAATTTGCTACTGCAGAGTAAAAGTGCAGAGGTGATGACTTGCACACGAGGAAATGCAAAATGATTGATGTTGAAGAAATGCAGCTCGGGGCAGGTGAGAGGAATTAGCACACAACAACCGTTGTCATGTTTGTTGTGTGGAAACACTTTAGCGTCAGTCCACATGCTACAGGACAAAATGAAGCTCCTGACAGGTGTCCTGCCTTTGAAAGCATTCCGGTTGGATAGGTCTGCTCTACATGATGCATTTGATTTCATTGCTTTTTAAGTTGTTTTACTCATTTAGGCACTATCATCAGAATGGACTTGTATTGTTCACTTTTTGACAGTTTATACAGTTTTTGTACTTGAGCAGTGTATTTGCACAAGCGACGGGTCGGACTCCTGTACCACAGTGTGCTCTGAAAAAGCCTCTACATGCTTCATTCTTTAATACTTTATTGTAAGGGTGCAAAAATCTTAATTAATAACAAAATAATATTAACAATGAAGATGATAAAAATCTAAAATAATGACAGTGTTGCTTGTGGGCCTGTAGGGGCGCTGTTGCGCCCGGCTGGTTGTTCTCTCTCTTCCTCTGCCTTTCTTCTCTCTCTCTCTCCCTCTGTTGCTCTCTGGCGCCCTCCCTTCCTTTGTCTGTTTTTGTCTTCCAGGAAGACACACCTGCCCAGGTGTGTTGCAATCACCTGATGACAGCATTTGAGGAGCACTGAGGGGAAAGCTCACTCTCTCTGGAGCCGCTGCCCAGCTCACATCAGAATGGGGATATTCTTCCCTTCTTCTCTTTGTTGTCTTTTCCCCAGCAGGTTGTTTCAGTGCTGGGGTTTTGTTTTGTTAGTTTGTTTTTAGTTTGGGTTGGAGATCACCGCTAGTCCAGTTTTCACTTTTCTTTGGTTCATTTAGGGTTAGATGACTTTATCCCTTCCCTTTTTGATAGTTTAGAGGGGATAGCTGGGTGCGACGGCCCACTGCGTGGCTGGCTCAGTGACTTCCCCTTCTTTTGTTGGTTTCAGCTGGGATCTCCATCCTCTTTTGGTGGGTACTTTGCTTGAGCTACAGTGATTGATTTAAAATCAACTTTTGTTCAACTGTTCATTTGGTGTCTGAGCGTCCTTTTAAATATGTTGCACCCTCTCTGCGAGCCTTTAGGTTCGAGGGTCCGTAACAGACAGGAAATGAGAAAAGTAACAGGTTAGTATGGTGGTGCACGTACCTACTGTGTATATATGAACATATGAAGCATTCATTACCTTCACATATATTTATTTATATACATGCCATCTGCACATGCCCACACACAAACACAAGAAGAAAAAGTGACCCAAACTCCTCTCGACTGAATGCTTCAGTATCATTAAACTGTGTTCCACATCTGTTTATTCCATCTCATCAAATATTCCATATTTGAAACAGGCGTATATTGTTGGCAGTTACTGGAAATACGTCACACATGTAGGCATTTGATTCGTTTCAGATACCGCGACTGAACTGCAGATTAAATATGGCTTTAAGAGATAAGGGAGGACAGTATGCCAACAGCTTTGACTGCTTGGAATGAATCCACGACAGAAGACTCGTGATGTTTGTATTAGATTTGTTTTCAGGTACATTTTCTCTGGTATAGTGGATGTGTCAACAGCCAGTAGTCCTGCATGAGCAGATCTAGCTCCTGTTGTGTTTGACTATATTTGACATTTTCATGCTCTCGTTCATATGATGTGTTTGCAGAAGCATGTGATCTACTGCAATGATGACAGTTAAGGTTCAGTCGGCTAGATTACAGGCTCAGACGTGGCAGTGTAACACACAGTGCTGAAACTGTCTTATTGAGTTACAATGTTCACTGTATAAAAAACATCAATGTTTTCTGATTCCAGCGTCTTAAAAGTAAATATTTTATATATATTTTATATATATTTTTTATTCCGTAGATGCATGTTTGGATGATTCTGCATAACGACAGCAGATTCAATGATGACAAGCCGGAAGAATGACATTTGAAAGTAGTTTTATGCCCACGCTGGTGATCGCTCTGGCTGGAGGTGTTTTGTTTTCAGGTTTTCCATATAAACGTATGTCCCGATGTTGTGAACCCAACATCTTAGGAACACCTCGAGGGAATTTCCCCACAGTTGGAAGAAACGTCCACTTGGACCCAAGGATGGACTGATTTGACTTTAGTGGTCAAATGTTTCTGATCACATACAAGGATTATAACTGTTTGGTCTTTTTTGTCTTAATGAATGAATCTTGGTTTTGCTGATATTGATTTGCAGGTGATTGTTGTTGCACCATGTGGTGAAGCTCTCTATCAGTCCTCTGTAAAAATGGCCTCCAAGTGTAGCCGGCATGTGTCTGACTGGAAGTTATTCTCTGGAATCATACAGGTCAATACTGCTACTTCCTGTTGCGTGGAGGCAAACAAATGCAAGGCGGTAATTATAGTTTTAGTTTGTGAAAATCACATTACCAGAACGAGGAGACAGTTTATCCTTTGGGAGGAAACTTTATTTATTTTCTCCGCAAATATATTGATACTATTTCATTTGAAACACCCCTATGTGTAACTAGAAGATGTACTGCGACAGATAACACTATTGTTTTTGACACTGTATCGTTTGGAGCTGATGTCTCAAGGAACCGGATTGTTTTCATAAAATTGTTTAAGGAACAAATTTACTCAAGGCTGTGGCAATAGGTAAAACAATATTCACTAAAACAACAGACAGTCTTGTGGTCAGTGGATGACGAGCAAGATGAGGAAACAAGCACCCAGAAAAACTATATAAAGGCTGTGTTCCCTTTGCCAAGACATCCTTCAACCTGCTACTGCACGAGCAACTGAATCTGATCATCATAAGGCGGTAAGGTTTTAACTTTGTCTTTCATCACAGCACCAGCTTCACAGAAAAGACTCTGATTCTACTGTTGATTACTGCAGTTACCCAGTGCTGATTTACAGTTAATCGTAGAAAAACAAAATATATCAGCTGATTGCATTGTGTCCACTTAATGAGGCCATCTCTTTTTAGGGTGTAGTTGTTTACAGTGCTACCTTCCCTCCCAAAAAATAAGTTTATTTGAGTGTGCTATTTATATTTTCAGGTTATTTTTCATGCACTTTTCAGAGATAAACGTAACAAAACTATACATAAGTATACACAGTTTTTACTGACAGGTGTATAGAAGAGTTTAAGAATATTTGGATCATACATATTAATATTTATTTTTCTCAAGAATTAACTTAATACATTTTTTTGTGTATTTCACTGTATCCATTTATTTTTATATAGAATAAAATGAAATTATAACTAAATAAAAACCCTGTGGTACTTTAAAGTACAAAATACTATATACAATATTAAAGGGGCACTTTGTAGTTTTGGAGAAGAAATTAAAACTCAAAATTATAAAATTTAATATATTAATGTTGAAGTAATAATACAATCTCAGAAATATATATTTTTTCAATCAGTGAATAAACAAGCTGTTCTCAGAGGAAAATAAGGTCCCAGAACACTGTTTGAAGCTAGAGAGGTGGCAGGGTCCGCCACCTATAAACAAAGTAAAACAGTATAAACTGTGTTGTCCTTTAAGGTCAGTTTGTTTATTTAGTTTATTCAGTCATGAAAACAAAGAGTTTGATTATTTAGTTTGTTCAGGCAGAAAAAAAATCAGCCAATGAAGATCTTTCTCTGCTGATTTTAAAATTCTTCACTAAACTACAGAATGCTCCTTTAACCTATGTTGATAGAGCTCATTTCAAGAAAACATGTATACCTGCAGTATAAAGTAGAACCTGTAGTTTAATGAGTGTGTACTTTATAGTGTACTTTCACAAACTGAAGTATATAACCAGTACCTGTAAGTTACTGTAGTTTTGATTGTCAGTTGATATCTGAACAACCTAACTTCTTTCATATATCTTTCTAGAGATGGCATCAGCTCTTCCTCTCATTGTGCTCCTCTGTTTGACCGTTGGACAGTTGAACGTAAGTGATGATGCATCTTGCAAGAGTTTTTAAATCATTGTTTTATTCATAAGACCTACATTAAACCCTTTCTACTTTTCTGACATTATCATTTCATCCTCAGCAGTATGAAATTCTCACTTTATGTCCCTTCTTCACAATAATAATCAGTCTTCTTCGTCTACCTCTACTTCCTAATTTAACTACAACTACCTTCCAAGCTGATTTAATGAATGTCTTGTTCATGTTCACAGGTGTCTACTGCCGAAGGTAGGTAGCTGCAACCTTCAACTGTGTCCAGTGGCAGAAGTTCATCCAGAACACATTACACATTTATGTGTCTATTTTAGTCCAGATTTCTGTTCTACACATTTAAATTGTCACATGTTTAATAGATAGTTCTTCATTGGCTATATCATTTCAGAAAACTGAAAAAAATAAGTTTTATGGTGATATTTATTAGTTAAATAATTCCACCCATTCACCCAAAGTGTCATTATTTATTTCTGAAGTTGTACAATAGTTGTATTATTTGCATATTTAAGTCTACAATTTCTGAAAACTCTGAAATAATTTAGTTAAAGGTGCAATATGTAAGAATTGTTCACATGTTTAATTTATACTCAAAACAAATACAGGCAGCATACAACGGGATCATCTCTATGTTCCCTGGGTCCTCTGTTCCCCGCTTTCTTAAAAAAGGGTCCCATGTTCCCCGCTGTTAGGGTTAGGATTAGGGTTCCCTGATCGGGGAACATAGGACCCGGGGAACATAGGTACGCTCCCCATACAACCAGAGTTACTGCTAACTGCTGCTAACTGTATTCTGTTACATCCATGATTGTTGCTACTGTTACCGTGTTAGCTAAGTTAGCCGTGAAGCTAGCCAGACAACTGGGGGAATGTTGGGGTTTACAATGCATGCACAGGAGCTTCAGATTGCTGGGAGAAAGAGGTTTTTTCAGGCCCAGTGCTAGCTGCTTTGCATGCTAACTGTAGTTCTCTCTAACCAAATACATAGACATAGTTGCAGCCTGTCCTCGTGGTTGGACTCCGATTGGCTCGCGCTGTTTCATCGTTGAAGCCAGAAAACTGTCGATGGCTGATGCAGAGGTGCGTAGTTAATCGCTCTTTATTGGGCTTCAGGTAGTCGATGATCACATTTTAGCTTTTCAGAACCTGTTTGTGTTTCTCTCCTCTATTATTCTTCTCTGCGTACATGCTCTCACATGTTCCATATTGATTTTGTATCTGTTTTCTTCCACCGTCTCCTCCATCAGAGCAACTGCATTCGTCTTGGTGGGAACCTGGCCTCAATCCACAGCAACGAGGAACACTCCGCAATTAGGAGAATGATTAAAAGAGCCCTTGGCTCTGATGTGTGGACCTGGATTGGGCTGTTTGATGCAGTTCAGGTGAGTCCTGTTTACACTTGTAGTCTACAGACAAATCATAACCTGCAATCAATGCAGCTGTTCAGCAATCAGCTTTCTCTTCCAGGACGGAAAGTGGCTGTGGACTGATGGGTCGAGGGTCGTCTTCACTCGCTGGGCTCGCAGGGAGCCCAACAACAGTGGTGGCAGAGAAGACTGTACCAACATCAACTTCCAAGGTACGAATATTATTTCTAAACTTCTTAATGTTTTTTTTTATTGAGAAGAAAAATGGATAAAAATTGTGTTCATGTTTTTCTTTATTTTTCTGCAGAACAAGCATTATATTTAAATGCACTCAGATCAGTTCGACAAGTCATTAACTGCAAAGACGTTTGTGCTCCTGTACTCAGCGACTCTTTTCCTTTTACAGGGGACTTTTGGAATGATTTACCATGTGACCGGAAGAGGCCTTCTGTTTGTGTGGGGAGACAGTGATGCCTCCATCCTCCATCTGCCCTCACGTGTACCGAGATGATGCCACTTCCACCATGACGACGTTACTTTGTCTTGGATGTTACACTTAAATAGTGTAATTAAATGTAATTTCATTTAATGTTTCAAATCAAAATTCCACCAAATCAGTAAATGGCAGCGTAGGAAATTGCCTCACTAAACTATGATTTAAAAACTTGCTCTCAAATGAGACAAAATGATTTTTCTTGTGATTTTTCTCATTTACTGTCATATATTCACTTTCTTTAATCTCAATCACAATCAATACAAAAAACAAAAATACACTGAAATAAAAATAATCTTTAAGCATAATGTGTTTCTGTAATGTTGTTTGTGTGTGTGTGTGTGTGTGTGTGTGTGTGTGTGTGTGTGTGTAAGACTTGTATTTGGTGACCAGACTGTCACACTTCCTGTCAGAGAGGTGAAACTATCAGACACACTATGACAGACAAAACTCACAGCGGAGATGTAAAAAGTATTTTTAACTTAAAGCCCCCCTCCATTGTATTCTGATATTTTTATGATATTTCTGAGTCCTTTCTTGGCAGTGTTGATGAGGCAAATATTTTCAGACAAATAACATAACTTTTGTGCTCAAAGTCACTAAATTTAAGCTGTTGCTAATATGGAATAATATATTCAGCAGATAAGTTGTCTAGTGGCAGTAAATGTACAGTGCAGGTTGCAGTTTGACCATGATTAAACTCTGCAGCTCCTCAATACACAAGAAGAACTTCAGTTTGAGTGACAGCTAGCACTATCCCTGCTAATATTCATGCTGCTTGTCCATGCCAATAGCGATGCTGTTGCTAATCCATGCTAGTGATGTTGACGTAGCCATCAGGGCTGTCTGGTTATGATGGTGATAACTATTTATGACTACTGACCGCGCCCCCATTCTCTGTTTGAGGAAGAGCGTCACCTTCAGACAGGAATAAAAACTGACTGGAGGGGGCTTTAAGTGAAAGTATGAATACCACACTGTGAGTATATTCAACTACAAGTAAAAGTACTGCATCCAAAACATACTGTTTACAGTATTATCATTAAAATCCACTTCAGCTGTTACCATTCCTGGAAATGGATGTAATACTATCTTAAAACGTCTGTCCCTGTCTAGCCCAAAGTTAATTCAAAGCTGTTGTTGAACAATTTGGGGTACAGACATGGTTTTGGGCTCTTTTGAAAGGTTATAAACTGATTTTTTTTTAGCCCCAAGCTGTCAGAAGCTCTGTAAGTACTTCTGTCATTGATCTATAGGAGTCCAAACACACTGAATCATAAAAACAGCCTGTTTTCAGTTTGTGATGATGATTCCAGCTCATCTAGAGGGTTTTTAAAGAGGTTTTTTAGCTTCATAAGAGGAGAAGTTTCTGGACTCATCAAGGATCACTTCATCCCTCAGTTTATCACAAACATACAAAATCAGCACATCTGTGGATGCATGTTTTTACTGGACAGGAAGGGGATGTAATATTGTAACCTGAGAAGTAACTCCAGTCATCCAGGTCCAGGTATTTGCCTCTGGGATGTGATGGCATAGAAATATAAAGTAGTACAGCGACTTGTTTGTCTTTAACCAGACTGTTGGCATAGCTTTCATTATGAACCGATATGAACCAGTAGAGCTACTCAATGCTATCAGATCAGGGTCATCAGATTAGCGTTGGTGCCTGTGAATGTTGAAGGAAAAGTCGACAGAAAAAGTATCTGCACATGCTTCCAAGTACTCCAGGAAGTCAACAGAAAAACTGCCAAGTAGGTTTGCACACACAAGGAATTTGCTGTGGTGTTTTGGTTCTAGCGTTCACAATAAATATGGTAATAGAAGGGAGGGAAAAGTACGGCAAAAGACGAGGAACAGAAAATACATTTTAGATTTTAAAAAAGACAGACTGGTTCACTGTATATACACTGGAGAGAGAGAGACACGGAGAGACGTGCACATGTCCTGACAAAGTCTACAAACTCTCCTTTAAGGAAACTCATGATTAAAAGAAGCCATGAATCATTTTATGTTATTGGGTTGAAACGAGGTCCGCAGTGAGTGATGCACTTTGTAAATGTCCTTCATGAGGATGTGGTAAATACAGAGACTTTCTACAGGAACCTAGTTGAATATTTCCCAGTGACATTTATTTTCTTGATCATATGTAGGATCAGAGCTCTGTGGGTTGGATAAAGGAAGTTGCAGCGTACCAAAAATGTTCTTTTAATTTATTTTTTAAGTCCATCGTCAAAGATCATAGTTTTTTATATCCACTGAATACTGTCACTCTTTCAGTCTTATTTTTGATTTGACTCTGTAGCAGATGGTGGTGTGATCGTTGTGCAGGCAGCTCTGTATGGACATGCAGACAGAGAGACCTGCAGTGAGGGAAGACCTCCGCAACAGCTCACCAATACAAAGTGCTCTCAGCAGGGCACCGTGGACGTCCTCAGGAGAAGGTAGGCACAATAAAGTCCAAAATGTCCTCATGTGCATCTTTGATTAGAGCAACATTATGTTGTACTTTGTTCCATTTGGCGCAACACACCTGTCATTAAAACAAATACCAGGTGATTGTAGCAGTTTCTCAGATGAATTGTTCCCTTACTTGCTAACTACAAACAACAGTCAGCATGTAGCAACAATGCTGCGTTTTGAAGTGAACATGCATGCTTTTTCCCACGCCGCAGTCAAAGGTTTCACGAGCGCCACACACAACTCAGAATAGCAACAGCATGTCGAGCTAACGTAACCTGAACCAGAGACCATAACATCTGACTTTAACATGCTACTGGCTGATTATCTTTCCATTTGGGCTTTTATTCAGTGAAGCTGCACAAATGACTGAAAGCCGGTCTGAGACTCGTGTCTCTTGCTGGGTTGCTCTCTTTCTCTCCTCTAAGTCTCCTCAGACATTGTCCTCTTTGGTCTCTTCACCTCTGTCATGATGTCTGTGGAGGCTGCTGAGCCTGGTTATGTTGCCCACTCTACGGAGGGTTTACCCAATGTAAACATTTGACATGAAGACTAGCAATACAGAATTTTAGCACTAGGTGGCGTACGTGGCTCAGCCTCTTCTGAGAGGAACTTACTGAGTGCAGTGGCACCACAATCTGTGTCAGGCATGTTCAATCTGAAAACTGTGAAATCTTTGAGGTACATTTTCTCTGGTTAGGTGGGGGTGTCAGAGGTGTGACCCACTCAGTAGTCGTGCACTGATGAGAGCAGCCCTCGCCCCTTTTTTGGGGGAAACCAGCCCCTTGAATCTGACTGGCAGTAAATGGCTATTAGGAGCCACAATCTGATGGCCAGTCAGGCAAACAGTGATGTTATGTTGTTGTTGATCTACAATCTGCGTCACTATACAGTATAGAAAAAATGTAAATAAAAACGAAAAACAAATTCTTATTCTAAAAATAGAGCTTTGTATTGTCCTCTTCACATTTTTGTTTTTGTCAGATTAATATGGTTGTATCTGTATCTGCCACAACAAACAGATAATTATCTATTTAAAAAATAGATTCATGTTATTGGCCTTCTTCACATGGTCCTTTCCTTTTCACTGATGTAGTGTCCCTCACAGACGTTTTGTACTTGAGCAGTGTATTTGCACAAGCGACGGGTCGGACTCCTGTACCACAGTGTGCTCTGAAAAAGCCTCTGCATGCTTCATTCTTTAATACTTTATTGTAAGGGTGCAAAAATCTTAATTAATAACAAAATAATATTAACAATGAAGATGATAAAAATCTAAAATAATGACAGTGTTGCTTGTGGGCCTGTAGGGGCGCTGTTGCGCCCGGCTGGTTGTTCTCTCTCTTCCTCTGCCTTTCTTCTCTCTCTCTCTCCCTCTGTTGCTCTCTGGCGCCCTCCCTTCCTTTGTCTGTTTTTGTCTTCCAGGAGGACACACCTGCCCAGGTGTGTTGCAATCACCTGATGACAGCATTTGAGGAGCACTGAGGGGAAAGCTCACTCTCTCTGGAGCCGCTGCCCAGCTCACATCAGAAGGGGGATATTCTTCCCTTCTTCTCTTTGTTGTCTTTTCCCCAGCAGGTTGTTTCAGTGCTGGGGTTTTGTTTTGTTAGTTTGTTTTTAGTTTGGGTTGGAGATCACCGCTAGTCCAGTTTTCACTTTTCTTTGGTTCATTTAGGGTTAGATGACTTTATCCTTTCCCTTTTTGATAGTTTAGAGGGGATAGCTGGGTGCGACGGCCCACTGCGTGGCTGGCTCAGTGACTTCCCCTTCTTTTGTTGGTTTCAGCTGGGATCTCCATCCTCTTTTGGTGGGTACTTTGCTTGAGCTTCAGTGATTGATTTAAAATCAACTTTTGTTCAACTGTTCATTTGGTGTCTGAGCGTCCTTTTAAATATGTTGCACCCTCTCTGCGAGCCTTTAGGTTCGAGGGTCCGTAACAGACAGGAAATGAGAAAAGTAACACAGGTTAGTATGGTGGTGCACATACCTACTGTGTATACGAACATATGAAGCATTCATTACCTTCACATATATTTATTTATATACATGCCATCTGCACATGCCTACACACAAACACAAGAAGAAAAAGTGACCCAAACTCCTCTCGACTGAATGCTTCAGTATCATTAAACTGTGTTCCACATCTGTTTATTCCATCTCATCAAATATTCCATATTTGAAACAGGCGTATATTGTTGGCAGTTACTGGAAATACGTCACACATGTAGGCATTTGACTCGTTTCAGATACCACGACTGAACTGCAGATTAAATATGGCTTTGAGAGATAAGGGAGGACAGTATGCCAACAGCTTTGACTGCTTGGAATGAATCCACGACAGAAGACTTGTGATGTTTGTTTTAGATTTGTTTTCAGGTACATTTTCTCTGGTATAGTGGATGTGTCAACAGCCAGTAGTCCTGCATGAGCAGATCTAGCTCCTGTTTTGTTTGACTATATTTGACATTTTCATGCTCTCGTTCATATGATGTGTTTGCAGAAGCATGTGATCTACTGCAATGATGACAGTTAAGGTTCAGTCAGCTAGATTACAGGCTCAGACGTGGCAGTGTAACACACAGTGCTGAAACTGTCTTATTAAGTTACAATGTTCACTGTATAAAAAACATCAACGTTTTCTGATTCCAGCTTCTTAAAAGTAAATATTTTATATTTATTTTTTATTCCGTAGATGCATGTTTGGATGATTCTGCATAACGACAGCAGATTCAATGATGACAAGCCGGAAGAATGACATTTGAAAGTAGTTTTATGCCCACGCTGGTGATCGCTCTGGCTGGAGGTGTTTTGTTTTCAGGTTTTCCATATAAACGTATGTCCCGATGTTGTGAACCCAACATCTTAGGAACACCTCGAGGGAATTTCCCCACAGTTGGAAGAAACGTCCACTTGGACTCAAGGATGGACTGATTTTGACTTTGGTGGTCAAATGTTTCTGATCACATACAAGGATTACAACTGTTGGGTTTTTTTGTCTTAATGAATGAATCTTGGTTTTGCTGATATTGATTTGCAGGTGATTGTTGTTGCACCATGTGATGAAGCTCTCTATCAGTCCTCTGTAAAAATGGCCACCAAGTGTAGCCGGCATGTGTCTGACTGGAAGTTATTCCCTGGAATCATACAGGTCAATACTGCTACTTCCTGTTGCGTGGAGGCAAACAAACCCAAGGCGGTAATTATAGTTTTAGATTGTGAAGATCACATTACCAGAACGAGGAGACAGTTTGTCTTTGGGGAGGAAACTTTATTTATTTTGTGCACCAATATATTGATACTAGAATCAAATTTCATATGAAACGCCCCTATGTGTAACTGTAGAAGGTGTACTGCAACAGATAACACTATTGCTTTGAAGCCGTATCGTTTGGAGCTGATGTCTCAAGTAACCAGAATGTTTGTTTAAAATTGTTTAAGGAACAGTTCAAAATTTACTCAAGGCTGTGGCAATATGTAAAACAATATTCAGTAAAACAACAGACAGTCTTGTGGTCAGTGGATGACGAGCAAGATGAGGAAACGAGCACCCAGAAAAACTATATAAAGGCTGTGTTCCCTTTGCCAAGACATCCTTCAACCTGCTACTGCACGAGCAACTGAATCTGATCATCATAAGGCGGTAAGGTTTTAACTTTGTCTTTCATCACAGCACCAGCTTCACAGAAAAGACTCTGCTTCTACTGTTGATTACTGCAGTTACCCAGTGCTGATTTACAGTTAATCATAGAAAAACAAAATATATCAGCTGATTGCATTGTGTCCACTTAATGAGGCAATGTCTTTTTAGGGTGTAGTTGTTTACAGTGCTGCCTTCCCTTCCAAAAAAGAAGTTTATTTGAGTGTGCTATTTATATTTTCAGTTTATTTTTCATGCACTTTTCAGAGATAAATGTGACAAAACTATACAGAAGTATACACAGTTTATACTGACAGGTATATAGAAGAGTTTAAGAATATTTGGATCATACATATTACTTAATATTTTGCTCAAGAATTAACTTAATCAATTTTTTTGTGTATTTCACTGTATCCATTTATTTTTATATAGAATAAAATGAAATTATAACTAAATAAAAACCCTGTGGTACTTTAAAGTACAAAATACTATATACAAATATTTAAGGGGCACTATGTAGTTTTAGAGAAGAAATCAAAACTCAGAATTGTAAAATTTACAATATTAATGAGGTAATAATACAGTCTCAGAAATATATATATTTTTTCCACCAGTGAATAAACAAGCTGTTCTCATAGGAAAATAAGGAGAAGTAACTCCAGTCATCCAGGTCCAGGTATTTGCCTCTGAGATGTGATGGCATAGAAATATAAAGTAGTACAGAAACTTGTTTGTCTTTAACCAGACTGTTGGCATAGCTTTCATTATGAACCGATATGAACCAGTAGAGCTACTCAATGCTATCAGATCAGGGTCATCAGATTAGCGTTGGTGCCTGTGAATGTTCAAGGAAAAGTCGACAGAAAAAGTACCTGCACATGCTTCCAAGTACTCCAGGAAGTCAACAGAAAAACTGCCAAGTAGGTTTGCACACACAAGGAATTTGCTGTGG